>NC_083628.1:6757709-7074376 GCF_963584025.1 Labrus mixtus | reverse complement strand
ATTTCTCAAACCTCGACGTTTATATTGATATGACTTCTCCTGACTCTGTTGACTCACTTTTCTTTACGATAGAACAGAGCGTGGGTGGTTGGCAGCCCCCCGTCAGAACCCGACTCCCACCAACAGGTGAAAGTCTCTTTTTCTGGAGAACGACATCTGGTCAGTGCAGGCTTCCCTGGTGGGCTGTAGCCTATAGTCACACAGGAAATGGTGAAAAATCAAGCAATTAATACATATGCAATGAGACATTTATAGCATGTAACAAAAGTAGAAACAATTAGATCAACTGGGAATAAATAGCAATTTATCTCCAAACAGTCAAACAACGTTTTTACCATTTACCCAGTTGTTACTTGTGATACACCTCTTAGGTGTTTGAACTCATTACCAAAAGCTTTAATAGATAGTGAATCTATATTTCAAATCCAGCTACATGCAAACACTTACGCATTCCCTTTGCATGCAGTGTGAAGACTAGCAGCAACAGAAGCAGGTTTACTTCCGCAGAGGTCTTCATCATGGCACAACGAAGCCTGGTAGGCTGGTGGATGAAAGCAAACACAAACCAAGAAGGTGAGTGTCAGAGAATTGCTGCTACTTGCGCTTTACAAAACAAAATGACCCACAATGTTGGATGCAGTCCAACACAACAGAAGTTTGTGTTGAGTCACAACATGCTTGCATAACAAAGAAAAGCAGCACACTGTGGCTGAGACGTTTCTTTTAGTTCTTAATATTCAAAATCAGAATCCCGTCACTGCTCTTAGGTTATAGAACAAAATCCCACACAGACCTGATTAAGTGTTAAAACGACACAAATCCCACTACAGAACCGTAGATGTGATGAATTGAAAGCAAAATGTCCTCTGCAGAGATTGTATGCTGTTTCGCTAAGGATTAAAAACATCATCTCTGTTTGTTTCTACCTCTACCAGCTGGCACATGCAGCATTGACTGATTGCATAACATGCGTTCAGGCTTTTGCCTCTCTGAAACAGATACACGCAAAGTGGGAGGCTGGTTTGCCTAGCTGCGACCTACTTGATTCCTGTGCACATGAGTTGGAAGCCTACTTTTCCCTAGCCATGTGCAGATGTTTGAGTTATTACTGGCCATGGCTCTTCATCTCTGAGCACACATGGAAAGCGGTGAGGGAGGGAGAATAGTTGGATAGGAGATAAAGTTGGGGTTAAATAGAGCCTAAGTCGATGTTGCATCACTAAAAATTAAGAGCTGGCTGAAAGCAATCAACCTCACATGCTCTGCAACATGCTCAGGCATTTTCTTCTCTTAACTAGTGTGCTGTGACCCTCAAAACTTCTGAGCCAAAAGCAAACATGAATGAAAAGAATGTTAAATAAGGAGATGATCTTTTTCTTCTTCTTATTCCAATAAAACCTTAGAAGAATACTCACAGATTTCTGTGCAACAGCTTTATAATGTTCTTACTGCTTATCGCTTATTGTCATGTGTTATGAGGAGAATGTGCAAATTGTAAATGTGCATAGACTTCATGTGGTATTTCTAAGACTTTCAACAGAACACCTTTATGTGAAATATCCCCCAAAAGTCACATTTAAACATGAAGACACTACTCCCTTTCAAACATGCGACATAACAACTTCACATGACACTTTAAGCCTGTAGGTTAATTCTATGTGGATAATATCACACAGGACTGACATAAGTTGTCATATCATATCCACTGATTTGCCTACTTAATACTTAACTGATGTGATAGTCATGATATTCCCCTTGATGGAAAAAAAACTAAAGCTTTTTCCCTGGCAGGCAGCTTATTTCAAAGCTGGCACTATTCCTTAATACCATAATGACTTTAGGCAGGTGACTGTTTGCAACTCTTGTTTATTCTGCCTTAATTTCAATAACGTCACCATGATCTCATAATTGGCATTAAGGTCGCGGCACTGGATTAGCCTCCTGCTGCATATAGCCTTCTTACGTAACCAGTAGCACAAACTGAATAAGCTGCTAAGCTGGAAAAGTGCTATCCAACAGTGCAGACCAACAGATCCCTTAGGGACATTATTCTAAACATTACATTTTAAGTGTTATGTTTTGGTCATCAGCCTTATAGTTAATGGTGAACCCATGTTTGTGTGTATAGGCTTTTATACACACTTTGAGGCTGCTATGGAGTGGATTGCTGCCAACAAAATTTGACTGTATTTGCAATAATAAAGTATCTAAAGTACACAAACCTTTGTCAGTTCTTACCTTGGGACTCATTGGCACTATTATTATTCCATCAATCCAAATGTATGGTATCATAGAAAACTGATGCACTTACAGTTGCTAGCTTTCCCACATATAGCTTAGCAGTCTTACACAAGTTCAGGTGACCTACCCTGTGCCACAAGACTACATTTACAGGTATACACCAAGCGGCAACTTCTGGTGTCAAACAATGAAGCCAATGCAGAATTACAAGACATTACAGTTCCCTTAGTGTCCACTTGAGGCTTGCTCCAAAAGACCCCCAACTCACATAAACACCCCATTAAAAAAAACAACGAGTGATCAAGGCATGTTTCTTGGTAATGCACCATAAGAGCTTCATTATTACCTTCAGGAGAACCTGTTACACAATATATCATCAGTGAATTACTGTTTAGTTTTATATTAACTGTAACTGTACGTGCAGTGCAAATATAATAAAACAATGGCACCTTCAGTTTAAATACTCAACAATACTCCTTTCCCACGGGGTATAAGCACTTCACTGTGATAACCATCACATCTGAGCGTTTTATACAACATCAGTCTCTTCTGACTTTAAAGAACTTTATGACCCCAACAGTGTATTCATTATTTGAAGAAGAAGGTTGTGTACGACATAAATCTGGATCATTCTTGTAACAGTCCCTGATTTACAGATAATGATCAATCCTCTTATCAGAAAAAATACATGCTATACATTATAAGTTGTAAATTGTTTCATGCAAAGTTAAGGGGAAAAAATGAATGGGCAGTTTCCACGAATAGGGCACGAGGTTTTCATAATAACAGAAACGTGACCTCCACTCCTGCTCAAACTGGAACCGACTTCGAGGAAATGTGCAAAACCTGTTTGATCTACGGGACACAAATACTGTCTAGGAACACTTAACTTAACGTAGGGGTGTGCAAGATCCCAGAGTAGAAGGAAAACTTGAAGGAACATTTCAAGGACATGAAACTTTAACCCTTAATCAAACTAGGCCTATAAATGAAGTTGTACCTGTTGCAAATGTAATTTAATGTATTGGTACAATTCCTAAAGCCTGCAAGTGGGGATTTAAAGTAGAGCCTGACCGATAATCGGCCAGCTGATAATATCTGCAGATATTAGCATATCCAGTGACTATCGATATCGGCTACATTTTATCGCAGATATATGCCGATATTACTAGATTTATTCACCAGTCAAATAGCATTTCTTTTGAGTATCGTTGTTTTACACCAGCAGTTCTCTTTAACCAGCAGAGTGTTCTATATGGATTACAATAAGCATCATCACTCTCCAGAGTGTCAAGTGGTGATGCACATTCATGCGCATTTACTTGAGTGACCAGTTGAGTGACCGTCTTGTCAATGTTATACTATGTCTTTTCCACAAGTGTTTGATAACTGCATTTGAGGGATCAATGCCATGAATGTGTATCTTTATGTATCTCTGCAGATCGAACATAGAACTAAGAAAGATATCCGTCGATATATCATTATCGGATTTTTTTCTCTCCCAAATATCAGTATCGGTACCGGCCCCCAAAATCCCATATCTATCACGCCCTAATTTAAAGTCTTATTCATATCTTATTTCACAAATTGTAAATCTAGATCTGGGTCGAAGGAAAAAATCTGAAGTTAGACTTCGTAAACTTACTTTAAATAGAAGACTGACAATTCAGGATATGAACATAAAATCTGGATTTAATAATAATCCATATGTTCGGGTAAACCTGTCAGACAAAAGCTCCTTAATTCTCAATCTTGTGTTAGCACCTGAGAGACATGGTTCTATTCAAACGGTGGGAAAAAACATAAATACGGCAATATGTCAGTTCTCAGACTCCCTGGTGCCAAATATCGACATTTTTTTATTACAACGAAAATATATAACCTTATACATAGATCTATAGATATCCTCCACACAGTGGCTCTTATGATATGAATGAGGCCAAACAAGTTGACAGCGAACAAAAAAAAAAAAAATGAAAGAGCAGAACAATGGTGGACAGTCAAGAAAATAAGTTAAGAGATAAAGCGTACTAAGAAGTAAAACTGCAACAAATTGCAGTGAGTAAATACATTAATCCTTTATTTGCCTTTTAAGGAGCATTATTTTAGTTTTCATTTTACATTCTTCAGTGTTATTTTATGACAGTCTTGCCATATCAGTTACTGTTGTGCAGTGATGTAATTTTGGGTCACATATTGCGTATGGTATTGTGGGTTACCCAGGAAGTCCCACCCATATCGGAAATACAGTTCACTAGAACTGAAGTATAACAATGTCTCAAACACTGCGAATTAAACACATCTGTCCATCTTCTAAATAGAAACAATATTCTGGGATAAACATTAAACAAGGTTGTCAAGGCAACGTCGGCTTGACTGCACCGAACAGCTTCCAGCATTACTAACTCTGAACCACAAACCATGTGTTGACTATTTCAACACTGATCCATCACTACTTTTTTTCCTTCACACTTTCCTGTATGAATGCTGTTCCTCTGTTGTCTTGGCCAACCTACCTCCCTTGCCCTCCTGTACTTTTAAAGCACAGATGCACCGGGAAGGCTCTTTGACCCGTGTGCTTATTTAAAATAGGTTAGTAAGATAAGGGAAACCTGTATTTATAGAAAGTAACCACAGCTCACTATGGTTCCTGTTTCCAAAGCCGTTTTCCTTTGCAATAAATACATTGGATTTGAAGAGTGGCTTCCAGGGGTTTCAGTCAAAAGATGTTTTCAACACATGCACTCCTGACGAGTAATCTGCTCGAGTTGCTTGTTCACACATGTCCTGTGGGTATTTTTTCTTATTGGACTACAAGAGGGGTCTCAGGGTTTTAAGAAAAACGCTACGGAGATCCAAGATGGCAGATTCCAGCACTACAATGACAGTTCATGTCTTTATCACAATGTCACCTGTGATTGGACTTAGTCAAATCATCAACAAGTGGGATGAGTGAGAAAAAAAGCCAACTCATGAGTAGAAAAGAGTATGAAGTAGCTTTATAACATGTACTGGTCATGCGATATAAAAAAGCTCCCCCCTCCCTCCAGCCGCCCCATTGAGCGGATTTAATTGCAGCTGCAGGCATCTGCTCATCTGATGGTATAATACCATCAATAACAACTTTTTCTTTTATTGAAACATTGAGGGAGGGAAAAATCAATACTAACTTTATGGTTTGTTTTTGTATTATAATTTCCAATTAAGTCTTTGTATAAATGTATGAGCATATTGCTTTGTTTTGTTCACGTGATGAATTTCTGTTTCCTAATTTAAAAGTTTGACTTTCTGTCTTTTGTATGAACTCTAAAGCTGGAAGCCAGTAAGTAAATCCTGAAAAGGTAGGCATTGAAAAAGAGCTTTGATACCGAGGTTTGCCCTGTGATAAGGACTAGGTCCGTCATATCTGTCATATATAAAAGGGAATCTGGTGTTATCATGTGACAAAAGCCCAAAAACCAGCTCTACTTTTCTGATCTGAACAACTGATCCAACTGTTATGCATGTTTTAAAACTGTATCCTTTAAATATGCTTAGTGCATTATTATTGAAGCATGGCAACACACACAGACTTTTTCAACCAACATTTAATGAAGCTGTGGGACCTAATATTTAAAGTACGCACTGACTATATAAAGTCCTGGTGCAGGACTAAAAGTGACAAGAGTCTGTAAACTGCAGGCGCCTGAAATCGTAATCTGGTATGGAGTTGATCAGCTTGGTGCTATAAATGCTTACAGCCCCTCTCACCTCACCGTAACCCAAGCAGGCAGCATCTAGAACAGGAGCAGATCATGAACCGAGAAATCCCATTACACCGCTGACACCCAGCAGCATCATCGTCCTACGCTATGGGAATTACCTTTTGTAATCAGTCAGCTGTTCATCTATTGCCCTTACTTCTTCTTTTTTTTTCCCAGACTACTTTAACAAAGTGAAGGTGTTGTTCAAATCACATTTTTGGAGAAATACAAAAAAATATCTGATCTGTAAATCCTTCATCCCTTGAAAATACATTCATCACTGAACAACGTAAGGCCTCAAGTCAAGTTGTGGTTCCAATGATAATCATTTGATAAAGACTTTTTTTTCTCAATTCAGAAAGTAAGAAAGTGCTTTCAGAGACTATATGGTCAAAATGGTCATTGGAAACTCCCACAGGCCAAGTGAAGACAACAAAGTGCTTATTTAATACGATAAATCGGTTATAATCCAGAGCCTTTTCATTTACAATCATACATCACACGAACATGAGTAAATGTTTACATCTAAGAGGCGGAAACTGGCAAATGTTTTTGACAATTCTGCTTGAAAAGTGGTGAACACTTCTCTTTTCATTGACTAATTGATAAATAAACTAGCTTTAGATATGAAACATTTCTGTGGATTCAATAAGAATGAACAGGTTTCACTCTCCTTCATTCATGGTCCTTAACACATCATAACGCACTCTAAAGGACTTTACACTGAAAAGCACTTGAGGACATAAAACATCATGTTTATTAATGCCTATTAATTCAAGTTTGTTTAAAGTGATACACAAAATGCGTTCAAGTTCACGAGCTCCAAACCATCCACCAATGATGAGCAACTGATCAGACCTAAAATGATAATAAAACGAATAGCCTGCTGACCATACCGAGAGATAAACGTGGATCTTACCAGCTCTTCATAGAAGTTTCCAGTCTCTTCCTCGGTTTATGAGTCGTGTTGATCCGTTAGCATAACTGGTTTATGGGGGTGACAGGAGACAAGGACACTGGCATTACCACCCACCCCGAGCAGCTCTGCCGTCCTGACTGTGTCACACTCGCGAAGTGAGCGCATCATCCATCCGCTCTCTCAAAACCCTCTGCGATCCGAAGTGGGCGGGGCGGAGTGGAAGGAAGCCACGCCCACATCATGGGCCGTCTCAGACAAGAGATTGGAGGTTATGAGTAATACAACATAGTGCAGGTTAATTTAGGTAGTGCATGCCCAGTTTATTTTATGGTAGGCTGCTTAAGGTACTTTCATCCTCCATCCTCTCTCTCTCTCTCTCTCTCTCTCTCTCACTCCCTCATTATTTTATTGTCGTAGTGGGAGGAGTTTCAGAATATTTTTTGTCAATTGATACAGGCCTATCAATAAATCAACATATCATTTCATCTATTCTATACTTCTGTATCATACTCTGAATATTAATCTGGACAAAGTCTGTGTGACGTCACCCATTGGTTTCTGAAAGGCTGTTTTGGAAGCCCATCCATGGTGGTTGCCATATTGGAAATGCTGACTCTTTCAAAAACTTTTAGTCAACCTAAAATCAGGCAAAGAGCTGGAGCTGAGGCGAATGTTACAGTTTCTCTCATTCCCTTTCGCACAATTCTCAAATGAGAAAAGCATATTTTTCAAATCATTAAGCTCTGAACAACTACTTTGTCATTCACAACGGATTAGAACTTCTAATCCATTCAAGCGCATTTCATTGTTTTGGTACATGTGTGCAATTCTCTACAAATCTGCATAAAAAAATCCCTTGTTTATAGCTCACTGATCAAAACGGATCAGTTGATTCTCAGTAAAACTTTTAAACTCTTCACAACTTCTAAACTTTCTTTCGTCAGATACTGAGATTTCTTCAACATGTTTGTGAATTGAGAAACTCCAAGTTTCCAAAAACATGAAAAAGATGACAAAAAGCAGAAACATTTGACCAGTAAAACTCACACAATGACAAAACAACTTTTCAGTTTGGCTGCAGTGACCAATAAACTGACACAAAAACTATAGGTTTTGAAACATAAATGAAAAGTTTTGGGTGACTTACTACCTTTTGCAAACATGCAAATTTGGATGTAGCCTATCATTAAACTGTTGTGACAATTGCACTTAGAGTTTAGAGAATGAAGACTGTTTAAAAAAGAACAATGCTAAAATGATTGACAAAAATGGAAAGCCTCCTGACAACCTGCTTAAACGTGGCTGCTTGCACTTATATTGGTCACGCCCCTACTAAGGCTACAACTCGTATTCTTTATTAAATCAGAACAGAGACTTTTAAAATCCCTGAAACCGGGAAATTGGTGCCAAAAAAGACATTAACTAATCAGACCAAAATTGTTTTTTTTTTTTGTACCAGGCTGTAAACATGTTTTTTTTCTTCTGTCAGACTTTCTAATATATGGTGTGTATGGGACTTCCAGGTCTTTTGGAACCAGCCTCAAGTGGACACTCATGGAACTGCAGTTCTTTGCATTGGCTTCATTTTTCAACACTGGATGTTTATTATTAGGTCTATTATAACCTCAGCACAATAGTTGAACACAGCCCTTGTTTACATTCCGTTGTGTGATTGTGAGACAGAGAAAAAAAAGAACCATCAACCTTCAAAACTGTTAATATTAAAGCCATTTGTTGAACTGACAGTAATGTTGTGAGCTTCTTTGGGAGTTTACGGTGACAAAACAGACTTTAACGTGTTTCCCTTTTTATTTTGTATAAACAAAACCCTAAAATAACCCTAACCCTAACCCTGAAATTGAATATATAAAATGTTTTCATCTACCAAAGCAAAGACAGTCACCTCTCCTCTGGAAAAAAAACAGGACCTTATTTTACCGTTAAGCGACCTTTACATGCTCTAGTTGAACAAATATTGTAAAACACATTGTTATGATCGGAGCTTAGTGACCTGCGAAAGCAATGTGTTTCCTCTTACTGGGAGCTATAAACATAGTAAGGTATCCCAGTATGTGAAATAGCCTCCCCTGCTCTGCCTCATTCTGTCACTCTTTCGTCTTTTAGTATTTAGAAAAGCGCAGTATAATCTAATTTATTATTATTATTTCTATTTAGGCATTTATGTGACAGCTTTCCTTCACTTGAACTGTTTGATATTGATATGTAGTCTGAGAAACAGATTTCTCTTCTCAGAGGGATACAGAGATTTCAGCATACAATCACATACAAGGAATTCATTTGAGGACATTGTTCCTTTACTTCTGCTGGGGATACACCAGAACACAGAAGTCTTTTGGATCTTTGGGAATTTGTCCCTGTATCCTATCTAGCTTTGTCTTCTGAGCTTAACTTCCTCTACACTCATTGTTTCCGACTCTCTGGGTAACGAAATCTGCCATAGATACCAGAGGAACAAAACTATGTAAACACTCGTCTGAGAGTGGGCTGAGGGCTAAGAGAATTAAAATTCCTGCAAAGTAGTGGTTTAATCATTCTGTGCGTGCTTGAGGGTGTCAAAATGTGAAACTGTCTTTTGCTTGTACAGAGCAAGGAACCTCAAAATGAAAAGAAAAAAACTCTAAAAACAGTTTTGGTCGAAGTACGTAAGTACAAATAATATCATATACTTACAAATAAACATCCTGTATTGCAAAAGTCACTTATTTACCAATATGTATACGTTAGACAAATGTGCTTATAGGATCAAATTGTTATTGTTTATAGATATATAGATAGATGGATAGATAGATATATAGATAGATAGATAGACAGACAGACAGACATTAAACCCCTTCAAAAAACAAAATAAAATCCCCTCCATACAAAAATAACAATTAACTAAATACAAATGTTTAAATGTAACCTGCAGAAAACTTTAAGGGGGTTATCTTGCACAGCTGCACATCAGCAAAAGCTGCTTTGGACAAAAGTGTTTACTAAATGAATTGCTTGCTCAGCAGCATCTGTATTGACCTGAATACATATAAATAAACATAGACAAATGCAATAAGTGAGTGATGCTTTTGTATCAAGAGTAGCAGGGAAATGTCTGGCCCTCCCCTTTCAGCTCTACTTAGAAGCAATAATGTTACATAACATGGCCATCTGCTGTTCACAATGTTTTGAACGTCCCATTATGTGACATTGTGAAAATCAGGGAACATTTAAACAAAGACACAATGAAAATTAAACAGCGTGCAGATTTATTGCCCCCTTTTTCATAGTCGTTATCCTTGTCGGGCTTAAATGCTTTTGGGTCAGAAGCGCGGAAATTGTTGTTTTTATGACAGCATGTTTGCCTGCACGGGCTTGCTGCTGCTGCTGCTGCTGCTGCTGGCGCTGTTGGAATAGAAGAAGAAAGACGCTCAGCCTGCAGTCAGAGGTAAAGGGCTGGTAAAGAGTCCCTCAACTCCCCATAGAAACCTTAAAACGTATCCGTTGTGTCCATGTGACAGTTGCTCTCACAGCCACTGAACATCTGGATAGGCAACAGAGAATCCATCATGGCCATGCAGCGACACCAAGTGGCGGGTCTTTGAATTGGTTTGACAAAGTGCCACTCAGTTAAAACATAGCCCCAACAGAAACCAAACCCATAACACTTCAGGAAATGTAACGGAAATTGTATCTTTAAATCAGTAAAATGTAGGCCTAGGCATTTTTCAAGTCTCTCGATTAATTTCGTTGTCGATTAACGACAGGCTGAAGTGGAATAGCCTAACAGCCTGTCTGATTATACATGCCAATCATTGATAATAGAGAGAAAGAGAGAAAGAGAGAAAGAAAGAAAGAAAGAAAGAAAGAAAGAAAGAAAGAAAACGTTTTCTTACAGTTTTGGTAAAAAGAAAGTTGCGTCAGTTGCGTCTATAGGAGGCAGTATAGGACTATAGTGTTGCTCAAATATAGCTTCACTTGTCTCTCGAATGTAAATGAATTGCAAATGAATATTAATGAAGCAGTACCAATATGAGTTGTGTTGCTATTGCTGTTGCCCAACCATGCCAAAGACAAGTTGTTTTTAAAGCTCGAAACAACACATTTGTACAAAACGATAACCAATGTGAACAGAAAATCTTCTCATACAGATCTAATTTGTATTCATAACCACAACAAAGCCCCTATTGGACACTGACAATACCTTATAATAAGAATAAAAAAACTTCTATGTTATCATGATTTTATCAACTGCAACTATTATTTATGAGTGATTAAAACAACTATAGGCCTATGTTAAGCCTTTCAAGATTATTCCACCAAGTCAAGCGAAACACTTCAGACTTGACGTGTTGGCATAGTGATACTAAATCGTGATGATTCATTTGAATTTTTGGATAAATAATACATGAAAACTCTTAAATTGATCAATGTATACAGTCTGTTCCTTAGTGTTATTTTTTCCTTTGGTCTAGTCTACATATCTCTCTTGGCCTATCAATAAATATGTAAAGGTCTATTAAGTAGCCTAATCAATTAACCTGAGATTATAAGCCAAATTCAAGCCATTGTTGTTTTTATAAGTATTAATGAATGAGGGCTAGATAAATCTATATTTAAAGTAATTTCCATGGAGACACCTTTTACTTTTGCGGATGCGACGACCTAAATTCGTGATGCGGATCAGTAGTTCTAATCTTTTTTTCTTGTTTTCTTTTTTTTTTTTTTTGGGATGTAGCCTGTGATTGGTCGTGTTGGAAAAGGACCCGCCCCCTACATGAACGCGCTCCGGAGCAAAAATACCACCCTCAAGAGGCATGCAAGGTGTACATTGTGATATCACATACAAAGCATTAATCTCAAAATTATTTAATTTATTTTAAAACGCAGTTGATTTACGAGACATAACCCCACACACCCTGAAAAGAGGGGGGAAATAACACTAACAGACGACACCGCGCCCTGGAGCCACGCCCTCTGCACGTTTTATTGGCCGTTGAGGAGCTATGCGGCGCAGTTGATTGGTTGACATTAAGAGCAATCATGTCTAAATTGGCACACGATTGGCTGAGCTTTTCAGGAGGAAGTCAAGTGTCAAAACGTTTCAGCGATAAGCTCGGAGTTGACAAAAGCGACCTGTCTCAGTCGAAACATTTTTGGGCATAGTTTATTTTTTATATTGCCGAGGTGTGTCCACGCCGGACAGACAGCGCTGAAGAGGATTACCTTAACCGGCTGCGACCCTTACCCCCCGCACTGAGCCAAGGATTTGGTCTCACCGCGGACTAGACGGCAGAGAGAGGAAAGTGGGACTTTATTGTTCGAGGCTAGCTAGCTAGCTTTGCCAGACGGCTTGTTTTTGTGTGTACAGCAGGCTATATGGCTGCGACCTACGAGCCGATATATGGACTTTCTGAAGATGAGGTAAGCTCTATTCTATTCTATTTTAAAAATATGCGGCTCTCCCGGGGGGGGGGGGGGGGTCAGTCAGTCAGTCAGCTAACTGTAGCCGATAGTGAAGCTAACAAGCCCTCACCCACGGCGAGTAGTGTTCAGGCAGCTGTCAATTTCCTGCCCCCCCATGTCTGCATGTCCACTAGTTTGTCACCGCAATTTAACCACCAGCTGCACACCTTCCTTCATAGACAAAAAAAATAAAACATAACAGGTCGACAAAGCTCTTTAAACTCAATTTTTAATGCATGTACACAAGACTTGTAGTGTTATTATGAAGCCCAGATGTGCAGAGGAGAGCATTATAAATTACTGATGTGGAGGCTTTTGTAGGTCAAACTGGTCCACTGCTACCGACTAGAATAGTGGTCAACAATGCTTGATGGTTGCTTGTCATTAAATTGAGTTAAAATCCCAATAATATGTTCATATCACCTCAATAAGTTACCTGTACAATATGTCCACATTCTTTATATTCTCTGTAATCTAGTATAGCAGGGATGGGCAACTTTTTGTCATGGCAAGGGCCACATTCAATTAATGCTCCCTGCCAAAAGGGCCACATTGCAGTATAACAAAAACGATCAATTATGAATCAATTATAAAAATAAAGAAAAATCAATTATGTCTCAAATTTAACTCAACATATGCCTGTGATCAAATATTATTATGGACCTATTTCTGGTTTTCATGATTTCATGGCAGATTTTGTCACATTTTCTTCATGTTTTCCAATTCATTGATTTGTAAAAAATTGACCTGAGGGCCACATTGAGGGTTGATGGGGGCCGCATGTGGCCCCCGGGCCGCCAGTTGCCCACCCCTGTAGTATAGCATGCTCACACACCTTAATCTGTATATTATAATCCTAAGAATATATTTATATTCATAGCATTTATTTATATTTATAGCATTTATTTATATTTATAGCATCCTATTAATCCAGCCATCCATATATACCCAATAATTCTCTTTTTTCTTTAGTCTACATCTGTAAATATGGAAATTACTGTACATAGCACAGATTCTTGCACTTTCTGCTTATTGCACTTCTGGTGAGATGCCAAACCTCATTTCGTTACTCTATACTTGTATATGTGTAATGACAATAAAGTTGAATCTCATCTCATCTCATTATACGTCTTGTCTTGTCTTGTCAAAAAAGTCATGATATCATGCTCTCCATGGCTGCACGATAGTCACGAGTCAAACATAAGGACACAACTGAGAGACAAACATAATAATTATCTAACCGAGCAGCTGGCATATCAGCCAACTACCCATCAGACATTACCAATACAGTCAAAAATAGTAAGGCTGGGTACTTTTCGGTGTTAGGGATGAAGGACCAAAAATGATTTTTGCATTTCTTCATTCATGGCTCTCAGCGTAAACCAGAAGCGTGACTGTGGCAGTGGAGTGTGCCAACTGCTTAAATCAGCAGGCCAAATTGTCACTGTTACACAGAGATGGAGGCGAGATTTGCAGTGGTATTTTAAAGTTAGTTTAGTGAGCATACAGTATTTCTTGCTAGATATAATGAGCACAGGATACATTTGTATTTTTAACATATGATATTTTATATGACAAGCTTTATTTAATGGGCTATGCCAATGCGCAACCAAACTCAACCACTATTTCTGTCACTTTCATAGCTCTGTGGGGCCCCTGTCTTATCCGTCAGTATTGGAGGGGATGCATGCCTTTCAGCAGAATTCCACAGACAGAAACCCGGGAGACTTTAAAATAGGATTCCTATTATTTTGGTTAACATTCAGTACAGTATTATAGCAGAGCACAAGTAAAGCTTTTCAGACAATTTTGGGTCCACATTCCATGGGACTCTCACTTCCTCAAACCATGAGGTGAACGTCCAGTAATTCTACACCCACTTAACAAAAAGCCATGGCCTCCGATAACAGCGGGGTTGTCCTGAACTCCAACCCCAACCTGCATTCTCTAGCACTTGTTGAATACACACCTGTGACAGAAAATGTCCTCATGCTCAACTTCAATGTCATAATGTAAACTCAGTCAGAAGGAGTTTTGGTGAATTTTATTCAGAACTCTTTCCTATTTGCATTGAAGAAAGCACAAAAAGCTAGCTTCAACAAAAAGAGAACTGGCCTGTGAAACAGCAATATTAAGCAATGTGTGCAATATATTGTCTTGCTTACAATTTTGCAATGTATTGTATCACAATGTGATGTGCTCCCTCTATTGTGAATTGTAGTTTATTGTGGGATTCTTAAAAATACACAGCCCTAGCTATAAAACACAGGGATAGTCAAAGTAAGATTGAGGAGATTCTGTTTTAATCTTTTATGGTTTTCAACGCATTAGATCAATAAAGCTTAAGACACGTCATCTACGAGGTTCTAAACAAGACTCAATCAGGACTGAGAGTGTTACAGATAAAAGTCAGTTCATATCTATGTCCGTGTTATTGACTTAAAAGGCAGTTACGTGCAGCCAGAATCTTGAGATATCTGAATTGGCTTGATTTTCATTGTTTTGAGATCATTATTGTTTGTGTTTGATTCAGTGTTTTCATCCATTCTCTCTTTCTTCCGCAGAATGAAACGAGAGTGCTGCGGGTTAAGGTCATTGCAGGAATTGATTTGGCGAAGAAAGACATCATTGGAGCCAGGTGAGCATCACAAAAGAACCGACTGAAGATGCTTTTTGACCCAAGTTTACTATTAGTGACACTTTTAAGTCACCATCTCGCTCTGCCTCTCTCTATTGTCACCGTGTGATAGATGTGAAGGCCTGGACAAGGGTACCTGTTTCCCCTCTCATGTTGTAAATGTGTCTTCACTTTTACAACTGTTCTGCATCACACAGCATTTAAACAATGAACTTGAAACAATAGTAAAGAGACTTGAGGGTTATTTACGTGAGAAAAGCCAAACATAAGACTGAGTACATAACCTGTAGATATGTCTTTGCATATTGCATTCTACTCTTCTTTTGCCTTTTCTTTTAACCTCATGCAGTACAGTGTTAAGCACTTTTTTTTTTACTGCATTCCTTTTACTTACAGAGACCTTGAACTGTACGTGTTAATTAATGATTACCCACCTGCCTCTCCTGTCCTACTCATGACCCACCTCAATTACCTTTTTGTCCAGATAAAAGTGAGGTGACCAAAATTATACACACCAGAACTGTCTCACTTGTCAGAAGACACGTTTGTGAACTTTTGAGTGCCTTTGAAGTATCATGGTTATCAAGGGGCCTTTCTCTTACACTGTCTGACTTTCCTTCCCGTGTGTAATTCTGTGATGAAGTGTAACCCACTTTTAACACAACTTTTGTCATGTTGCATAATACACCTCTGTGGGTTTGCATTTGAAGTCTGTGTTTAGTCATTTTTTTTGCATGGCTAAGTACTGTGGCTTCTGTCCTCTGAATTTTAATTACATACCTCTGCCTGTACCTGCAGTGCTAGAACACCATGATCAATTAATAATACACCAAATGACCATCAATCAGTGCTGAATCCTTATCACTCTGTTCCTGCGCCAAATGGGAAAATCCTTTCGAAGTGTGTCCTTTTTAGTCTAGACCAAATCAATAATGCTGTCATCCTAATTCAAGGATATTCATTGCCTGTATACTTTAAATGGCTTTATATGATATCTTAAAACTGATATATTTTTCAGTTAGAATAACCAACCATCATTTCTGCTGCAGATGTGTTTTACCTCAGGAAGCCATGGGCTGACATTGTCTTCAAAGTCACATTTAAGACACTTCAATGTCATACTGCTTTATTTCTTTATCTACTTTATTTCAAGACATATTCATTTCATACACTAGCTTAGCTAGCAATGCTTATTGTTAGAGAAACAGTAACTTCTGTAACTGTTTTATTCAGTGTAGCTCTGACTAAAATGACAGCCTCCACTAGAATTTCACTGTTGTTTTTTATCTAAAATGGCGAATGAAGCGACAGAGTCCAATACATTGAAAGTTTTTGCAGAACATCTAGGGGGCTGCAGAAAAAAAGTATCTCGGCCAATTGTGATCACATCCGGCTCACCCTGAAAATAGTTCTGTGCATGCATGAAAACACCAAAGATCAGAAAACTCCCATTTGGAACAAGGCTTTACTCAAGCAGTCAGCCTCATCTACATGAAAACACTGATCTTACTGTTGCTTATAGTAATGCATTGTATCTTAGGAATGAGAAAGCCGACATTGTCAGAGAAAGCGTCTGGCATGTTTAGCACTCTGTGAATGCTCCTCACATGCCAAAGTGCATCTGTTAGCATCCTGATGTCCTGCTGGCAGGACAGCTCAGCCTGGCTTGGGAGAAATCTGAACTGTAATGAAGAAACACTGAATGAGGCCTCGATGTGTGGTGAGCTACCAGAGGAGGAGACGGTGCTGACTTGGCAGTCTGTCACTTTATAAGATGCTCAAACAGTGCTGGCTTGTTCATCTCTTGTTTTTGCTCCAAACGTGTTCCTGTTGTTGTTGTTGTTGTTGTTGTTGTTGTTGTATTCAGTTATACAGCTACTTTGTTCTATTGTTTCCTGCGGTTATTTTGGGTTACACAAAACATCCAAAGTTTTTATTTTTTTATTGTGAGGTATAGATAGAAACTCGAGAAACAACAACTGGATGAAGCTGTCACAGGGGAACTAGCAGCCCATGCTAGCTTTCATCTCCCTTCTTTGACCCGTAGTAGCCGTCTTCCTCAGCAGGATTTGTGTTGATAGAAGGAAGGAGACCAGAAGGAGTCTCAGAGCAGGCTCGGTACAGTAGACCCATTGTTTTTTGTTTAGCCACAGCACATCACAGAACCACAAAAACACACAATTAGAAGCTGTAGGGTTCCCAGAGACCTTAATTAGCAATCAAGCAACAGCATTTTTTGCTTTGGGTTTGTCTGCAGCTCATTTTCAAAATATTTCCTATTCCTCTTGACTTTTCCTCCGCTCCCTCTCAGCTGCTTCCTGTAAAGTCAATGTGAGGCTACGCTCCAGCTGGCAGGCCAAATCTTATTTTGGCAATATCCATACTGGAATTAGATTGCTTCTCACATCAATTCTTGTTGGCAAAAATAAAATCCCATGGAAACTGATTTTGACAAATCAGATTTAACACACATTCATAGCTGTCTAAAATGTGAATCAAATTGCATTTCTAACCTTGAGTGATGAGGCTAGCCACTGCAATCAAAATGCCATTTGCTTCACAGGAAATGCAAGACATAATACCAATGTCTCCGCAAGAGCAAGACAGATTTTTAACTTCCTTTATTGTCTTTTGTGCAGATTGAAAGCTCTCTACCAGTGCTTCTTGCTGTTTTACTTCCACATGAGAGAATCACACCATCTGCTACACTATGTGTATGTGTGTATACCCTGATTGAAGTTATTTCAGGTCACACAGTAGCTTTATGGGAAACATTGACTTCTCATGAGTAGATACCAAGATAATTGATTAAGCGTTTGTTATGTCAAGAACAAAAGCCAATTATTTTATTCTCAAATGGCAGAATTGATACTATTAAAGAATAATAGACATATTACTATTATTTTTTCGAGGATTTCTTGGATATTTTGATGAGCATTTATTTTTTGTCTTTTCTATTTCTCTCAACCAATGTTTTCATTATTTTATTTTAATCAAGGTTGCTACCTAGGACGTCGTTATGTAACCCCTGTTAGTAGGATACCAAACAGTTATACCATTATGATTTAAAACATAAAGGATACAGAACAGCTCCATAAGTGTTCAGTTACAAATTTAAGTTGTCCTTATTTTCTGATGTTCATATGCCGATTAAACTGCTATAAACAGGGGCGCCGGGAACCTACCGGTTTGTGTGTGCGTCCCATGTACAGAGGCTTAAGTCCTCGAGAGCAGGCAGCCCGGGTTCGAATCTGACCTGTGGCTCTTTTTCCACATGTTGTTCCCCACTCTCTCTTCTCCCTGTTTCAGACTCTATCCACTATCCTTTGTCCAAAATAAAGGCATTAAACACCTAAAACAAATCTGTAAAAAAAAAAAAAAAAAAAAAAGTCTATAAACACATTAGTTGGAAAATTATTCACTAATGAAAATACTTGCACACTGCACCCCGACTCTGGCTTAGGTGTTATTTTGGAGTCTGAATTTGGATGTCCTATTTGCATATGAAATTGCATCCAATGCACTCTGAAAACACACATGATGTGCAACGTGAGGCAGTGTGGTCAGGTCAGACCACTCATGTTTGGAGTGTCCCATCCACTTGTCTCCACAGAAGTACTTGAGCACTATCTTTCCTCAGCACTCATCTCCCTTTCCCCTTATCCATTCAGATCAGTCCCTGTAGTGCTAGTTATTTTTTTTTTCTGTTTCAAGGACAGAGCAGAATTATGTACAAAAAGCATCCTTCCCACTTGTTTATTCTATTAGTGCAGCCGCTTATTTACATAGAACAAAACTATTGTGAACCAAATACAGACATCAGGTTTTGTAAACCGGGGCTGTAAGAAATATCGCTACACTTGAGGATCCCAATAATGTTTACAATACTCACACTTCAATATTCTCATAAGCACTAATCATTGTTTATTCATAGTTTACATGCATTTTAATGATAGACACATTTTAATTTATTTTCCTAGATAGTACCAACAGTAGTGCAATGTCTTTTATAGATTGAGACAGTTCCGTAACCATTATATTGATTCTGCAACAGCATAATATTTTTGTCCAAGTTTGTGATTGAACATCGCGGTATGGCATTGCGGACGTGTGAAGAAACAGCGGGAGCTTCACATACATGACACACACTCA
This sequence comes from Labrus mixtus, assembly GCF_963584025.1. Lineage (NCBI taxonomy): Eukaryota > Metazoa > Chordata > Actinopteri > Labriformes > Labridae > Labrus > Labrus mixtus. Next base: position 7,055,223 of record NC_083628.1, on the reverse strand, counting down.
GACGTGCACAAACACACAGCGCTGTTCTTCCATTGGCCCTGCCGTTTCTTGCCCCTGTAACACCTGTGTCATTACCTCAGATGCTGGCACACTGGTGGGATGTCTTGGTCCCATTCCGCTCCTGTGACATTCACATCGTTCACATAGGCAAGACATTACAGGGGCGTAAATTTTACGCCTCCAACTGGCAATATGAATAGAACTACTGTATATTATCTGAACTGTCGTAATACAAATTCAGACCAACAGTTCTAATTGCACAAAAGGGTAAAGTTTTGTACCCACATTGAGAACCAATACTTACTTTATTCTTATGGGGGCGTCTCTTAAAGACATTACATTTAAAAAAAAACCTAAACATTTCATGTTGTTTCAATTATTGGTCTGTATATAACTTTTACCTCTGTATCTTCACATGTATAATTTCTCCAGATTGCTGTCTTAAAATATAAAACGTGTAAAAACAGCAGCTATTTAATTTTTTTTTTTTTAGCAAATCACTTTTGTTAGACAGGTATGTTATACTGTAAAGGTTTCAAGTATGAATATGCCAAGTGATATTAAAATATGTGCACTGTCACCACACACACACATTCTTGTGAGAATATCCTCCATAAAGGAGATTCTGGAAAAGGTTATCATCTGATATTGTACCCCGTGCTGCCTGTAGGGATTGAGTTCAGTAGAGTAATTGCTCTGTCTGGTGAATAGCACAGCTCTGCCTCTTTATCCACAACCCGCCAGGGATTTCTACCTTGTCAGCACCTTCAAATAAAGCCATTGGCTGTTTTTAAATAGCACAGTCACCTTGCTTACTATTTGCACTGGTATCATGAATATGTTTTGCAGTGTCTATTTTTAGCACTCTGCTTTGTCAATAAGACATTATAGCCTTATCTCATAATGCTCAAATGTAAGCAGTTTTTTTCCCCCCTGCTGGGTTGTTTGTAGAAGCCTCAGGTTTCAGGTCTGGGAACAACCAGTGTAGCTGAGCAGTATGGGCACCTGCACCTTTGTTGAGAGTTAATATCATGTTGGATTTGGAATAGAATTAACTACGTTTAGACATTTCAATATACTGCATGATTGGGATACGTAATCTTTAAGACCAAAAATGTGTCACAGTTTCAACAACTGCCTAAACAACAAGCTACATTATGCTTGTCTAAAATATATTTTTAAGTTGAAAAATTCCTGATTCAAAACACAATTTTGTTCATTTTGTTTTTAGTATTTTGGCTTAATTCCTGATTGGTCAAGGAATAAACCTTTATTGTTACTGCCATGTCAAAAACATTAATGTGTATATTTCTACTGAAGTGTTAGCAATGTCATTTGCATATTTTGAATGTTGTTGATTACATTGTTTAAAGGAGATTGACACCTGTGACCTGTTGTCAAATAAGAATTTTGACAGACTCCAAATAAATGTGTTTTTTTGCCACTAAAAGTTGTTTTCTCTTCCTGTTTTGCATCTGCAGCGATCCCTACGTCAAACTGTCCCTCTATGTTGCTGATGAAAACAGAGAGCTTGCCTTAGTTCAAACAAAAACTATTAAAAAGGTAGGTCGTAAGGTAAGAAGTGACACTGTTACACTCATCTTAAGCATACTATTGTTTTACCTTTAAGTTTAAGACCCAGTGAACGTCAGTGTTTGTCTCCCCAAGAAGACTAGCCAATCCTGCCACAGTAATCTCCTCCCACACCTGCATCACACTTAAACCATTAAGCCTTTTAAATGAGGCTTTGTCTACTTCCCTTTTATTCCACATGTATGAGATCACCAAATCTTCCTAGCAACGCCACCCCGAACAATAGCAGCATGTTTCCCGCAAATCAAGGCAATAATACACTCTTGGAAACCTCAGGAAGTCACCAGAAGGCAGTGCTTCCTTTCCTGCTCAGTAGAGTGTGGAGGGATTCACTAGGCAAGCTTTTTACCCCTGAGGCTTATTTTAGGGAGCAAACCTGTTCACAGCAGGGGGAGCTATTACTTGCTATAATATTAAACACCATTCAGAAAATATCTTTATGTGAACGTGGGCTGTGATTTTGAAACTTCAGTTCATATTCATTGTTAACATTGTGGTGTATGGCTTAAAATGAAGTCTTTATTCAATTACAATGCAGAAAATCTAATTTATATGATTCTGCAATAAATGCTTATCATCCACTTTGCTGATATGGCTGTCATAAACAGCCTGAATCTGGAAGCAGCTCCATATTTTTTTATTTTTTTTTATTTTTTTAAATTTCTAGCCTTGTAGCTGTCAGCCAACCCTCTGCTGGAGTCGGGCAGCTCAGGCCTCCATGCAGGCAGGCATATGCTGCCAGTGGCCACGGTTGCCTTGTTGGATATAAATAGCTGACAATGCACGGCTATGTGGAGCAGCCGAGAAAGAAGCATCACTGCTCGGTACTTCTATGGGCTCTATGTGTCTTAAAGTGGGACACCTTTGAAGGCAATCTTTGTTGCCGAAGCTAAGAGACCTGCTTGAGGCAAGAAAGCTTTAAGAAAAAAAAATGATGGTGAATATGACTGAGACTGTAACACAGTATCTTGAAGTGCCTGCAATACCAAACCCTAATATTTTTTGCTATCCTGGATATTTTCATTATTCAATCAATGACAACTTGTTAGATTTAAGGGTGTAACTAGCTTCAATTAAAAGGTCAGTGGGTTCATTCGTAATTCTTGTCCGTCAGCAGTTTTCTTTAACAGAGATGTTAATTTATCGCTGCCGTAAAATGCTGCAAAGTGTTTATTAATCAGAGTTACTTGTGAATTTAAGGCTTCATTGACATTCTGGTGTTTAACTCATTTCAATCACAGAAGGAATTTAAATGTGATGTGTCACATAGTTCTCGGTCCAATAAAATATTGAATGTGTGAGGCAGGAGCAGAGAGTCCGTGTACCAACACAGTGGGCTGATCTGTCAAGAAAGTGGGATAAAATCCTCATAATATCGTTAATCTAGGGACTCACGCCTATCACTCTGACATGTTAGACATAAAGTTCCACTAACAACGTAAGAGGATCATTCTGACGCACATGAATGTTTCACTTGGGCTCAGGCTAAGTTTGATAGGTTTCATGCATATTCTGTTTTCTTTGCATTTAATGATGCTGCTGTCTGTGCTTATATGATTCTAAACCTTTTTATGCTTCCTATTTCAGACCCTCAATCCCAAATGGAACGAGGAATTCTACTTCAGAGTAAGTTAAGATTTTGAACCTTTTTCTATGATTTACAATGTGTCAGATTCCCCTTATTCCCAGTATCCTCTACTGTGATGGCCTGTCATTGCACATGTTTACTCTCGAGTGTTAGTGTTACAGTCTTTAATCTTTGATTGCAGTTTAACTGAGATGTCCACCTCCTGCGCCACTGGACTCTCAAACTGTCTGTATTAGACTTAAGCTTAGTCACACATGATAACTCCTCTCTGTTTATTTATGCAAAGGATAATGTATAGAGTGAGCGAGTATTTAAAGGAGAAAAAAAGGGGAAGAAGTTTTTTACTTTCTCGTTTCCTTTTTCTGTTGTTATTGCCGCAGTGTCAGCTCATTTTGAATTGAATGAGCTGACGCTTACTTTAATGAACTTCTTTCTTCAGAACAATAAGACTGGCATGGTTAGATTGTGTTGGATCAGACATGCAATCAGGGCAAGGGTCTGGTATTTATAGCAGTGGTCTGACCTACAAAAATTACAGACCCTAGTATACTATAACTGAGCAATCAGAATTACATGTTCAACAATGCCGTTTATCGAAAAGAATCAAAGTTCAGTCCAGTGATATAATGATTAAGGACTGATTACCCTCCAGCTACTGTAGTTGATAATTATTGTGCAGAACTCAGTGCTTGCTGAATATCTGTATGCATGCATGCATGTATAAGGTACATTGGCATAGACTTTGCATGCTACAAACAGAACCACTGGATGATTGCTATATTATCTCTGATGTTATTTTGTTGCCCACACAGGTGTGTCCACTGAATCACAGGCTACTCTTTGAGGTGTTTGATGAAAACAGATTGGTAAGATTCACATTCTGTAACCTCCTACCTTTCACTCCCTCTGTTGTTTACTATCACACATTGTTTTTTGTCTTGTTTTGATAGCTTTCACAAGCAGTTGATAAAATTTCCTAAACAGCGTTCCTCATGTCTATTCTTTTTTTTATTCACTTGATTTTGTTGCTGCTTTAAATTATTTAGACTCGCATTGTCTTGATAACATTTCTTTTGATTCCATTCAGTGATCACAGGCTGTACAGCAATTGTTTATTTAATTGTTTTGCCTAAATTGTGCCTAGAAAATTTCAGTGTGATGCCAATCGTCCAAGAAATGTTCTCCAACTAGTTTTGCTTTCATTTCACAACAAGAATCACCAACAACCTGAAATGGTCTTTTATCTGCACCCTGTGTGACGCCACAATAATCTTTGTAAACTCTCTGTTACATTACCAGATTTCATCTGTAGCCTCACTGAAAGTAAAATAAATAAACTGCATTTCTAGGAATACACTTAACACAATCATTGTACAGGCTGCTAGTTTCATTGCTCTGCTTTAAGCCTGTAGTCCACTAACAACCACTACATTCCTCCTAAGTCAAGATTCTCAGATTTCCCCCATAGACGAGAACACTGGCTTCCTTGACTTGTGAAACGAAGCCTGTTGTAGGCCCTCAGTTGCCATGACAACTGGATTAAGTGTCTGCACAAAGTCAAGCGTTGCAGCAATTAAAAACAGCACAAGTAGGTCTTGATAATAAATGTTCTAATCTTCAGAGGAGAATGAAGTGTTTGTTGACATTATGGAGACTTTGTTCTGTGGAAGAAGCAGAAGGCTTTTATGAAAAGGGGATGTAAGACTGCAATGATGTTTCCTCTGTAACTCTGCGGTCAGAATCTAGAGTTGAATGTTTGATAAAACAAACAGAGGATGCAGCACAGTGGAGTGTTGATGTTCTTGGCTGGACAAGGAACATTATGTCTGGGCCTGACTGGTTCAGGGCTACTGCTTTAATGTGCAAAGAACCAACGTGGGAGGTTGGAAGGTGTGAGGCTTGTGGAGTGTCTTTTTGTGACGACCATACTGTAGTTTTTCCTGATAACTTTATTAAGTGTAGATTGAATGATTAGATGTTTTGTGCTGATAAAATAAGCACATACATGGAGCTGTTGTGTGCACATGATTTGCAAAGAGGGAATTACTGGCACTCAGCCTGCTAAGAAAAGGGCAGCTATAATTCCCCCCCCCCCCCCCCCCCCCCCGCAGTACAGTGGGAACTCTGTTGCTGTATAGAAGAGGCTGACACAAGACAGCCTCAAGCCTGCTCCTGTCCGACTCCTTATATGTCTGAGGAGTCGCTTTTCTGTCTATCTGTAGGTGCATGCCAAAGCAGCTCTTCCATCTCTGGGCAATATATCTTCAACCAGACTTTTTTTGTTATCTTGGATCCATTATGGTTTATTTGTCTGAACAGTTGAAATATTTAATGTAGCTTTGTGCTGTAGCATGTAGGGATGGGTACAAGTTCTCAAGTACTCGAGTACTCTTTGTTGACGTTATAATTCGAGTAACGTTTCAGTACTAGCGCACCCACACACTTGGTGTTAGTAGCTAGAAATTGAAAAACAGACATAAACAATAACAGGGAAGTTGTGGGGAAAAACAGCTGTATTGGAATTGGCCATCAGCTAAATTGGTATTTGAAACATTGGTATAGGTATCAGCCCTGATTTCATCTTCTCCTTGTGCCTACAAATGTAGTACAACTATAGATGTAACTGTCAGTAACATTGAATGTAAAAAAAGAAATTGAAAAGGCTTACAATACAGTGTAGTGCTCTGTGTGAAGAAGACACGTTATGTCATTACGAAACTGGGCTTGCTGCCATTTGACCACACATTGGCATTTTGTTTCTTGTATCCAGAACATTCTCCATAACATTACACACACATTTATTGACTTCTTGCACTGTAAGCAGTGAGTCATCACACAGTTTAATACCCTGCCAAGCCATGGCTTCTTCATGTTCTAGTCTTTTATCCTATTGGATGTTTCTGTGCCTCCAGTCAATATTGCCTGTCTCCTTAATGCCCTGTGGTCCACAATGGAGCAGCTTCATTTCTTGGTTTTTGTCCTTTTTCTTTTCAGCTCCACTGTGGTGAACCATCAGTAGCTTGGCTGTCAGCCTGCTTTTTGACACAGATAAGGTGACGCACTGAGGCCAGAACCATAGGTCAAATCAGTCATGGGAGTAGGAACACATTTTTTTGGGTGATAGCGCTCTAAGGGCGCACTCGCACTCGGCCAAGTTGCTATGTACTGTGCTGAAGCACGATTGTTCCTCCACCCCATTCCCCTGCTGTCATGCACTCACACAGCTACAGGCCCAACCGGTCCTTAGCACGGTTGCCTCTGTACACATGTCATCAGTCATCACATACGTGTAGTACTGGTGTGCTCCAGGACTTTACTCTCCAAGTGTGAGGAAATAGAATATTGGCAGTTTGCATAATCCAATTGAAATTCATATACACTTTTTAGATCACTTCTAGATTAGATCATCACTAAAGTGTATGTTATGCGAGAGAGACATTTAAAACAATACAAATTCTCAGTTATCATTTTGATATTTTACGTGGCTTGAATGATTTACGATGTAAATTAATTCACTGAGTAACATGAAAGAAAACCCTCCACTCCACCTTAAAAGTTTGGCTATAGACTGTAGTGATTTTTCTCTAACAATGGAGAACAACCCAGAGAACATGACGGCAACATTACCGACTTTGTGGCAAATGTTGAGTCATTTTTGTCAGATCACAAGACCCTGTTAACATTCCTGGATTTCTCAGTTATGCAAAACGGGGGTTGATTTTATTTCATGTCGACGTTGTGTTCCTGTGCTTGTGCTGGTGCATGAACCCACCTCTTCCAACCGTGCCAAGGCCAAGAAAGTGTACTGTGCCTGAACACAATATGGCGCACTCGCACTAGTCAAACGAACTGGACTTTGGGTTCAAACATGCTTGGGAACAGTACGGATTGTCCATGGGACTGCACCCTAAAAGGTCAAAGTATCAGAGGGTTTTTGACAGTTCTGGGCCTTGAGGCTGGCCGCTTATTTATCGACTCATGCCTGAGATTAAAGAAGCCATAAATCGCAATTAAGATATGCTGATCAATATATGATTCACTGCTATCTAGCAGTGTACTGACATGCATGTACATTCTGTTGTGAAATTGCGTCCTTCTTCTTTGCCTTGAATTGTAGCCAAATATTGCAGTACAAGTGCTTAAGCGTCATAATTTCTTCATTCAGCCTTGCAGACTATGATCTCAGCTGAGTCGTAGCTCGGGCTGTTTTTGGATGCAAACAGAGTGGCCTATAAAAACCACCAGACAGATAACTGTTCGGCTGTCTGTTGGAGACAGCCTAGTCTATTCCGTTTGGGAAAAAAAATCTTGGCTATCTTTCCCCAGAGAGGGCCATGCTCTTCACCCTATCGAAGCTGCAATCTGTCAGCTTTTTGTTCTTCACTCTGCTGCTGCCTTTTTTTGATGGTCTATTTTTAGAACAACTTCTTTATTCTGCTTTTTATGTCTCCAAAGTACAAGAAGAACCCAGGCTTAATTTGTCTTCCAGATTTGTTAGTCTGTCAATCTTCAATTCTTGTTTTGACTACCATTGTATAAGTTGGATATGGAGGTGGATGTGATTTTGTGTGTTTTCACACAACAGATTTACGGACCTGTTTCTTTTATGAATTCTCTCTCTTATTCTTTCTCATTCTCCTGGGGGACCATTGTGGGTTTCCCAGCAACCACAGAATGGTCGATATTGTGGTTAAGCCGTTACATTAAATTTAGAGTATTATTTTAGAATGAGTTTGTTATTTGTGGAATTTCTCTTTACAAACAGCAATCAATAAATCAAAGTCTCTAAAAAAACAAGGGACCTTACCTTCCTGCCTTCCATATGCACAGAATTTGCCACAAGTTATATCTGGAAATCTTATTATACAAGAATGGCATTTAAAGGTAGTTTCATATGGCAATGGTGTCCAATGCTCTCTTGTTTTGCGATGCAAGTGGGGCAGAACATGTTCCTGTATTTGTGTGGTTGGCTCAGTGTTCAAACAGTGATGTTCTGATAAAGCTTTTTAAAAAACTTTACTCAGATGCTCTGTAAATTATATAACAAAGGGTACGGTTTAGAACTGTTCTTTTTTGCAAGGTGTGTTGAGATAACATTTGTTATGAATTGGCGCTACACAAATAAAGATATAAAGATAGATGTTGAGATCACAGTTTAAGGTAATTTAGAGGGCTATAAAACCGCAAGGACATTAATCAGAGGTGTTGAGGATGGGGAATGGTTGGATGTTAAAGACATTGGTGAGTAGTACAGTATGTGTTTGGGGGGGGAAGTTGGCACTTGAGGGCAGCATGGGGTTGCAATAGGAGGTGGGGTGGCCATCTGTAGTCACATGACTGACAAGCCACCCACTGTCACCTCGGAAACCAGGAGCGCCAGCAGCTCTTATCCTATCATGTAAGGAATGCTGGCCGTCACTAGGCTCAGTCTATTTCTGCTGTCTGTCGCTAGTGCTAAGAGTCTGGCATACAGGGATCTGTCTCTCTTTTTTATTCTTTCCCCCTCACCCTTTTCTTTTTGTAGCTTCCACTCTGAGTGAGCAGTGAAAAGTTGTCAGCTCTTTTTCAGCAGCAGTGGAGATTTTGTGGTGTGACTTGTTTCCTCCAAACAGTTTACTGAGGGAAGGAAAGTTGTGGACTAGACTGAGAGAAGGTGGGAGGGGGAAAGTGGAAGAAAAAAAAGGGGGGGATCAGTCATCCAGCCAGCCAAAGGAGAGAAGTGGGCGACACTAAGAGAGTGAGACTGGAGCCTGAGGAGAGAACCAAACAGCCAGTCAGAGAGAAAGTGAGAGTGAACGGGAGCTGTAGGACGTGAGGTGAAAATGGCACAACGTCTGCGTTTGTACTTCGCCTCAGGCCGCAGTAATACAGCGCCTGAGATTCTGGAAGGGGACTTAGAGGAGCAGCAGGGAGACAATGATGTGGTCGCAGAGCTTTATACGCATCCACCTTCGGAACTGAGGCCTTCTCAGGAGCCAGCTGCCCAGCAAGTCCAACAAAATCAGTTCTGTTTGCGATCAGAACCTTTGCTTAAACGCAGCTCCTCCATGTTCATACCCCAGCTCGCCGCCTATGCTGAGCCACGGCTTACAAAGAGCTCCTCCATGCACATCTCCCTCCAACGCTCAAATGGATCTAGTAATGGAGAAACCCGAGGTCCTGCTGATGACGTTCCGCCACCCTGTTATTCTCCCCCAGGACCAGCGCCTGCCTATTCCGAAACCCAGCTTCAAGAAGATGTTCCCAGACATCCACCTCCTCCATACTATGAACCAGATACACTAAACTCACAAACTTTTCTGTCAGAACCAAACCTTCCCAAACGCAGGGTCTTTAGTATTGGTTCCAATGGAACTTTTATGCATGGCAGAGGCCAACCTGGTATCAGTGTCGGGGGAATTTGTATACGAAGGAATTCTCAAGACGGTTCTGATGTTCAGCAATTCAGAATCCTCCCTTATGGTGGTACCAGCTGGTCCGTCCATCAGCCGAGCATGGACCAGTTCTCTGTTGTTAATGGAGGAACACAGAGACTAGTGTTTCAGCTGCAGCAAAATCAGAACCATGATGAAAGCCAGGACAGGGAACAGACTTCTTCCTCCCAAGATGAATGCCCAGATCTCGGCGTCACCAGCTCAAGAGGTAGCCGTGTGGTGCGTTTCCCCAGAATTCAAACTGTGGATGAAAACCAAACAGACGTGGGCACACAGAGAATGGAAGCAAGAAACCAATCTAATGGCTGTACTTTCAAAATCAGTAGGGATGTTTCCAGAAGGCAGCCTCATTTCAAGATATATTTTACCCCAGGCGGAGCTGCAGATCAGGATGTGAGTCTTGGCAATGATTCGACAAGGAATAATCCCAAGGTAAACATTATTTTAAAAAGGCAGTAAGACTTCTTGGTGGTTTGGTAAAAGTATTTGAAATGGATTTTATGCAAATATTACAATTAAATATCCCAATAACAAATTGCCAGATGATTAGTTGTAACAACAAAGACTTATACAACATTTAGTAAAACATATGATAGCTTTTACGTAGTGTAGCCAGAAAAAGGGCCATGACAATAAAAAAACAAGAACCAGAGGGAATTTTTGCTTCCTAAATTATGCAATTGTTGGATGTCTTAAATGTATCACATCCAGTTTGTGCATTTGCAAATATGATCCATTTCACTCTATAAATCCGGCATAGATGAGAGATATACACGATGCAGGAAGAGTGTGGTAACATTTTGGGAGGTGAAAAGCACAGACATGGCTCAGGAGCTAAGTCACACACTGGCTTCTTTCACTTTGCGACCACAGGCATTTGAAATGTTACACACAACGGCCAATTCAGTCAGTCACCAAAGGAAAACAGGAACAGGGTGAATGGATCATTTCTCCCTGTGCACTTGTTGCCTTCTGTTCCACGGAAATGTGACACTTAAGTTTGGTAATACCCTCAACTGCAGCCAGTGCTCTTTGAGAGTTGGCTGTTTCTATCTTTAGTCTGTTTTGAGTGTGGTTGTTGATTTTGAGAGCGGGCAGGCGGCATGTCTTCTTTGGCTCTAGGCTGGTATGGATCCATATCCTCGCAGCTGCTCCAAGAGTGATTAAGAACTAAGATGTTGTTACGTCCAAAAGGAGGACAAAGAAGGTTAATAACTATCAAAACCTGCTTTTCTTAAAAGCCTGAAGTGTTATGTTTTAGCTTTCTTTCCCATTCTAGTGTAGCTCAACCATTGTAAGCAAAACTAATTTTAAGGATTAATTTATATAATAAGGGTATCATATTACCTAATTCATCATGCACAAGCTTCTTCTATTACTTTAGAGCGTGTGTCTTTCAACAGCTGTAAATTTTGTACCTCAGCTGTAAATAAAGGTAAGATCTTGTTGACATTTATCATATAATAATTACTCCTTTTGGCATCTCTTTAAAAAGTTGATTCCAGGAGTTGACCGTGAATCTCGAAAACATAAACTTGAATCTTCTGCCTTCCTCGCACTTTTTTGAACTTGTACAACCTGAACACTCATGGTTCTCATCTTTTTGGCTTGTGACTACTGCAAATGATGTAATGTCTTTTTGCAAGAAGAGGTAAAAGGGTTCTATGCATGCCAGTTCCCCAAAGATAAAGTTTTCACTCATCCAATGTGAGTTTGAATGTTATAGCAGTATTTTTGTCTGCTTCTTATTCTGTTTTTTATCATCTCATGACTACTTGGATTATTCTTGCAACCTCCCTACTTGGGATGTTTCCAGGCAATTTATTTCAAAGTCTATTAAATGTGAATTGTAATTTAGACAGGTGAATGTAAAGTCAAGAAAACACACATGGGATCATAGCGTCTGCAGGTAGACAATGTCAAAGAAGTTTGCTGACTGTCGCTAACATTAGCAATGCTAGCACGCCCAGCCTCAGGTTGTACTTTCAGGTTAACCTCGACATGCCTATGCTGGTTACACATTGCTCTGGTCAATATGGCAGTGTAACCTGACACAGCCTACAGCTTTATCTCCACTTTCTAGATCAAAATATTGCCAAACCGCTCCACGATGCCATCTTTCCACTGGTCTGGATTACATCTAGGTAGTAGAGCATTATGGCAGTATTGCAATAGATATTAATTGGAGCTACAGCCCAAGCTAGTGGCTGCCAAGAAACAACATTTAACCGGCATTGCAGGCCTGAATTTAAAAAAAGAATAAGTAATAGTTAGTTTAATCGACTAGTAATTCTCGCACTGATGGGCAGGGGGGGATAATGTTTAACCGTTTAGTTGGCTAGTAGTGAACATTCACAGTCCCTACCCACCAGACAGTGAACCACTTCTGAACCCATGAATTATAAGGAATCAAAATGCCCTGAGAAATTTTCATCTTAAAGTTGCAGCAGTTATTTTATTTACGGGTCCTTGATTTGTTGGTGTTGCGCACAAAGTACTTGACCCACTATACAATCCTGCCAGTTGTTTAAAGTTGTTCTACTGATAGACATGTGGCTATAAGGTGCCAAAATACACAGCAACGCGCTAAGAAAGGCATGTTAACTGCTAGCAAGTTAACAAATGTCTTAAGGAGAAGGAAATGCACTCAACACGTTAGTCAAACGTCAAGGAAAGACGGCGGATTTGATGAGTAATAATAAACTAAGAAAGGGGGCACCTGTAATTTTATTAAATTCGACTCCAGTGCTTTTTTTATATTTTTAGTCATATTTCTGACAGCACTTAGGCCATACTAGAATGCATTTTAAACACCTCCTCCATTCCCTTTTTTGAAACACGTGGTTTAGTGTTACCCTCGGGCACTCTGTTTCTCATGCAACAAGGAAATCCTCATTTAGACCATAATGACAGGTCTTCCCCAACTGGTAGCCTGACGTTGTAGTGCCCCTTTTTAAAGCCCTGCATGGGATACTACGAGTGTGTGTTTTGTATGTGTTCCAGCTAGACTACGTGCAGACAGCTATGCCACAGTGCCATGCCCTCGTTCGGCGCCCCCCAGTTGCCATTCACAAAGAGCTCTTGCAGGCCACTGGGTTTTCTATATTTACCTGAGACAGGATTGTGGATGGACAGTTCGGGGGCGGGGGTCTCCTTTTATTTTGGTCCAGAAGCATGTGAGAGGGATTCATATTGCTATTGTTGCAAAGGGCTTTTCTCTGTCAGCTCTGATCTCTCAGGGTTGCATGGCATTGCAATTCAGTTGTGTCAGCACAGAGACTGTTGAGTAGGTGGGACAACCTTTTCACACTTCACTGCCAGACTGGACATGTTCCAGGTTGCTCTATATATGACAAACTCTCAGTCTGTTACCACTTCCCCCTGTAGATTCATGGCAGTTCAGTACAACTATAGTTTGAATTGTCAATTCTTCACTCTATCTCTCTACTTTATTTCTGTCTTAAAGGATTGCTTTTTTAAAAGTCACTGTGCGTTTAGGTCCTAGCAGCTTGTAACTGAATCTGTATGGTTTTAAGTTTTGTTTCTCTCCTGCAGAGATGTGTAAAGCTGCTGCTGAAAACACCACATTTCCTGACATAACTGTTTCATAATAAAAGCATTTTAACAGCTTAGGCAGGGGGACTTTTATTGTGAAATATTTGTCGGAAATAGAATGTGCTTATCATTTAAGCCTTAGCGGAGCTACAATTAGAGAGATTTTTAATAACACCATCTGCAGTTTTGGTCTTTAAAGCTGCTCCTTTCGCCATGATTCATAGGCCAAGCCCACTTCTTTTAATCATCTTGGACTTCAGACAAGCGAGTCATCAGTTTAAACACATATTCAGTTGGCAGACCCTTTTGTAATGGAGATGCAAATCCATAACCTTAATGTTGTTGTTATTTGCTGAAACTTGGAGAGGGGATTATGAGTTAACCTAATTGCTGTGCCACAATACCCTTTCATTGTAAACATTGACACCCGCTCTGACAGGAGGAGGAGGTGGAGCTGATCAGTGAACATGTGAGACTGATGGCTTTCAAAGCAAAACGTGCATGTACGTACGTCAGCCTTACCATCTACCGCTCTTGGTCCCTCCTCCTCCTTTAGGCTGTAAGTAACACAGAGTGTAACCTGGCCCTGAGAGGCAGCTGCAGGCTCAACTGTGACCCTTTGATGACTCTGCAATTATATCCCTCTGCTCACACATACCCACAGCTTAAAATGCTTGTTATTGTTGAGGACTGAAAAAAACAGATATGTGTCTCATGAGTGCATTTGTCCCATGGGACACTGACACTAGCTGGTTTAAAGGTCACAAACTAAAGTTCCTCTATTTTTTTTTAAAGGTTCAAGATTGGTGATAAAAGGAAATCAGGAGTGCCTAACGCCTTGGTTAAAGTCCAATTCTGAACTTTATCTATAAAGCGCTTGTTTAAACTGTGTGTGGGTTCACATGTATTTGTGTGCGTGTGTGAGAGTAAGTGTCAACACCGATTCAGTGTTTTGTTTTTTTGTGGATTAATAACTTGCCGTTTCTTTGTAACCTTTCACTGTTGAATTCCAGGTCTATTTGCTTTTTTTCCCCTGATGATCAGAATAAACCAGTGCACTTTTTTAAAATTGTTTTTACTGTCTAACTTGACACTGCAAAAATGTTTGATGAGATTTGAGGAAGCCCTAACAACTTGCTTGATGACATTTGAAAAAACAGAAACAGAAATGTTTGAATTTCATCGTCAAACTGGGAATGACGTAATGTCGATTTGCCACAACAGGTCTCCAAACATACAGATTTTTTGGACTGCATTATTTTTTTGCAGCAGTGAATCAACTTTAACAGATGCCACTAAAAATAAATACTTCTTTTGAACATTAAAACTTGAAGACTAAATGAGAAATGTAAAAAAAACAAAAATTTTATACTGCCTTCACCTCTCCAATGGACAAGACGTAATGTCTTTTAGTCATGTTGATCCCCTGACAACTCGCAGAGGGACTATAACTGGGATTTGGAAACACAATGTCGTGCATTCTTTCAATGCTGCCTTTTCCTGTAAAGCCAATAACTACAGACAAGCATCATTGTTAGTAATTGCCCGCTATCTAAATCAGTTGTGTCCCACATACAGGCTTCTTCCAAGAATGGCCTTTTCCATCTGGCACAGGTAATCACTGCTCCCAGTGTGGGCTGCTGCTGTGCCCGCTCCACCGTCATTTTCATTTTCCCCCTTTTCCTCTCAGACTTCATTATTATGACTAAAGGTTGGACAAATCTACGGGCCTCTTAAATCTGAAAACAAAAACCTTTCCTGGTTCTCCCACTGTCCTTCTCTTCCTCTGTGTAGCTGTCTTGGCTTCAATCTGGTGGCGGTCGATGTTATTTTTCCTTGCTGGGTTAATGGGTTTTTCTCCTCTGAAATGATACCACAGGCCGGTTCAGAAATGAAACTCTAGTCGGAATATTCTGCTTGGACACTTGTGGAAATCTGTACTGATTGGTAGATAGTGTAAAAGTTTTTTAGCTGAACAAAAAGCAAATATTGAATGCTAAATTCAGTAAGATTTGAAAGAAAATGATTGCATTTTACTGTTAAACAACCAGCTGAGATTGTTTCATCACTATATGTGTTCATAAAAACAGTCTAGAGGTTACTTCTGGATTGGCCTGTCCATAAAATGGAAGCTTTGTCATTTTCACTCTATCCAACAAATGAGCACAAAGGCTACTGGACTTTGTGGTGCTTAAGTTAATTCACATTGTGGGTTTTTTTCCCCTCTCCTCCCCTGCTGGAAATTTGGGTTTCCCCAAAGACGCACTCTAAAAGCTGTTACTTCTAAAATTAAGCTGCTGAAGGTGACCCTGTTTTTTCTCTCCTAGACGAGAGATGATTTCCTGGGCCAGGTTGATGTTCCGCTCAGCCATTTGCCGGTGAGTTATTTGCACCTGTGTGTCACGCCAGACGGTCTGTTATAATGCTGTTTTAAATACTCAGCTGTTTCTTATCTACTTCACGCTGCCTGATTAACCTCTGTGAATGTCAGGCAAAGAGTCTGTGTGTTTGTGTGTGTCTGTCTTTCCTGAGTGTGAGAAAGTGCTAGCCACACTGGTGTTATTGCAACCAAACAGCTCTCTGTTAGATATTGGAGGCGTGCTGTCTGAGATGTAAACAGAGGTGACTTTCCTGAGGGTGTGAGACCCTCAGAACCAATGGAAAAAGCTACACTCCTCAAATTCACGCACGTATATTTGCTTGGAAGCTGTGAACTCCTTGGAGATATCAGGTGTTGTAAACAAAAACATGGAGAACAGGTTTGTTTGCTCCTGTTTTTACAGTTTAGGGCTTGTGTGGGAAACTAAAACAAATAGACATAGAAACCTCTCTAAAGCAGCACCCTGTCTACTAAGCTGAGAGCTGTTAGACTGGTTGTGGCTCTCTGAAGAGCTGTCCAGGTTGCAAACCTTAAAAGCACATCAGTAGAAGGTGTTGGGGTTAATTATTAATGTCCTTTTTTTTTGGCTCCCAGAGCTCCAGAAGTTTGGCAGTAGATAAAAGCAAGCTGAGTCATGCTGAGCGATGAAGCCAGTGGTCCTGATGCAGTAAATGCTGTCTTAAATTTAATTTAGCCATTTAACAAATTGAGCTGGCATGAATGAGCTACTGCAGAGGTTGTGTCGATGATGGGATCTGCATTCTAAGTGGGTCTGGAATGAATTTGGTCCATTGATTTTATGCCAAATAACGTTTTGTAGGAATTGCAGTCTTATTCATAGTTACTGGACATTTGTTGAGTCATAGTCCTTTTCTCTATCCAAGCTTTTCCTGGATACTAAACTTAATGTTTTCTGGCCAATATGTTTGACTCACCTGAAGTGTGCATATGCCTAAAGAAAGTTTAGTAAAATGCAGACAGACTGGGTTTTAGAAACCGTGTAAATAGACTGGTCCAAAAATGATCTCTCCTCAACATCACTAGAAGTTGAAAAATATGGCTGTAGTTGGCCAACTATATCTACCAATATAGGCCTACAATATATACTATACATATACTCTCAGCAGTCTGCTGCACATGTATCACAGCTGAGCAGATGATAGTCTTTAATAGAACCTGTGGACATTATTATAGATGATTTAATATTATTCAATTATTTGTTAAAGAAAGCAGCCTTTGCATGGTCATATCTGGTCAAATGTTCAACAACAGGTTTGTACCCGGGCTATGAGCAATCACAATAAACACATATATAAAATATTGCAAAAATATTGAATGTTACCAGATCATATGTGAGCATTCAAGTCAAGATAAAAAGTTGAGAAGGAGGGCGCCAAATCTCAAAGTTGTTTACAACCAGCACGCCATAAATCCCACTCATTCTGCTTTTAAACCATTTCCAGACAATGTCAAGCACCAGACAGCATGAAAACATTTGCCAAAAAATTCACACAGCCCTGTTTTACATTTGTCTCAGATTAGACTGCCTACATTTTGCGAAATACTTTTCATTTGGATGAAATATTCACAACACTTGATATAAATTCTTAATGTTAAAGACCTCAGGGAGAGTCTAACTTCTTCATCATTAAACAAGAAATATAGAATTTGTTAAGTAAATGTATCTTCTACTTTCGATGTGGAAACTGACAGTCGGCTTCAGTGGTACTTTCCAGAACAGATTCTGATGAGCAGCCAGTATAGACTGGTTTGCCTCTGTCAAGGAGCAATGGGAGATTGCAGTGAATTTCAAAAGACTTTCCTGCTGTTCAATATGTAACAGGAGAAGCTCGGTGTTGCATAATGATCCTGCGCTGGCTGTGCAGAGGGTTTCAGCCGTGCTCTTAACTCATGACTCTGATATTTTGAACCTCTCTAATATATGTATTTGTTGCGTGCTCAATTGATTTGTGTCAACACATGCCTCCTCTTAATTTGCAGACGGAGGACCCGGCTATGGAGCGTCCCTACACATTTAAAGACTTCCTCCTGCGGCCCCGAAGGTCAGTCTCTGTTGAATGTGACAAACAGGTGGTGATTTGTGAAATTTGAAATCAGTAATTCAAAGTCTGAGCTTAAACAGTGTCCATTAGAAGATATAATATACCCTGACCTATCATTTAGCACACAGTGACTTTAATTATTGTTTTAAACACGATGTAGACTGGTCCAGTATCTCCACAGAGCACTAAGTTCATGGGCTGGTCAGCTGAACACTGAAGGTGAAAAACCATCTGGCACTAATAGCCCGTTTGGAAACTCCCCAGTACCTCTAAGCATTACTTGGAGCTCTGACGCTGAAGCCACCTGGTTTTTTTCTGTGCTGTATTTAAAAGGGTCAATTTTTGCTGATGTAATCCTTCTAGTCACAAGTCCCGGGTGAAAGGTTACCTGCGTCTGAAGATGGCCTATTTGCCCAAACAAGGAGGACCAGAGGAAGAGGCTGGAGACGTGAGGGAGGAGGCTGAGGTAAGGTCTTGGCAGTTCGAGTTGGTTTTAACTTGCTGACCTAGCAGTAGCTACGGCATCCTTTTCACCATCTCGATCACGAGACTGAAGCCAAACCAGAGTCTTTTTTATTTTTTATTACTTCCTTCCACACAAAGAAAAACACAGATCTAAGCATAAAAATTCAACTGAGTTTCCCAATTTGGACAAATAGAAGTACAAGTGGTTTCTGCTAAGATGAAGGACAGAGAGGAGGGCTCTTGTTTTTTTTTCTCTGTCTCTTAGAATCTGGTGAAAGTCTTTCCCAGGTCAGCGTATGGAAAAGCCATTTACAATACTGCCAGTTATTTGGTGAAATAATAACTTCTCTCTTTGTTTGTGTCTTTAAGTGTGGTTTTCTTGTTGAGCTCAAGAAAGATGCTATACATTTTCAGACAGTGAAAGGTCTTTCCTTCACTGCATGTTCTCAATATAAAAAAATCACTTATTTTGACTGTCTGGATTTCTTTTCTTTTTTTTCTTACCTCTGTATGCTGACCTTTGAAATGTAATTTATTACACCAGCTTCACTGGTTTTATATCATGGTTGCTTCTTTGCCAAACTTTCCAAGAAGGACAGTTCAGGTTTGTCATTCCTAGAAGTGATATTAATGCGCATTAGCTCAGTCTTGGACGCTTTGGCTGGAGATATCGAGACCAGCCAGCAGCTTGTCAGACAAAAACAAACTCCAGTCAATGTTAACAAAAACACTTCAAACCACAACACAGCACTCTGAAAGGCTCTATCCTGCCACAAGTAAATCCACATCTTTAATGTGTTGCCATGCTTGAATTCTCCCTGTTTGCTGATGTTCATGCGTGTCTGACAAGCTCTCAGCTCACTGGGATATCTATGACCACAGGGTCTCTGGCCAAAGCTACCAGTGAGTTACTCATGCTGCCTCGTGTTAAAAATCTGAACTGTGTCTCTCTCAGGGATGGGATGAGTCTGCAGACTCAGGCTCACAGCGACCCCAGCAGTTGTTGCCCCCGTTGCCCCCGGGCTGGGAGGAGAAGGTGGATAACTTGGGACGCACCTACTACGTCAACCACAACAACCGCTATACGCAGTGGAAACGGCCCTCCAACATGTACTTCTTATCTCTCTCCTTACACGTCAAATAAAAGAGTAGTTCAGCATGAAAAGCAGTAAAAAAAACTCTGTGTTGTATATAGCACCTTTAACAACAAAGTGCTTTGACATAGAAGTAAAAGCATACATTAAAAACAAAGGATAAGAAAGCAATAAAAACAGTACAAACAGATAAAAGCCATTAAATCATAGCTTTAAGAGAGGAAATAAAAGCAATAAATGAAATGCTGAATGTTAAGGAAATGAAATGAAGAAGACAAGATCAACTAAAAGCAAGTCTTTATAAGTGAGTTTTAAGAAGTGTCACTGCACAGAGGACACTACTTAAAGTATACATGATGTTACATTACAGTATAAATACATCTTTGTAAGGTTAGGTGTCATTCTGTAAGTAATCCCTTGGTCACAGTAGACCAAACATGTCACATGTCACATGTCAGTCGGCTCATTACTGCCATTTTTGAAACATCTTAGCAGAATTATTTTATTCTTGGCTATACAAACAGGCATGACAGGGTTAGATTTTTTTTATTTAAGCAGCAACAGTTTGCACTGTGTATCCAGTGTTACTCAAGGGTTTTACTTTATGGTTTTTATTTACGTATCAGTAATCCCTGCTGAATGTGATGTTATCTGTCCTTTTTTTTGGGTCATTTTATGGTTTACAATAACTTCTGTTTTTGTCACACTTCTCCCTCAGGGATGTGATTTCAGAGACTGAGAGTGACAATCAACAGCGGCAGATCCATCAGGAAGCCCACCGTGTTTTCCGTTCAAGACGCCACATCAGTGAAGACCTTGAGAACGAGCACATTGAGACCAGAGACCTGGACAATGTAAGAGAGAGCGAGAGGAATAAACACACACATGCAGCATGTAGATACTGAGCCACAGCAGATTAAGATGATAACATATTGTTTTTGATGGTTCTGCAGTCCTGGGAGCTCATCACAGAAGAAGATCCTAACGAGTCTCTGCCTGGCACCTCCTCCATGCTAACGCCACAACACCCACCGCCACCTGCCACCCAGGAGTTCTCGGAGGACTTAAATCTGAGGCTGTCACTCACTCCAGAAACGAATGGTGAAGTGGCAGGCCCCAGCACTGCTCTGGTGAGACCTGAGACTGAAATATTGAAATAGTCAAAACATAAATGACTTAATGTAGGCACATGCAGAGTTGCTATTAAGCTTTTATTTTTGTTGCTTTTATTTAACAGACCCAGCTGTCAAACAGACTCCGATCCTCGAGCATGACGGATGGTGTCAGTGATCAGGCCCAGGCTCCTCCTCTTATGGTACATATTTCTTAACTCCCACATTTTCCTCAGTCCTGTTCTCTTTCCTCTCGCACTTCCTCCCTTTTCCTTGTTACATTACTACTAGCATTGTGCACATCCTTTTCACTGTGCCTTGATTTTCTTGAGCAGGCAGGCCTTGGTGTCTCATTTACATCCTCTCTGTTGGCATGTATCAGTGCTGTAAGTGTACCACTCATTAATAACCTTCTTTGCTCCTCTTTGGATTTAAAATTTCCACTTGCAGAAGTAGCTTCCTCTTCACCTTTCCTTCCTGCTCTTTCTTCGATTTCACAGTGTTCCTTTTTTTTCCCTCCTGGTACTGTAGGATTACCACACCTCCTCCTCCTCCTTCCTCACTACTACTCCGTCCTCTTTGTGATTCACTCGCAGCTTTGTCTGATGTTCTGTAGAAATGTACGCCTTTAGGCTGTGTGCCAGCAGAGTGACCCTTCCAGTAAAAATCTTTGGCGAGTAAGATTGAGGGCAGCACCACATCAGATCAAACGTTCCCCAGTGAGTCCTGAGTCAAAGCATCAGTGGAGATTCAGCTCAAAGACACTGTCACAAGATCTGAGTCAGATGTTTGTCACATAGCTGAGTCACAACAGGGAGCCAGGCATTGTCGAGCCGAGGAAAAGTACAGGTGCTGATGTCAGCCTTTTCCCCTGAATGACTCATCTATAAGGACCTGGACAACAGTTAGCTCATTAAAAAGCCATCACAGGAAACCATGTGTTTGACCAGTTTCCTCCTATAATTGTGTCAGTGTGTGGATCTAGGAAAGATCACATTATTCCTGATGCTGTTTAATGTGGAAGTGGGTGGTTGGTGGTCACTGCTTATAAGATTTCTCCTTGCGCCTTAACATGTGACTATCCGTTAGTTGGTGTATATTTTTCAAATCTTAGGCTTTGTATTATTTTTATCTCAATTATTATCTCAAACTAGCTAGGTATTGTCATTTTCTGAAAGACAGAAAGTGCATTGTTGTAGGACTATTTTCAGCTGTGGATTTATACACAACAAGTTGATTTGAGTGTTTTCCGAAGCAAGTGCAACAGTGGGAGTTTTCTGTTTTAAATAGTTGTTGAACAATGGAGGCCTATGGTAACTAGGACTAAACTGTTGTATATCAGGCTAGTAACATACGGACAATACTTTTTTAGTATGTTATTCGTTAGTGGTCTTGACTTGGGATTTGTTGGCAATAGTTAAAGTAAAGAGCATCACCTCATCACCTTTTTAATGTGGACTTAATCTGTCAAAATGGTTTAATACATATTTACTTTGATTTCATTTGTGGTTTAGACATAATCAAAACAGTCAGGTTCAATATTTTGCTGTAGTTTAGAGGTTTGTGATGATGCAACCTTTAGGTGGTAATATGGTTCATATCTGTCTACCAGGTTATGTAGCTTAGAAACAGCAGAAGAACATACAGTTATGTCTTTGTGAAGCAATGCCTTCTGACGGTCTTCTGTTTGTTATGCTGCAATTGAAAATGTTCTAACAGCTCTCTTCTGACATTCAAACCTTAAACTTTCTTTGAACTTCAACCAAGTAATTCACTTCTGATAACTTCTGATCACTTCTGGGTATCAATCTCTCTTGATTACTTACTATTTGATTGTCTTTGTTTTAAAGGTGGTTAGCTCAAAAGATCAAGCTCAAGCTTAATTTGTGTGATCACATCAACCAATCACAATGCACTCTTCAAATCACATTTCCTCCTTCCTGCTCCCCTTTCAACCGTAAAGCTTGAAGGCTTCAGTGGATGTCTTCTCGTTTCCTATTCCCGCCACTGCACTTTCCCCCCGTGGCCCACAATCACAAGAGCCTCCTCCTCCCTTTCTGTCACTCCTCACCTCCTTTAAAAAATAAATTCCCACCTTTGTCCAATCAGTGTTTCCTCACTGGACCTGCACCTTTACTTCCAAAGAAAGCACAAACCTACTGTGAACTAAAGACCATCTTCCCCTGTTGTCTACCACCAGCAGGGTTCCCAGACCAGAAGAACAAGAGCTCAGACAGTCTCAGGTGGTGAGGAGTCAATGGTAATATCACAGTTTATAAACGGTTTAAATCCCAACAGTCACACACCCTTTAATTCACAGAAACCGCAGAGGACAGCTCAGAGTGTCCCCTGACTAGTTCTGTGAATCCCTTTTGTTAAAACCTACATTTGGGTAGAAAGCCACATGACGACTTCCACTCATTCATACCTATTATCATTTATAGAGCTTTGTTATCCAGGAAGGCGGCATACGCGCGCTTTTATCAGATATGACTCGAGTCATAGGGCCTTAAAATAATAAAGCAGCCTACAGGTTTTTGTTGTTATTACTGTTTTTTTTATTATTTCGGGGGAAGGGGCGTGTCTTTATTTGATAATAATGAAGATGACAGAAAATGTGGGGGATGACATGCACCAAATGGTGAGTTCCAACATGGGACCAGTGCGTTGAGGACTGTAGCTTCTGTACACGGGGCGCCTGCTCTACCAGCTGAGCCAAACCAGCAAACATCATTTCTTAAACGGAAGAAGATGCCTTTGTTAGCAATTCTTTAAAAATGAAAATACTTGCTTTTGTTTCTTTTGTAAAACAATCAGCTGATAAATCCAAGCAAATCCTTCTTTATGCAGTTCTGTAATCGGTAATGTGATGAAGAACTGAAGTGCTTATATAGATCAGCGGGTGTGAAAACGTTCCTCTTAAAGCATATCTACACATTTTCTGTTGATTTTGAAGCTTGCCTCAGTGTCAGGTTATGCCATTGATTTAAAAAGTCAAAAAGCAAAATCTGTCCAGTAGGATTTTTTTTGTTGCCCTTGATCCTGATCCCAGTCCTTTGATATTGGATGTCTGACCTGATAGCTGCATTTACTTAAATGTTGTTAAATTAACCCTTTGATATAATAGCTGTTAATTACTTAATATTTCAGACTGAAGTTTCACAAACTATTTGAAATCTTAGGACCCTAGTTAATAAATCCACACGATATAAATGAATGCTAAACAGAATAAATGCAACAACTTAAACTGACATAATGCAGTCAGTGAGAGGGAAGATTTATCACACAGTTGGATTTGTGGAAAACTTGAGTCCACCTTTGGAAGACTCAAGTGGAGGATCTTACCTCGTACATGATCTTTGACTGAAGACAGACACTGGCTTTAGGAACACTTTAACCTGAAAATGTGCTAAACTCATATTCTCTGATTTCAACTTACTTCACAGAATACACATGAACTAGTTACTCCTAAAAATGACCAGACACCCTAACACTCACTTTCTTATTTCAAGGAGTAAACAAATTGTAATGCTGTTTTAAAGTGACACACAAATGTTTGTTACACAACTTATTGTTAATATTTATTAGACTGAGAACTGAGAACCTACGCAGACTTCATGTTTATTAGATTCAGACAGAAATCTGCATATGTTGGGAACCTCATTCTGTAAAGTCAGGGTCAGTAAAGTGTGCCTTATTGATTTGAACTTGTACACACTCAAATGTTCAGAAGAGTAAAGCCAGCATTATTTTCTACAGTTATGACCTATCCACAAGGTTAATGTTTGCTTGGTTGACTATTTTGCAGTAATCTTTATTCATCAAATGGTTAATATTTCACTCAACACAGGAGCAATGATCTACTACTTTCCTCCATGTGGTGTTTATTTACATTCAGCTCTTGAGTCTTGTGCTTTGTTTCTGTTTGTTAACCTCATATACAGTCGCCTACTGTCCCAGTAGAGTTTTCATATCTTGCTCTTTAACTGTTTCATTTACTTTTTATCAAGCCAAAACAGGAATGATTTTTAGCTTTGATGTTTTTAGTCTTAGATGATTACAAAGGTGTGGAAAATGGCAATAACTCTGACCTTGATTTAAATGAAAACATCCCTTTGTATCCACTTCCGAGGACAGTCATATGTTCCCTGAATCGTTTCCCATCGCAGGTTGATCAAAAGAAATAATAGATTCCCTCCACGTGTCTCTACTCATGGCAGCCTGTACTGATTAGTTGTCTTTGCTTTGCTCTCTCTCTACAACTCGGCCAGTCTCCCTCGGGCACCCCTTACTCCTTGACCACCCCCGGCCTGCCTCCTGGATGGGAAGAGAGGAAGGACGGCAAGGGAAGAACTTATTTCGTCAACCATAACAGCCGCACCACTACCTGGACTAGGCCGATTGTGCAGGTACAGCAGGTCCGATGGCTGGCCCGCACTCTATGCATGGGACTGGACCTTTACTTCAGCCTGTGTGTCGGGCCTCCTCCTCTTTTCCTTCTGTGTTTTTCCCTCTGTGTAGCCCTTAAAGAATGACGGAAAGAGACGCAGCATTGCAACCTTAAAGTCTCTCCTTCTGTCTTTCTCTGTCTGGTTTTCCAGCCTTTTCCAACTGTGTGGTTCTCCTCTTGTCTAGCATTCTGTTTGAAACTCTGGATGGAGTGTGACTCTGTTTTGGTCACACCTTTCTAAACCCTGGCATTTGAAGTGCAACCACCAATATTTCCCTCCCTTTCTCCCATTTCGACCCTGTTTTTCCCATTTGTCTTCCCCTGTCTTACTGTCTGACGCAGCTCCATATAGTCTGAGCTCAGGAAGAGACGGCAACATGGGAATGTGTGTATGTCTATAACTCAAGTCTCTCCTCCTTTGATATCAAACCCTTTCATTTCTGCTTTTACCTGAGCACTCTGTTCGTCTTTGGTCCTTCATCACAGTTTTTCTTATTCTGTGCTTCTCATCTGTTTTTGTTATTTCTCAGAAGAGGAGGACACTGCCAAGTGTGTTACATAATAGTTTCATGGTATTCCTTCAGTCTGTGGAAACATAGCTGTGGCTCATTCTTAATGTGTGTTTTTCCTAGTATGAGTAGGGCCCTATGAGATCCTTTTTTAAACTTTAAACCTATCTTGTTTTTTCTCCTTCATTTTGCCTTGATCTGCTGTTTTAAGATTAAACTTCACTTGGTGTGTATGACGGTTTTAGACACAATGTTTCAGCTGCAGCTCTGATGGTAGCAGACAGAGCCAATAAGCATTTATAACAAATATAATTCAAAGCGTTCTTACATCTTAAAAAAACTCCTTTCAGTCTCTGTTGAAGGATGATATCAGTAAAGTACAATCAATTACTTTCATTGATATAAAAATCACACAGGAAAGTCAACGTGTTTGTCAGTGTCTCTCCCTCCTCACCTCTCGATCAGCTCTCAGAGCGCCATCATAAAGAGATCTGATCGGTCAGTGGGTGGGGATTTCAACACGTTGATCTCTTATTCCGAACATAACCTGCTCTAGAGCTTATTTGGTGTTCAACATATGGTATCATGGAAATCTCTCCTGGTAAGAGGTAAACCACCTTCATGGTCTTGATAATGGACAACAAATAGATCTTGTCTGTTTCTTTTGCTGAGGTTGAAAATGTTACAGAAAAGCATCCACACTTTGAAATCCACTAATTCCATTTCAGTAATAATGCTGCATTTTCTGCATCAGGGAAATCATAGGGCCCTACAGCAACCACTTGGGTTAAGATTGATAATAACACTAACTTTTCTTCTTCTACTACCTTTTGTTACTTATCCCTAGGTCCCTGTTTAAAGAACTAGTTTTCATGAAAGAAAAGCTTGTATCCAGACCTCTCTGATAGCAAACAAGCATCTCTTACAACAGCAGCCATCATTAACTTTTCTAGCAAAGAGCTTCAGCTGACTTATCTCGACCCCACTTAACCTGAAAAGTTCTATTGTCACCGACAGCTGACTGAAGATGGAGCCAGCACCTCAGCAGCAGCAACATCATCATCGTCAGGAGGAGCCTCAGCCCTGCCACCTGCATCCACCCCCTCCACCTCCTCCAATGCCTCCACCAACCACCTCCATGAGCCCCAAGTCCGACGACCTCGTAGCCTCAGCTCCCCTACCGTCACCCTTTCCACCCCATTGGAGGTGAGAATTAGACACCTTTAAGATCCCGCTTCACAACTCCCATGCATCCTTTTTCCTCCTCTTTCACTTCCTAAGGGCTACTTTATTTTTCTCTCCTTTTTGTCATGCAATCCTGCAGTGTATCAACGCCTTTCCTCAGAAGACCTCATCACTACCCCCACCCATCCACGTCTGCCATTTTTCCTTTTTTAAGATAACACTCCTCTAATGCCATCTCTCGTTCTTTCAGGTTACATCTTGTCATCATGCTGCCTTTCTCTCTTTTCATCCTCACAAACCATCCAGAAATATTAATCTCATCATTGGCCAATCTTTTCCTCTAATTTTTATTTTTGTCAAAGACGACTTTCTTGTTTCACACTGCTCCTGTTTTTGATCTTCACCTGTTAATTAGTCACATGAAATAATCAGCTTTCATCGCGCTTGTTCACTCATGACATTGAGTTTTGTTGGGTTCACTATGCACTCTTACCGTTACAGTTACCATTTAATTCTGCAACAACAAATGTTTTTCTTTGCTAAAGCTAACTGTCTGGAAATCAATGATATTGACGTTAGTTATGAAGCACCCTTATACCTAGAGGCTATTTTTAAAACACAAAACAAATAAAACAATGTTGTTTAAATTATGGGAGGCATTCAAGATTAATTTAAAGCGTGGCATCCTTTAGAAAACCTTTTGTGCTCTTAAACATTTAAAAGTTGTTTTCAATCTCTGCAGACTTAATTAGGTGTATTTTCCTTTTTTTCATTGTTTCTAGACTTCTCTTTTGAATGCATTGAAAGACAGTCAACAGATTAGAATTTAAAATCAGACAGTAAACATTGCAGTGGTAGTGTGTGAACTTTTAGGAAAATACAGGAAGATATCAAAGTTGTGTTCACACCAATTTTCATGGAGAATTAAGCGAGCACTCAGGGCTCAGTCACACACTTTGCACAGTACACTATGTACTGTAAGTCCTGTACCTGCAGCCGCTGTAAAAATCCTCTCCTACAGAAATCTCAATGAAAGTCGGGCTTTTACTTTGAAGCAGCAGCTGTGCATTAGAAGTATTTGACTCAGCCCACTTAGTGTACAGATTAAATATTAAGACATAGTAATTCCTAATCCCTCTGCAGTATGTTAGCATTCCTGTCTTCTACTCTGTCGGCCTTCAAGAGGACAGTTACTTACTTATTTGTGAGGGGGTTTAATAATCAGACAGCGCAGGTGGTTAATGTGTTACTCAAATGACTTCACAGTTAGTACAATACATGCTAATCTGGAGTTACTGACTGAAATAGGAGAGGTTTATTTGTTAAAGGTGACATTTTGCAGTTTACTATAGAAAAATAATTCTATCAAGTGGTATTAAAGGGTTTTGAGTTTGAATTAAACTATCTATCAGGCTTTTTGCTCCCTTTCTAACTTTGTTGGCAACGTTGTGTTGCTGTTTTGTGAGTGAGCATGTTCTTCAATTGCAGCTTAAAGGTGCTAATGCATTAAGAAAACCTTTGACAAAGTTATTTATTGTCCTTGTACCTTTAACCTTTATGCACGATACATTCGGAATAAGAGCAAAATCAGATGTGGGTCTCTAAAGACACAACATACATTGGGGGGAAAAGTCGCTGTGGATAGACTGAGAAGTATGTTTGACTGACTTGTGGATTTAGACCGCTGGAAAGTTTTTCATCACTTTCGTTTTCTTTTTTTTGGGGGGGACAGTGCCTTTTGGGGGCCTCAAGGACGCACTGGGGACACACCTTCTGTCGTCAAACAAACTTTAAGTACAGATTTTAAGATTACCAAGTGTAGCTTGAATACATCATTCTAACTTGGCTAATTGAGATCAACACAGTGTATCTTATAAAGCACAGTCTCTTTTTGACCTCCTGCTCCATTAAAAAGCTATTGTGAAGATCCTGTGCTCTTATCAAGGGAACAGACCTGATGGAGTTTTAATTAAGTGTGTTTCTGAGTGTGTGTGTGTGTGTGTGTGCTAACGTTAACAAGTCAAAGAAAGTGAAACACTCACTGCAGAATGTTGTAATTACAACTTCTAGAGGAGGTGGGAGGTCTGTGGATTAATTAACAGTCTTTTCTCTTGTTCAGAATCAGATCAGTCAGTGATAATTACTGCTACAAGAATAGTGTGATGCAGGGACACTTATTAGCCGGAGCAGATTCAGTCGGTTTAATGTTGCATTAGAAGCTTTTAAATGCCAGAAATTATAGGTTTCTTGTAAACATATAGTTTCAGAAATATTGGTATTATGTTGTCATTCATTGTCCTTTTTTATGCCTACCATCTATTATCTGATATAGAAAAACAACAAAAGATGTTCTGCAGTTTTTCATTATCCAGTCAAAAACTACTTACGTTTTTGATCGATAAGGAGGCCCCAGTCCCAATATCCAGGGTATCAATGAAAAATTAATGATAAAATACATTTTATCATGTTTAATATGTGTCTCTCGTCCGTCTACAAACACCCCAATTATGAGAAAAGTCCATCCTTTACGTCTTTTGCCTGCTCCACTTTTCAGAAAATGTGTGCTCAAACAGGCTGTTTGGAGATTTTCCCTTTATCACAAAGGGCAGTAACCCCTCCCCCAGGTGGGTGACACTCCCACAGCTAGGTGTTTGTTCTGCCCTCTGAGTCTGACTTCTTACAGTAAACAATAGGGCATGGAGTAAGAAAGCCCGAGCCACATCCCCTTTCAGGGGCGTGGTCAGACACAGCTCATTTACATTTAAAGCTACAGACACAGAAACAGCCTGTTCTGAGCAGGGCTGAAATAGCGGGGTTTATAGGTATGATCAAATACAGGATCAGAGTGTTTTTAGAACAAGAAACTTCACAGACATGTTTTGGGGAGCTCTGAGACTTATTTAAACTTGTTGGATAACATTAAAAAAAAACTCCTATGGCTACCAGTTAAAAGAAACTTATTTAAACGTTTTTTTCAGCCTCCATTGTAAGACGTTGGTTTAACATCTACATGTAGATGAGATCTCACTGAAAAATCATCACACATCACGCACAAGTTCAAGATGCATCTCATGTTTAAAGTGGCTACAATGATTGAATAAGTGAGCAGTGCATCACAGTAACCAATAAAACAATACACACAGGAGTAGACCTTTTTTCCAGACTGATGACTGCCTGCATTCAAGTCACTCTCCATCGTCAGCCACTAACACATCTATTAAGCTTTTAACCTGTCGGGTATGTAATAACTACTTCAGCACCTAGGGGTCTTTCTCTCGAGGTGGTCATAGCTACGAAGCTGAAGTATGGTGTTTCCTATATCTTTGCTGATCTAATCAGGTTTTCTAACAGAGTACTTGAAAACTGGTTCCCATTCTTGTTATTGGGTTTCAAAGGATCAGTGATGATTTTATTCCATACTGCCATTAATCAATATTCAGTCACTGATTTAATCCTCTTCTTTGAATCTAATGGGAGTGATAACGTTACGCTTTATTATTATTCATTTTTTTAATATATGATTCCAGGGAGCCAACAACATCCAGGTGCGGAGGGCTGTAAAGGACACGGTGTCCAACCCGCAGTCCCCACAGCCATCCCCTTACAGCTCCCCCAAGTCCCAGCATAAGACCCAACAGAGCTTCCTGCCCCCGGGCTGGGAGATGAGGATAGCCCCCAACGGAAGGCCTTTCTTCATCGACCACAACAGCAGAAACACAACCTGGGTGAGCTGACACACACTCTTGGATGTTGTGTTCTTGTGACTAAAAGAGTTTTTTTTTTTTGTTTTTTTTTTTTAAAAGAAGAGCTTAATAGTACAGTTTCCTTGTTAAAGTCCAGGAAATAACTCTTATTACTTCCCCCCAATAATTATGAATGATAATAGATTTAAATTACAATCAATAGCTTGCACAATCCTCGTGCAATGCAGGTCAGCACAAGGACTGCAGACAAGTAAGAATAGCTGCTTTTATGAGGAGGTATAGAATTTCCAATATTACATAAATAATAAATGATTATTAGCTGGAGTTTAGATTTCAAGGAATTTCCTTCCAAAATCTGAAGCTTTTTAGAAAACTCAATATGAACAACTCAACTAGAGGATCTTCTTTATAGCATCTTCCCTCTCTTTTCTCATGATAATAATATTATTAACAGATAATGGATTTTATGTGAATAAGGGTTATAAGGTAGTATTTGAAACCCAGAGCTACAGTAGGCTGTGTTTATGCTACTAGCTCCAGCTAGTGACAACGCCAATACTTCCTTCCCTACCACATTGCATCTAACACCCCCCCCCCCCCCCCCCCCCCCCTCAACCAAATCATGAAAACAAGCATTGTTACAATACGATTCCAGTAAAAGAATCCAACAATATTGATACCTCTTGTATCTTATATCAAGTCCTAGGCCCCCATTATTATTTTATTTTTGATTACCTAAACATGCAGGTAAACTAATGAATACTGTTAAATTATTTAGATGGTGTCCTCTCTCTTTCCCCAGCAGCAGCTGTAGGTTAAAAATATGTCTTAGCTTCGGCTCTTTTTGATACTATCGTTCATTCAATTAAAAAGACTGTAATATTTTTAAAACATATGTTATTGAAAAATATTGATCTAAAATGTTGGCAACGATAGTGTAGGAAGATGGCCAGTGAGAGTCTGTAATGAAGTAATACTTTAGCAAAACAACATCCAGGAATCTTTTTCGGACTTAAGTATAAAATATATTTTAAAAAGTGCTGTAAGAAACTGATGAGAAAGTGTCTTCTTTTCTTTCTTTTTTTTGCTACTTAATGATGATTATGTTACAGTTTCAGTTATAAACAGTTAGATGCAGAGCAGTGAACTCACAGTACCGATGACCTTCGAGGATGTTTTAGTGACATCTGGTGGTGTGAATACAAATGAACAGATATTATTTAGATCTATTTTACATGATTTTCCCGTACCTGTTTTGGAATAATTCATATGTATTCCTCTTTCTCTTCTCCAATGTTTTTACAACCAGGAGGATCCCAGGTTGAAATATCCCGTTCATTTGAGGAATAAGAACTCAATGGAGCCTGGGGAGCTCGGTCCTCTTCCTGTAAGTACGCTCACAATAAGACCTACTGCATATTTAACCTTTGGCCCACAAAGCACAGTAACAATGACCTAATGGATTCCGATAATTGCTTCGCTTTGTTTAA
The DNA here is from genome assembly GCF_963584025.1 of Labrus mixtus. Lineage (NCBI taxonomy): Eukaryota > Metazoa > Chordata > Actinopteri > Labriformes > Labridae > Labrus > Labrus mixtus. The sequence continues at coordinate 7,023,601 of NC_083628.1, read as the reverse complement.
CCATTCACTAATGTAAATGTGTTACATGTAGGTATTTCTTTTCTGAGCAGTTGTTTTCCTCATATCTGTCTGCAGGCCAGCTTAAAGTTGTTAATGTTTTACGTTTGAACTTTGTGAATGAAGAAATATCATGTGATCACTTTAAATTAATTTGTAGTCCTGTTAAAAAAGAGGGAGAACCACGGATGAGAAATTGGGGTGGTGGAAAAGAACCTCCCAGCTAGTGGGCCAAATGTTACTCTATTCAGCTGTTAAATAACCAAAGCTTCATGGGTTTGTACATCTCACAGGCTTGTGTGGTGTGTGCATGTGTGTGTGTTCTCTCTCTCTCTCTCTCTCTCTCTCTCTCTCTCCCTCCCTCTTCTCTTTCTCTTCTCTCTCCGTTCTGATGGATCTAATGTATGCTACTTCTTCTACACCTGGCCATGTCTGTTTGGCAGAACCTACCAGAGGAGGTTGGTTGGTGCCTCCCTCCCTCTGCCTGCCTTGCCTACCTGTCTGGTCCAGTCCAGTCTGGTCAAATGCCTGCAAGACAGCCTTGCGCTTACTTTTTTTTTTGTTTTGACTTTTGTTTTGTTTTATTTTTCCTCTCTCTGTCTTTCTATCTGTTCTCTTTCTCATGACCGGCATGGATGGACTTGTACCCTCCCCTTTCCTTTTTTTTTTTTAATCAGTATTTTTACACCACTTCCTCTCTCTGTGCGCCCTCCCTGCACCACCACCGCCACCCCTTCTTTAAAATTTAGAGCTGCCAAGCTTCGTCCTTGGATCCTCCGGACTGCTCCATGTCTGTGTACCTGTTGACAGTGTTAAAGGCGAGGTTAAACACAATTTGGGAAAGTGGAACGAGGCCATTTTTCAGCTTGAGGAGAGAATGAGTGGAGTGGAAGGTTAAATAAGGGATCGAGGGAGGGATGACAGAGATGCGAGAGAAACAAAAGCAGTTCTATGTGTATGTTAGAGGAAGGAGCTGGCTGTATGCTGCATGTCTTGTCAGAGTTTCAATCCGGTCTCTCCACTCGTGCAGTAGCAGCATATCTAACCACACATATTCTTCAGTTACACATTGTTTGACAGATTGTCAGAGTCGCTACCTTCCCCAACACCTGAACTCTCAATATTCCGTTACTTTTTGTCATTGCCTGACTGCTGGTGCCGTACGAGTGTGTGTGATTGGCCTGTGACACCGTACCGAGTGCTCACCGTGTCAGTGGTGGTGTACTGGTTTGAACTGGTATTGGTGATTAACCTCTTTTAATGTCGTGGTTGTATCCCTGCCTTGCTGACATCTCAGACGTGACTCAAATAGGAGAGAAAATCCTCTTGGTTCCTTTGTGGTGTTTGATTGAGTTTGCCTCGCTCGCTGTGCTGGGCTGTCAGGGTTTGGACCATTTTTGGTCCGTCAAGTTCAATCAAACATAAATCTCAAAAGGAAAAATAAAGGGGATGGATTTAAATTACTATTTGAGCATGTCGTCTTTGATATATGTCCAATGGTGACTGTGTGCATTTTTCTCACCTTTTTGTTTTCTTGCTCCTTTTTTTAGCCTGGATGGGAAGAAAGAATTCACTCAGACGGACGCACCTTCTACATTGACCACAGTAAGACAGTTCTATCCTACAATTTTTTGGTTTCTTGCATATCTGAAGTATCCATTACAACACAAACTCAGTCAGTAGACAGTTCAGAGTGGACTCCCACATGCTGTCGTATAGTGCAAGATTGAAGCTGTAAACCTTTCTTTAAAAGTGCACGGTGCAGTTTCAGGGTACAGCTAAAGTACTGATGAGGCACAGCAACTTCAGCAAAATACTGGGTGGCTCATACCTGAAGGCCAACTAGCCGCTCTGTAGAAAGTAAACGAGTGGGGAGGATGTGAACTAAGGGAGCCCAAGGGGAGCGGCAGAGCAAGTTTTAGAGAAAATCTCGATTTTCCACAAACTGGATTTATTGATTAAATAATAATTAATATATCGCCTTGCCCTTTATGTTTTTAATGCTGTTGCTTTTTATACAGTTGGGGAAAGTCTGAAAGCAGGGGTTCTTTTTTGCCTTGCATGCTAGCCTTCTGGTTCATTCACATACATACAGCTGTTGTAATGCTGTTTGGCTTAATTTAGTAAACATTAGATCTATCAAATGTCTGAAAATGCCCCTTATGTTTTAAAGAGCCAAAGTTAACCCCTTCTGATCACTCATTAATTCCAACTTGACCAAAAGTTACTGAGTTTACTTTCAAATCCAAAAAATCTGAAAATGCGTTATTTTCAAAATGTAAGCAGCAAATGTTTCATATTCTTCATAAATAAAAGATAAGGATGTGCTTTTTGATCCTGTTCTTGCACTCAGAGTATGTGTTGTTTGTTTTAACCCAGATACAAAGAACACGCAGTGGGAGGACCCTCGTCTGCAGAGTCCAGCTATCACAGGACCCGTGAGTAATGACTTCACTACTCAAGAGAGTCTCTATCAAGTGTTACTACGTGGAAACTACAAGTCCCTCTTTTAACACTCTGGTTTTGTCTGCTACATACACTCATTAGTCTCTGTCTGTATGACAAAGATAAATCACTTTGTCACTGAGGTTGTCACTTAACATGCCAGCACCTTCATGTTATTATACGCACCACTTCAGATATTGTAGTGCCTCTCTAGAAAAACCCTCCCCTGGTTTCACTGCATGAAGCTTTTGATGTTTTAAACAAGAACTGTCGCTATATTTAACTTTATTTTGAAAAGCCACATGCTTTTAAAGACTTTGATGCCCTTTTTTGAACATTTTCTTTGTGTTGTTGTCTGTATAGGCTGTCCCTTACTCCAGAGAGTTCAAGCAGAAATATGACTACTTCAGGAAGAAATTGAAGAAACCGGTAAGAAGTGGTCTTTTGCTTTACAACACCAGGCGACAGCTAAATATGGTGAAAACTCACAGCTTCTCTTTGCACAAGAAGGTGGTCTAATTACCTTCTTTTCTGATTATGCCTGATTGCAAACTTAATTAACTTTCTTCACACTGTCTTTACACTGCGTGACTGAGTTTGACATTTTGTTTTGCATGTTGAATATTCAATGCAATCATTTCACACCAAGAGGAGGTGTTTTCTACTGCTTTGGTCTGCAGTTGTTTTCTAATACTGGAATCTGATCTTGTGTTAACATACTAAGACTTTGACCTTTTTTGTGGCTTTCTTTGGCTTTCCAGTATTGCAAAAAGCTATTACCATTATTTTTTTTCTATATTAATCAATGTCTTTATACAATCTGAAAATCAGGGTTTATCTTGGGCTCTTGTTTGCACAGGAGGGGATGTTAGCTGAGCTGCCACAAATATTGGTAACTCCGTTTTAGGTTAGGATTCCTTTATTTTTCATCAGTCTCGAGGTTTCTAATTAGAGCTCAATCCTCCACAGCGGTCTCCTCTTCTCCAAATCGATCTTTAGATTAGATTAGATTAGATTTTATTGATCCCCAGTGGGGAAATTCGGGCGTTGCAGCAGCAAGACAGAGAATAATACAAAATTCAGAGAACAGGTTCTGAAGTGATGATCAAAACCAGTGAAAAGAATAAACCTGTTTCATGTTTAAAAAAAGATCTGTATTTCTCCAACACTCTTTGGTGCTGCTTCTGGGACCGCATGTCAAGCTGTTGCTAACTCTCTGTAGTTCAGCTGCTTTCTCTCAACGTCTAGATGTCAGATTACTAAAAGTCTTCTTCATCTTAAATGATCAAGCTGAAAATGAGCAGGTCAAGAAACACTTAAAAAGTTTTCTGTTGCAATTGTTCTATCATCATTATTATCAACAATGTAATCATGATCCTGTTTTGAGATCATTCTGTTACCCTGCCCTACTTTCTACCAGGTCACATGTCCCCCTTACATTTGCAAATGAAAATGTGATTATATGTTGCCTTTACTGTTTTCATATTTGTACACACGATAATTCTTATCAACTCTTCCAGGCTGACATTCCCAACCGCTTCGAGATGAAGTTACACAGAAACAACATCTTTGAAGAGTCGTACCGTCGAATCATGTCCCTTAAAAGGCCGGATGTTCTGAAGGCTCGGCTGTGGATCGAGTTTGAGTCAGAGAAAGGTCTGGATTACGGCGGTGTGGCCAGAGAGTGGTTCTTCCTCTTATCCAAGGAGATGTTCAACCCTTACTACGGCCTGTTTGAATACTCTGCCACGTGAGTCTCTTCTGGTCTTTGTCAACATGTGTAAAAAAGGATATAACACAGGACACAGAGTCTCCCAAAGGTGGTGCAGTGAAGGAACCATGTTTTATGTGTGCAGCTGTGGAGAAGTCCTTTTCCCTCATATTTTCGTCTGGCTTTGTGCACAACTGTGGGTGAAGGGTGGAGCTGCTGTATTATTCCCCTGTGAGACTTGTTCAAGTTTCCTTTCACTTTGATTAACTTTTCCTCTCATTCAAAAATCCATCCTGGAAAAAATGTTTCCCACATGCAGTAGGAGTTAAGATAATTAAAGCGCTGTATGTTTTGTTCCTTTTCTCGGCACCACCATCAATTCACAAAGAGTCAGCCATTCAGATTTTGTAGGACAAAGGTAGAAGAAAGTAAAACAAATGAAGTGATTTAAAAATTAAAAAAAAAACTCTTGAAAATATATCCCTTCACAATGCTTCTTAAGTCACACAACATTGCCATTGTTTCAGTGTGAATCATTCAGGTTTTGTTGCCTTGGTAGAGTATTAGAGAGGATTGAAATAAAATAATTAATCACCAGAATTTGCAGGAAGGGTAGAAGAGTGTGGATAATTATTAAGTGACAGTGCATAAATTATTACAGGCATCAGCCGGGGTTGTTTTTTAAATCATGCGAAAAACAACAACATTATTTCATTATTTTATTTGGATTGTTACGTTTTTTAATGAATTTAAGGGCAAAGTTGTGTTGATTTATTAATCCTCCTCCAATTTTACCAAATCCATCCCTTGTTATTTTTTAAAAGTCATTACTCATAGCTTGCAGCTGCATGTGCCCCTGAACATGTACATTTTGAGGTTTCTGTGACAAAAAGGACACAAGGTAGTTAACCGATTGACTGGCTGGAGAACCACAGAATGACCTGGATATCAAACCGTTGAACGACTTTCTCTAAAACTACTAATACGCTCTTGCCTCTGCAGGGACAACTACACTCTCCAAATAAATCCCAACTCTGGCCTGTGCAACGAGGACCATCTCTCCTATTTCAAGTTCATCGGGCGTGTGGCAGGGATGGCCGTGTTTCATGGAAAACTACTGGATGGTAAGCTGCTTCATGTTGTAGTCCTGTCTTTGATGATGTTATTGAGATGAAAACACATTTGGATATTGTGTAATAATGTGTATTTTTTGGTTTGTCACGTGTAAGTACACTAAATCAACATTTTCTCTGTAATTTTAAGAACCTAAAAACATCAATCAAACACACACACACACACACACATTGTGACGTGTCGTTTTGCCTCTTTAGGTTTTTTCATCCGGCCGTTCTACAAGATGATGCTGGGGAAACAGATTTCCCTGAAAGATATGGAGTCAGTGGTAAGACATCACAGCTTGACATCAATACATCATGATTAAAAAAAGAAAAGCCTCCATTAGGATTAGCACTCTGAAATAGACGAGTGGGCTTTAATTTGCTAATCAGTTAAACAATCAGCCGTCTTTTAACGTATTGGTCATGGTCTGACGTGAAGGAATAATGGTGCATTATATTTACCTCGGAACTAGGATCTTGGAGTTGGTAGTGATGTTACACCTGAGTTAACCTGAGTTAACCTTGTTCCAGTTGCGAGTTGGTTACAAGTCGAACAAGCAACATGAACGCCTCCAGGAGTTCCTTTGTTTTTTTAGCTAATACCAGACGATAAGAACATACTATGTGATAGTTTCCGTTCAAAAATAACATGATAACAGATAAAACCTGAACTATACTTTCAGAGTGATTGATTTAATTACACAAAAAGAGGACTAAGTTATTAATAAACACAATAGTTACATCATAAACATTACTGTTGGTGCATGTAGCAGCCATGTTAAATTTTAACTCGGACAGGCGTCCCTGATGACGAATCAGACCGGAAACAACTCGGAAATGGAACGCACCTTAAACCCACCCAGCCGTCTGGGTCATAATGAATGACCTTGCTTTCATGTGTTGTTTTTTTCTCTGTGTCCTCTGTACCACAGGACAGTGAATACTACAACTCTCTAAAGTGGATTCTGGAGAATGATCCCACAGAGCTGGACCTGAGGTTTTGTATCGACGAGGACAACTTTGGACAGGTGTGGAGGCTTCAATCCGTCCCTTTTATATCTGATTATATCAAAAAAAAATGAATGCAGTAGCATGCAAGTGGTTTGGTATGAGGAGTTTCCTTGTCTTATCTTTATCGTTGTTTTCTGTCTCAGACGTACCAGGTGGACCTGAAGCCCAGCGGCTCAGACATGGTGGTCACCAATGACAACAAAAAGGAATACATTGAGTAAGGATTGGATCAGTATTCATCCTTTAAGATGATTCTTTTTATGATTAGTTACTTAAAATAAAACTTTCTGAATCTAAAACTGTCTTCAAACTTGTTTTTCTCATCTCAATGATCTTCCCTCTGTCAGCCTCGTCATCCAGTGGAGGTTTGTCAATCGGGTCCAGAAGCAGATGAACGCCTTCCTGGAGGTATTTATGTGCATTAATACATTCTCCACTTGGGGGCACTGTTCCCACACACCTTTTATGTTTCCCCCTTCAGAATGAGATTAAACCAACCTCTGCATCTTAACCTCTTCTTCAAAATATTTCTCAATTTAATATTTATAAGCTTTACAGTCATTTTGTGGGATGTTTTGTTTTTATGTTTCTTGACATTAACTGGTATAATTTTTTTTATTCCCTTTTTTTTTTATTTTCAGGGCTTCACAGAACTTATTATCGTAGATCTGATCAAGATCTTTGATGAAAATGAACTGGAGGTATGGATCCTTAATTTAGTCATTTTGCACCAATCACATTGCCAGAACTGTTCACAGACATAAGCAAAATAACATAAACCTTTTTAACTTGAATGATTCATTTATTTTTCTCCCTTGCTCTCTGTCTTTGTGTAGCTGCTCATGTGCGGTCTGGGTGACGTCGACGTGAACGACTGGAGACAACACACTGTTTACAAGAACGGATACTGCCCTAACCACCCCGTTATTCAGTGGTTCTGGAAGGTACGAGTGCGATACATAAACACGCAGACATGTGAACACATGCAATAAAACGCTGCACAAGCACAACTGATTATTTCAGAGGTGGACTGACTTAAATGTCAGCTACATATTGCTTCATATGAAATGCTGGTTTCAGTCATCCTGCCTGTGACAGGTTTGCTGGCCTCGCTTTTGAAGATCAAAGTCTGTTTGGAAGAACAGGCTTGTTTGCTCTGATGAAAGAGCCTAAAGTAGTCGCCTGCCCCTGTTATCATGTGTCTTGACTTTAACACACACACACACACACACACACACACACACACACAGTAGCACACACAACACTCTGACAGCAAACAATGTACACGAGTAGTTGTTTCTGTGTACATGGCATGCTGACACACACTCACACACACAAACAACGATTATATGTCATCCATGCCAGCAGGCTTAAACGGCTTCTGTTTGAATTTTGCCCTTTTACGTTTTAAACACACAGCAACAATTTTAAAGAACTTTTATTTGATTGATATTTTGATAACTTAATTATGTGAACTGTTCGATCATGTCACTTCGTCTCTCACCAGGTCGTCCTGTTGATGGATGCTGAAAAGAGGATCCGACTCCTCCAGTTTGTAACGGGAACGTCACGTGTGCCCATGAATGGCTTTGCGGAGCTTTACGGTGCGTAAACACACCAGTCAGCTTCATCTTTCTTACTATATCCTGCTTTTATTATGGCCACAGTACTTTTACATCATGTTATGATTAAACTGCAGTACCTGTGCATTATACAAGGAAACAGTGACAAAAGTATAGTATCCTGATAAGAGGAGTCAAATAATTTTATCACTATCTAATTTACAACTGTATGTGATCAAAATATAGTTATTTATTTTCTCACATTTAACTTTTAGACATAGGAGTTACTAATGAGGCTTTTGGTTTTTTGATCACTTAAATATTCAAATCAATCACACAATGCATTAATTGTTCATATTCTCTCTATCCCTCCTCTACATCTATAATTATTGACTATTAAATGTAGAGGTTAAATTTGAGGTGTAATAAAAACATCTTTTGTTGCAGGTTCTAATGGACCACAGCTGTTCACAATCGAGCAGTGGGGAACACCGGATAAGTTACCAAGAGCTCACACATGGTATGTGTCTACTGCCTGCACACACGCATACAAGCAGATGAAAAAAGAGCCATCCTTGGATGCTGAAATTGCTCAAATCAGCATGATAATATGCTCACTATGACAAAGCTAACACGCGTTTGAAATGGGTTGACCTGTTTCTCATGTTAGAACGCTGTGCATTTCTATTGGACAAGTTAAAACCCTTGACCTGCTGTAGGAGTTTAAGGAAAGTCGTGTGATCAGCAAAGGTCTAATATTTTATCCTGCAAAGAACATGTACAACATACTGGGGCGGCCCAGGTTTAAGTTCGACCTGTGGCTCGTTTCCCGCATGTCATTCCCCTCCAATTCCTACTCTATCAAGCCCAGCAATATTTCTGGATGAAAACATTTCGATTTCTTGTCCTGGAACAAAGAAGTCAGATATAAAGATATTGTAGCCAACCGCTAGCATGACTTCAAGTGTTTACTACTTTAAAGAACTATTTATGCACTTTCAAGTCAAATACCGTCTGAAGTTTTTATAATTTTGTATAAAATGTTTTTTTCTTCCCAGTTTCAACCGCTTGGATCTCCCCACTTACGACTCATTTGAGGACCTGAGAGAGAAACTCCTCATGGCGGTGGAGAACGCGCAGGGCTTTGAGGGAGTCGACTAAAGAAGCAACCTTCGACTGCATCCAACCAACAAACAATAAAAAAAAAAAACACAAAGCTACAGGGATGTCAAACCAGCTGCTGTAGTGGCAGTTCTGTGCGAGCATGTTGTATTGTAATGCCTGAACGTGAGCCACCTCCACAACACGGTGGTTTCGAGACTGTACAGCGATTTGTCGAGACAACTTGCCTACGTCTTTATATCTTTTCAGGGCGGGTAGCTCGCTTCTTAAAGGTGCTGGGGGAAAAACAGGCAGTGCCCCCCCCCCCTCCCGCTGGATGCTGAAATCTATTATGTACAGGCATGAGCGATGAATGAGCTGGCCCCCCTACCTGATCCGCCGTTTCTTTCCCCTCCTCCCCTCGTCCTGTGAAAATCTACAGTGCTGGAAACACTAATGCATTTCAATAGCTCCTTTATGTACACTATAACACAGTATTCTGCACCCTTCACTGCAGGGGTCTTAGCATGGCCTTAATCTGGCTCCTACATGCACTATTTCTCTTAAGAAACTGCAATGGCACTATGATCACAACTCTCTCTCTCTCAAATCCTTAGACCAACACCAGATTACCTTAGGAATGCTAGCCAATCACATTTCAGGAAATCGGCCACACCCCTCCGTAGAGCCTGTTGTGTGATCAGAAACCGCCACTGCAGCCTTTTTGTAGAGTAATGATTTTTGTTATTTTAGCCGCTGGTAAAGAATTCAAGAACGTGGGATGAAACGATCCCCGAAAAACTGATTTTTATAGTTTTTGTCATTATGGAAGAGATTTTGTTTTTTCGTTGTTTTTTAATCATTGGTATAATTCTCGCAGGAAAATACTCCAAACGTATTTGTACTGATGAACAATGTTGTTTACTATTTTGACAATTCTATATGACATGGTGTGTGAAGTGTAAATCTGGCTAGTCTGCGAAATAATCCATATCATTTGTTATGGTGATAGCAAATGTGTTGAATAAAATGGTTTTTATTGTAGTGCTATGAAAGCAGCATGAAACTGTATCTTGTGTTTGCTTTGACTACATACTGTAGTTGTAATTTGGACGTGTAATATGTCTCAAGTTCGAGAAAGGGAAAACTAAACTAAACCCCACGCTAGTTTCTCTGAGATGTTTGCGTCATGATTATATGAATATTCTCATGCCTGTTGCTGTTCATAATGCTGTAAATTGTTCTTGGAAAAAAATAACACATTTTAAGTTCTTTCATGATATATAAATATATGTATGAACTACATTTAACAGAACTATTACTGATCAACGACACTAAAATGAAGCTGTGTGCGCGTGCGGGTGTTTGAGAGAAAAGCTGTGATTGCCACTGAATATAAAGCAGCATGTTTCTTACAGAGCAAAACTTTGTTTTTTTAAATGTTTTTGTTTCTCTCCTTTTTCTAACACCATTGAACCTAAAGGGCACTTTATAGATCACTCTGAGGTCATGTCTCCTATTGTATGTGTTTTGTCATTAACTTGAATGTGATTCTTTCTTTTTTCCATTCGGAGCACTTACCTGGTGCAATATAAATAGTCTGTAAATCTGGGCTGCTGCTGCTAAGGTAGAAAAAGTTAACAGATGTGAAGCATGGTCTTTACATCCTTTGGTATCCTTTTATTCCTTCTCTTTTTCTTGACCATTTCCTCCCTGTTTCCTCTGTTAGCTTCCCTCTGTGATTCTCCCTTTTCAAAACTGGTTCAGTCCTTTTTTTTTTTTTTTTTAGAGGGGTTTTGTTATTTTATCGAATCATGGGAAAATATCACTTTTGTTAAACGTTTCCACCACTCTCTGCAACTCTTTGTGGTTCATTTAACTTCAGTCAAATAAAAATGAAACTTCTCAGATTGTGTTGTTTCAGTTATTATGACTTCTCTCAGAACAGAAGTTAAAAACATTAAAGATCCAGAGAAATATGATTTAAACTACAAGCTGCATAAAATGTAAGACATTGATTCATTTTGATAATTCATATCTTGATTCCAGGATTGCTCTTTTGCACTGGTTGAAAGTAAAGTAGTTTCCATCTGTAAACCTAATCTTCCTTCTTGATTCCTTGACAGTGCAACATTTCAAAGACAAATTCACTTATGTCACGTCATACCATTTATTTCATTTCTGTAATAGTTTTGTACTAAAAATAAAATGGAAAACCCTGATGTAGATGAAAATGCTTCGTGACATCTGTTAATGAGGGGAGCTGTCCTGACCCCTTTTTAAATGTTGTAATTGTGTGTGTGTGTGTGTGTGTGTGTGTGTGTGTGTGTGTGTGTGTGTGTGTTGTGGTGAAAGGACCTCAGTTCATTCACACAATCACAATCTAGGAGTTATCAGCTCCAAGGACAAGCAAATAAAAGCCTTCCAGTCAGTACGGGGACATTTTATCAAGTCTCTCTACCCTCAATCTGGTCACAAACAAACTGAGAGCCAACTCTTCTTTAGATCCACCTTCCAAAATATTCTACCTGCTCTAAAAAATGTCACAAAGTGCAAAGATAGTCAAACGCACACAAAAGATAAGACCATTTTAACCATTTATCATCCCTCACAGGCCTTTCATTCTGTGTTACATGACAGCACTGAGTCTGATGGCAAGTTTAAGCAATAACTGAGACCTAAATTATACAATAATGTTTTATTTTCAACTGTGATGTTGCTACTCTGCTAAGCCTTGAATGTATTTGTTTATTACCCCCATATAAGAAAAGAAACACCAATATTGTTGGAATATTTAACAACTGTTGAGCAGCTGTGACATTTTTGCTGATAGTATCCCCACATCTCTTTTCAAGTAGCCCTCCTTGTATTTTAGGTTACAACCAGTCCATGTTGGAAATGTGTTCAATTAAAGGTTTCTGTGATCGGTGTATTCCCCCCCCCCCCCTCACAGTCACTTTTTTTTTTTACAGTTTGTTTCTGAAATAATTTTTGTTTACTTTGCTCCTGCCATGATAATGAAAAAAAAAAGAAAAAGAGAGGGAGAGCAGTTTCAAACACAAGTAAGTTGAGTTTTCTTCTTGGGAATGTTGCCTTTGTTGCCCAGAATTAAGTACTTTTAGCAAATAATTTACAATGAATTAAGTAGGCTACATTAAGCTTACTACCGTCAAAAGCTAATTAATTATTACTAGCTTGCTTTTTAACAATAGGCTACTATTAGCTAACGTTATCAAACCATTAATCCAATACATTTAACATATTTTCAACAGTTTATTTAATGCCACTTTAAGCTAACTTTTAGCACACTATTGTCACTTTTAGCTTTCTTTTTCAACAAACGTTTTAACCATTTATTTTATCAAACTATGTCAGCAATAAATGGACTACTTTTAGTTCACTATTTAAACTGTTTATCCATGTTTTTTATCAGAGGTTTCAACTATTAATCCAAACGTTGAAGCAAACTTCAATTGTTCGTCTCGTAGCCTACTTTTAGCTAACCCATGACTTATAACTTACTTCTGCCTACCTTTTTCTTATAGGCTAGTTTACTAGTTTAAATGTAATTCATTACTTTAGGCTAAGTGAACTAGTTACATATGTATATCTGGAAACTTCAGCTAATTTCAACAAAATGTTGTCCATTGTTTAACTATTTCCACTGTCATTACTCTTGGCTAAACTATTTAACTCTGTCAATTTCGCTTACTTTTTTTTTTTTGCATTATTCTGTAACCTTTATTTTATATTTGAACTAACTTTGTACACATTACGTTTTGCTAACTGTGTCAACAGCATATCCATTAGCAAGCCATTCTAATAGATTAACGATTACTTTTAGCTAACTAGCCACTTCAGCCATCTGTTCATAACTTTAAGCTAACTAAGCTTTTTGCTGGATAAACAGTACCGAGGTTTATCCATTAATTTGTCCACGCGTTCAGGTGACAGATGTCACAAAATCTTATTTGGAAACACTGATTAACCATTAGGACTCCAGAGATAAGAGATGAAACCCTATCAGAGACATCAGATCCCCAATAAAGGGATGCTATTTCCTAACGTGACCTATATGTGAGAAGTTTTATTAAGAACATTATACTTGGGTAAGGTCAATATGTCTAAAATTAGTCTTAATATGTAATTTTATACATTTACAAGTTAGTCTTTCAAATCAGGACTCATGCAGTTGATGGCGACTTTCAGTGAAACTTTGGCACTTAGGCTCTGTTGCCTCACCAGGCAATTTTTTAAGTCACCCTTCCTCCACCCCTCACCCTCTACCTCTGGTCAGGGTCGATCAATACTTCCCCTGTAGCTTATCACTAATGTGGACCTGGCTGTTTGTCCAAACCCTGCTCTGTCTACATAAAGACTCGGGACGGAACAGCATCAAACCAAAATGCACCACATATCACCTCGTGAACATGCCACTCTGGACTCACTACTGGACTTTTACCCATTTGGAAAGATTTGGAGACAAAGATGCGCTGGTGTGAGAGGGACGGGGTAGAGAATAGGGAATAGCTGGTAGGATCAGACGCAGGAGACAAACCCTAAATCAGTTATTCTGGAGAGAGGATCCGCTTCATAGACTTCAGGTGAGTTTGTTGTTATCTTGAGATAAGTCGCATTCGCTTAATGTCACATTTTTTGTTAGGTTGTTCTTCATTTATTAAGTCATCAGTTGGTATATTCAGGTAAAAAAATGTTATATCATTTAAAAAGAAACAAAAAAAGATGTTTGAAAAGTATTGGGATTTTGAGAATGAATGGGCTGGTTTAAACTACTTTTTTGTATTTCGTAAAGACAGCGGATCATACAGGTGGTCTTTTACATGGTTGCTTGCTCAAACACAAATGCACACAGCTGCAGTCCTCCCACAATGATTAGAAAATACCTGACTGGACCTTGAACAGTTTCGATAAGTGCTGTGCAAAGAGTCTGCGTCATTCTTTTCCTTTTTTTTCTATATTTTTTCATTCATTGTTATTTTTTAGTATAATGATTGATACAAAATGTAAGTGCCGTATGGACAAGGTTTTTTTTTCTCTTATTGTTTAGTATGATGTATGATTGTCTCTGTTTTTTCACTAAACTATGTTTTATCTAATTTCTCCAGGTCGTGCAGCTGCCAGTTTGCATAAACCGTCTCTCCATTGGCCATTTCTGCTGTAAATGCTGTCCTCCAGAGCTGTGGAGTGTGACAATGGTGTTTGTGTCCTGTCGATCAAACGCCATTATCACACTAAATAGCTACAGTGGGAAAAGGACTTCAATATATTCCTCAATTTCCTGGTTTGTCATGTTGGGTTTTTACCATTAAGTTATTTTATTTTTTGGCTTCTGTAAATTTTTCTTTTTGAAGACTTGTAATGGTTTACTAATTCATACATTGTTGACCGCTACTTATCCCAGTCTTGTTCCTATAGCTTTGGACACATTACACCATGCCGGAGTGGTATAGATGAAAATAGACATGCATTATATTGGTACATGATCTTTAGCCTCTAAGTCTGACCCACTAACCTTTTCTATTGAGGCTTTAATTTGCTGCTGGAGACCTTCCTCCTGGATTGGAGTAGTCAGACCATTTGTTGTCATGCTGCTGAAAACTCTTTCAACATGTAAACAGGTCATCGAATTCAAAGACTTGTAATTAGCTTTCCATGATTAAAAATTGTTTTTATCAATGCAAATAACATCAATAAACTGTTGGTTTCTGCCAGTTGCTATAGTTTAGATCTTTGCACATATGAACAAAAAAAAAAAAATGTTCACACTTAACAAATACCTTCAGACCAAGATCACGATTCACATAGACACAGTGTCAAACTAATGATGCACATCCCCCCTCCTACCAACTTTAGTTCAAATTACATAAACAAGTGATGATTTAACTTCATGACAAAGAAATCAATGTGCATCCTTAACCAACCACATAACAAAGATCTACTGTTCACTTACACACTGGCCTTAGCCACTACCTTAGAGCCATATCAGCAATTTGGGTTCAGCTATTTAAAAGTTATCAGTGAGAGAAGGACAGTAGTTGAATAGCTGACATACTATTGGGATCAAACAGGCTAAGGCTTACTAAAAGGTGTATTTCACTTTGTGGCTTGTCCCATTTAGAACCTTGAAACAATGCCAGAGATTCAAAATAAATCCCCCCCCAAAAAAACAGAATTACCCCAAAGAAGAAACCAATATAGCTTCATATAGCTTTTACAAATACACGCAAAGGCAAACTCAACATGAGCTTTGTGTATAAAATGTAGATTTGTTGTTTCCAGTAATGTAAATGTAAATACTAGCTTTTTGTTGTACTTTAGCTTTACCAAATAAAACAAACAAAGGGTTAACAAACTACCTATCTCATTGCAAAGCAAATGAGATTCACACAAATATTACCCGCTCACACTATGTCACAGTACCCTAGACAGTAAATGTCAGTTAAAGTGTGTACCTATTATACAGACTACTTGGAAGACATTTCCTCTAATCAATTAACAAGTTCATTAATTTAATGAACTAATAGCTCGAAAACATCACCAAAGTAGAAAATAAGATCATTGCCCCTCATTATTAAAGCAATCTCTAAGACATCCAAGTTCAACATTGTCAACAATCACATCATTCTTTACATCATTTTCAAGTGTTAAAGCGTTCGATTTCACAGTTTTCCCAAAACCCGCAAGTAAAGTGTCCCCCTGGACGATAACACCCCCTTCAACAGAAAACATCTCTGGTGAAATCAATATCAAAATAAAATAAATCTCTCAAATGTTCAACATGAGATTTAGAATAAACTATTATGAAATAAAAGTCTCAGGTTGCATAAAGAGTCAAATCCTTCATGTCCTCCATGATATGACTCCCTGTTGCCCAAAAAACTTTTGTTTCCTCTTTGTCAGATGAAACTCTGAGGTCGAGATCCAGGAGTAAGCAAATCAAAACCCTCTCCATGTCAATAAAAATTAAACCCCATAGTCCAATGTTCACCTGCTTCTATGACTTGCCCTTCACTGTTGGCCCAAAAGTTTTCTTCTTGGGTGCAGAAGCAGCAGGTTGGGGTTTGGGTTTCGGAGCAGCTGCAGGCTTTTTAGGTTTGGGCTGCAGGGATTTAAGGCCCAGAATCTCACAGAACCTGTTGCACTGGTGCAAGGCTTTGAACTGGTCAATGAAGGTGGTGGCACAGTTTCCCTTGAAGCCCTTGTATCTAGAAAATAAATAGAATATGAATGCATAAATGTGCATATGTCAACAATTTGCATCTGTTATTGGTTTAAAATAAATGACTCACCCTTTTTTACACGTGGCTATTCCCACATCAGTAAGCCTCATTCCCACTCCTGAAAACCAAACAAAAACCAGACTGATACTTAGAAACTCTAGATTTTAAGTGTTCATAGAAAAAATGCAAACTTGTATTTTGGAGACATGTTAAAGTATCTAAATTCCCAACCTTGCATGTCAGTAACCAGAAGGTTTCCCTCAGTGTTTTGGTAGACCCAGTGCTGGAAAGCACAACATTTCTGTCCGGCCTCTGAGTCCCGTCTCATCAGGTTGATCTCTTTGCCATCTTTTACTGAATACTTGACAAAGTCACCAATCAGCTCCTCCTCCAGTGTGGCGTACGGGACGTCATTGGATGGACGGTGAACCAGGTAGATTGGAATGATCCTGGTGAAAGCATTAAATAAGTACTTTATTGTCAAAAACTATAAATGCAAAGAGAAAGCTTGGTTTTGTGCTTTATGTTTGTAGCTCTCCATGTAGTACACATCACTCACTCTGGGATCTCTCCAAAGGCTTCCAAAGACTGGGCTGCAGTAGTGTACGCCTTGATGTACTCTCTTGCTGTGTTCTGGACCTGGCACTCCTACAGAACAAAAAGCCCATTATAATACACCTACTCTGTGTATAAGAAGATCTATTCACACATAAATAACATATAAAGTCATTGGTGTTTTTGACGAGCAACAGAAGACACGAAAAGCTTAGATAAAAGTCTGTTTACTTTGAGGTCAGAACTCGTTGGTTGACCAAGTCTCACATTTTATAATTTTATGTATTTTTTATTGTCATTTATGTTCATACTGATACTATAAATGCACAGAGGGCATTAAGGTGAGAAAGGGAAGCATTTTCACCTACAGATACAGAAAACAAAGCTGTTCATAATTTTAAATTGAATCAAAACTTAATGACTTTAATGAGAATGTCAAACCTAAGTGAATGTTGCTGAATTCTTTGTGCAAATTTTTTTATCCAGCTATTAAAAAAAAATTCTTTCCAATTTGACATCAAATATCCAACAGCATTAGTCATAATGTATTCTGTCAACTTGAAGAACATTTTTGGTTATGTTAGTCAGAGTAATAAACGTTCCTGCAAGTATAAAAGTTTGTGCGGTAGGGATTTATTTATTTATTTAATTTTTTTCTTACCACTGTAACTTTTGCTGCTTTGCTAAAGTGCTCATGATGGATAGGCCGGGTCTTTGTAATATAGCAATAAGTAAGGTCTTTTACCTGCTTTTTGTAAAGTGTCTCCAGATAACACTTTGAGTTGACGCTATACAAATAAAAATTGATTGATTGATTGATTGATTGATTGATTGATATTGGGATAGTGTTACGATTATCTTATATATATATATTATATTATATATTGAATTTTATATTCATAATCTTGTGGCAGAAAAGTATCCTGTTAAATGTAACTTGGTACCTTAAGTGCATCATGCCCATAATCCAGCTATTGTAATGTATTAAATGTTTTTCTTACCTCTATAGCCAAGCTGAAGTTCTTCTGAACGAGCTCGTCATCGTTCTTGGTCCCATAGCTTATAGAAGTGTGCACTTTGAGCACACACGAGTCTCCGGGTAGTAACAAGGGTATCTGACCCGCATGCATCTTAGTCCGGAAGGCTCGCCGGTGCATCCCCTCCCCAAAGTGGATCTTTTCAGTAATTATACTGGCAGGTTGATTCTCTCCAAAGTATTGTCCAGATAAGAAATCCTCTTTAAACAGCAGCCTGGAACAGCGGACGTCCTCTTCTTCACCTTCCACCTCTACGGGGGCACCTAGAAGAAAAAAAAACAGATACAATGTGCCACCTGTTAGCTTTTCAAAACACATCACAGAAGCTCAAGTGTGTTATAAAGCTTGTTAGTGAATGATCATAACTTACATGTGATAGTCTTTGGAGTTGGAGGGATGACAATCTCACTAAGCACTGAAAAATAGACAAAATGAAGAAACGTTTGTAACTGTGCAGATTCCTCGTCCACTCTGAAGATAGCATGTAGTAAAGTTGTGTTTTATACCTTCATATGTAAGCAGATAGTCCAGCGTGACTGATCCATATAGACTGGTAAGCAGACACTGGTACTTGCCCAAGTCTTTATGGGATGCATTTGAGATGGTCAATGACGCTCTGCTCTCATCCCCTGCACTTCAGAGAGATGCACGGTGTCACAAAATACAGAAAAACAAAGCCATTTCAAAAAGCCACTTAACAATGTTAACTGTGTGCACTATACCTTCTCTTGATCTCAGCCAGAACAGTGCCATCCCTGCTCCAGGTGACAGTGTGGTTGGAGAACACAGCCGTAAACTGACACCACAGGCACAGACTCTGGGGGTCCCCGCTCACCGACACCACCTGGATGGGCTTCACTACCTTGATTTCTGCAGAAAAATGGTTTTAATAAGAGTGTGTTTTTACATGCAGGAGAACTGCTGATAAGTGGTTTAATGTATATTCCTTACCTTCCGTAGGTGTGCTTTTCTGTTTGACCACTTCACTGTAGGCCTTCTTACGAGTTGCCCCCGCATCAACCTTGGCTTTCTCTCCCTTGGCCTGGATGGAAACATCTGCCTTTGATAGTTTAGACTCAAAAACACCGACAATCTTTCCAAACTTATCCTCTGACAGTCGTCGTTTTTTAATATCATCGTTCGGAGGACTGGGAGAGCTTTTCGTCTGATGCTCTTTGTGGTCAACATGATGGGGCTTTTGTTCTCTCTGGGAAGCTTTGCCCTCCGTTTGCTGTAAGAGTTTCTCAGCACTATTTGACTTAATGCTGTCTTTTTGAGTTTTCCCAGATTTAGCATCTAGCTTGGCCTCAAACATCTCAATCCTTCCTTTCGCAGTCTTTGGTTTTGCTCCATTCTCAACTTCCACCAGTTGTTCCGCAACACATTTCGCTCCTGTTGCATTCGGAACATGTTTCTTCTTCTTTTTGCCATGTGGCTTGCTTGGAGCCTTCTCATTTGCAACACAAGTCTCAATCACCAATTTAACCTCTTTGTCCTCAAGCACAGCTGGAGTGTTCTCACTAGTATGGTTTTCTACAGTAAGGGGGTGGGTGTCCTGCTGTTTGCAAACTTGCTGGGTTGAAACATGGTTAGATAGATTCTCTTGTTTCTTGGTAGCTTGTACACCATGATGATGACTAGCTGACTTGTCTTTTTTAGAGCGTGTTTTGCCCTCTGAGCTTGATTTATGGGTTTTGTGAGGCATCTTTTCGGCTGACTTCTGATTTACCTCTGCCTTTTTGGATGTTATGTCTGTGTCTATGGGTTTTGCAAACCTGGGAGCAAACGGGTCGTTTAAATCTAAAGTAACATATGCAACACGATTCTTCTCTGAGATAAAAAAGTTATCTGCTGGAACAACAGCCAAGTTTGATAGCTCTCTACTGAGGTCATTAATATCCTCATGTATTGTTTTTCTCAGAGTAAAGGAACACTCAGTGTTAGAGTCCAGTTGGTTCTCTTTTGAAGATTTCTCAGAAGACTCTACTGTATTTTCCTTTTTAATAACCAAATCCTCATCACCTTTGAAAGAGTGTTTGTCAGTAATCCCATCCAAGGTTGGCCAGAGTGTGCAAGGTTGTATGTGATCACAACTGAGGTCTCTGTTGTCATTGAGATTCCTTTTGGCGCAAGTTTGATCTTTGTCCAAACTACTGCTTGTTCGACAGACGAAGGAGGAGCCAATACTGAGAGGAGCCAAGGGCATAATAAACCTAGGACTCCCCCCCTGTGGCTCCGACTGAAAAGCCCCGTCAAAGACTGGGAGTGTGCCTGATGTCACGTGTTCAGGAACATTAATATCCAGGTCAGGTTTTATGTCCCCACCTGGCACGTGCAAGTTTGTCGATGTGTGTACGGAAAGGAAATGAAGATCTGTTGAACATTCGATTCCTTTGCGATCAACCTCAGCTGGCCCACAGCTCCTTTTAGCTTCCTGCCTGTCGATGGAGTCTGGCTGGGAGACGCTGGGTTCTTCTGTCACGTTACACAGTTCACCTCCAAAGGGCTGCCAATGGAAATGGACAAAAATTAATAAAGAATATATTTGAAGACGTTTTAACAAAATGTACAGTTCTATGACTTGAGATTTTTGTCCATAAGAAATTTGAACGCCAAATGCTTCAGAATCGGAGCCTCAGAATCTATTGATACTGCAGTAATAATAGGATATAACTTTATAAAAACAGTTAATTTTGACAAGGCAGCCAATCCAAGGCATCATATATTTTAACTTCTGCTCTTAAACACATACCTTCCTATAGAGCCACTAAGCAGAACTTTCCAAAACACCATGCCTCTATATCGATTCCTACTGTCCATATGTCCTGCATCCAACTGAAATCTGCACTGTCGCTGTTATGAACAGGAGCTTCAGCTGTGCCTAAACCAATTTCTTTTCAAAGCCTCCTAGGTCTGTGGACCTGTTGCCGTTCTGATCCTGGGTTTTTAAAGGAGATGTGGTGGCAATGGGTGTGTTAAAGGGCGCACACAAAAAGAGAGAGCGAGAGAGAGGGAGCAAGGGAGGGTCATGTTTCAATCCTCAGCTGTGCTCTCCTTTCACCCCTCCACCCTGACACGCCATGGATGCATGCTATTATCATTGAAGTCTCAGCTATTATTAGTCGCCATTTCTGTCCATCTGAAGTTTTCCTCTCAGGCACTCCTGTTTCCTTCAGCACCCACAGCTGTCAGTCTTTGAGATGGGAGCCAAAGGACTTATCCAATAATAAAAAAGAATACAGCATAGGCGACAGTCCTTGGGTGTAAAATGAATGGCTCCAGTCCAAAGCAAGGTGACAATATTTCTGACTCTGACGCGTGGTGACAAACGTGGATTTCACTCTCAGGAGTACTCTACGTACCTCCTGACTGGCTTTCAATACTTTGAGTTAGTATGACAACACTGACAAGGGCAACGGCGAGAATGTCTCTTACTGTTCTGGCCATGTTTCCAAAGTACGTGACTGATTTATCTGTTGGCCAGCACTATTGATGGAAAGGTGACCGCTCTTATTCTTTCTATCGTAAAGGGTGAATCTTTCCACTGCTTTCTCTCTGCCACACACTCCAGAGAAGGTGACTTGTATTTGTGGGCTATATATCTGCCTGTACATGTGAGTGTGCATTTCATGCTTTCTTTGCCCAGGCTACATGTCTACATTTAACAAAACAAGCGTTAGAAACTTATAACTAAACAGTCAATAAAGTAAGTCATCTTACCTCATCCATTATCAGCTCTGCAGGTGCATTTTGATCCTCCAAATCTGTATCCTCTGTTATATTAAGTATGATTGAATCTTCTTCATTGCTGATGAGGCTGTCTGTCTCCGCAGACTCCACATATCCACCAAAGTGACAAATATCAAGATAAGCAGAAGTAGTGGATCCAGGAGTTACACCTTTGTCAAATCCTCCAGAAGAGGCCACTGTAGCTGCAGATGATCCCGTAAGTGATTCCTGATGTGACGGGTATTGAGAGCTCTCAGCCTGGCTGCCCTGGATCTCTTCTGACACTTTTTGTCCTGGTGCGGCTTGTGTTGAATCACATAAGGATTCGACACTCTGGAACGCCTCTCTGTCGTGGAGCTCACTTCCACCAGATTCAGGACTCAAAAAGAGGCAGCCCTGCCCGGAGAGGATGGATCCCCCTGGGGTGTTTGGTGCCTCATGAGGCTGATCCTGGACACCCATGGGTTGTTGCGAATGTGCCTGCACTGCTGCCGCTTGACCCTTTTCTCCTTTTGAAGTGTCTCTATCTATGTGGGTATTTACCTCTGCTAGTGCCTGTGTCAAAGCATCTATCTCAGCCCCTATCTCTGTGAATGCAGCGGTAAAGTCCTCCGGTGGAGCCGAGATGATCTCCGTCCAGTCTGAGAGAGCACTTGCCCAGCTGTCTACTGATGACCACCTCTCAACCGGTGGCCCCCAACCTTTGGTGTCATCGCTGGACCAGCCAATCACCTCGCTTCCATCAGGGTAGTAACCTGATACTTGTCTCTCTCCTGGGGGAAAAGACCAGTCACTGGTATCTGTGAGCACTCCTTGCATCACAGAATAACTTGTCTTGTTCAAAACATCCCTGTCTTCTTTATCCTCATGTGTCAGATACTGGCATGCATCCAGCCACAGCTCGATAGGGCTGTCACTTTCACATTTTTGGAGGGTTGTATCAGTGACCTCTGCTGTCCCCTGTCCTGCATCATTTCCTGACATCCAGCCTGCCTCACAGGGATCCACAGGTGATCCAAGCCTTGCATTATCGCTCATGTGTGACTCATAGTCCACCATAACTTTCTCCTCACTTGAGCCGTGATGACGTGGTTTAACCAGGTTTACTGAATCATTCATCAGGACATGTGTATCACAGTCAGGGTCTGCCGACATCCCCCCTGTTTCTGATAATTGCTGGTGTTCTGGACATTTAATCTCCTGGGGCTCTACATTAGGACTTAGGATAAAGTCCTGTGTCTCACTTTCAAATATATAAAGCTCTGACACTTGTGCCATGGATGCATCACTCTCCAAACTATCTGACCTATGTGATAAAGACCTTGATTGACAAGTGACTTGCCCGAGTTGAGGACTAGAACTAGGGGTGGAGGGAGACTCGGTGAGAGATGGCTTCATCAAGCCCCCAGAAGTACATGACATGGCCTCGAAAGTTTGAGCTGGACTGTTTTCGGAAAAAGCGAGTGATGGTTCTTGTCTAATGTCTGGAAAAGATTCAGATAGGGGGGAAATAGGGTCATGAGAGATTTGAGATAAAAGAGGTAACTGAGGTTTTGATGGGCCAAAAGGGCTACCAACCCTAAAATCATCATCCTTTGATACAGGCTCTGTACATGGTGAAAAACACTCTAAATCTGATCTGAAGTCTGAGTCCTTGCTTTTCCCCTGAAGAAGGTTTTTGGAAATATTTGACAAAGTCAAAGTCTCGATCGATTTCTCATTGAGGTCTGAAAGATCTGACACAGTCTCGTATGCAGACATTTGGCTTTCTGTGGGAGTGTGCAGAAGAGGGAAAGAGTTTAAATCCACTGCTTGACATGCTGTAAGAGGTGTTGGTGACGGTGTTTGGTCGTCTGCGCAAAGGGGCAAGAGATCCATCGGGACTTAAGCTGCGTTGCTTGAGGAGATTGCCAGCAGCACGACTCCAGCTGCAAACACTGACTTCAGGCCACGATTTTTGATGAGGGTCACAAAGTTCTGTGCACACATTGTTTGTGCTGGGCTTTTCTTGTATCATTTCCTCCCCTGGGTCCAAACTTTTCCTAATGTTTATAGATTTTGAACCTGTAGAGGGATTAACAGAGAATTATCAAACTTCAAAAGAAGAAAAGTGAAGCAGTCAAATCATTCCTGAGCTTTTGCTCATGTGCTTGTTTACTTCCTCAATCAGAAGTATTTTAAGTAGAGACCCACTATCTCCATCTAGCTGTTAATCTTAGCAGCAGGAGATGTCCCTTTAAATGGCATACTGTGTCTATTTAAGACACTTTTAAAGGACACTTAAGATACCTTACCAGCAGGAAACCTTCCTGTTGTTGTTACTCTGCAGCTGATAAAAATGTCTGGTTAGTTGTTGCAGATTACATGCGCTACTTCTGTTGGTTCATAACTGAAGGAAAGTAAAATATATAGTATATTAATTAGCAATGTATTACTATGAACTCTGATAGCTAGGACACTTATTGAAAATAGTTACTGAATACACCATCTGATGTTCTAAATTGAGAGAATTGTTAAAAATCTGGAATCAATCGTTAATTAACAGAAAACAAATGATCAAATTCATAAACTATAACATTGATGCTCACTTGAAAAGGGGAGACTCTGTAGCTATTTATTAACCCCAGCTTGATATATGATATTTTCTTAACCTCCCTCAACCTTGAGTCCTCAAAATGGAACATTAAATATTGCACAAGATCTCTGTTTAATAATTCTACAGCATATCTCAAAGCAAAGTTAGACAAGGTTCAAAACACCATATGCCTTAGTGTATTGTGTTATAAGTCAATTTCACAAGGATTTCCTGAAAATTTCAGACTGCCCCTGAAGTCTTCCTGAGTTGCACTGTGACACTATAATGAAAACTTTCGCTTGTATATCAGTGCTACGTGCAGTTTGAAACATCTGCAATATCAGCAAAAGAGCGGGGGTGAAAATACAAGCTAACAGAAAACATAATGAAGCAGATTTGTGACGTGCATGGAGATCGTACCGGTCGTGTGCATACAGTCTGTGGACATAAACATCACCATCTCTCCAGATTTCCTGAACATTTCCTGTTGCATTCTCACATCAGCTCACCCCAACTTCACACAGTAAATCAGAAGGCGGGCAGGAAAAAAATCTCAGGTAAAGTCGGAGGGAAACATTTGGCTGTTTGCAGTTAAACATGCAGCTCTGTTCTGTGCAAAACTACTTTAAAGATAGGTTAATTGAAATCAAAAATGTATACCAAATAAAACCTCCTGTTTCAGAAAATGTGTTAAACTACATGAAACTACTACATGTAGTTTACAAAATTACTGTACAATTACTACATGTAAAACTCCATAATTTAGAAATATGTGCCAAACATTAAGTATCATTTATCTGCAGGTAGCCATCCTAATATGTTGGTTACAACAATGATGATCTACCTGATTTCTAATACAAGGGACATCTCCTTCTATTTGTCACTTTCCTCAGCAGCAATCAGATGGGGCCTTAGGCTAACGGTCAAAGCTTTACTGTGCCTTTAAAGAGCCTCACTATAAAAAAAAAGAAAAAGTTTCCCACTACCTGACAAATATGCAGAGGCCTGACGTGAAGTGTTGAAAGGGGGCGCTTCAAAACATGCACCCTGATACACAAGATTGCAGGAGGGGAACTGATGGCACGGATGCTGGAAAAATACCGGTGCATCTTCACCCATGACCTGCATTCATCACATTCCAGTGAAGGACACCTAGCAGAGCACTTCAAGCCTCAAATGTTTACTACGATATGAACTTTAGACAGACATTTGACAAACAGCTTAAACACATCACCAAAAACTTACAGACTGCAAAATCTAACCATGATGAAATGCTCCTGTTAGAGTTAAAAGTTGTGTATCTATTGTTTTATAGAAACATCATTCACATCAGCTGTATCAAACCTTAATACATTATCTTAACACGGTCAGAGATGCATTTTTAAACAACCTAACATATAAAAGTACCATACAGCTATTTTAGATCTGATTATCACATGCGTTATAAAAAGTCCATACAATAAGTTAGGGACTTGTAACATTTAAACTGGACAGTAGTCAGTGTTGTTGGTATGCTTGATTTGTTTATTAGATAAGGCTTGATCTGCACTGACATTAGAAAACAATAAAATTGTCAACACCTGCGTGACAGAGAGCAGGAAAGTGTAATTCGATTACATCTCGACCATCCGTGCTAAAATAGATCCATCCTCGGTCACACAACACTCCCAAGACGCCCGCTGCGTCTTTAAGGCTTAAAGCTGTATACGTGAATGACTTGCTTGAAAGACAGGCACGCAAATCTTAACACACTGTTGACAAATAACAACAAAAGCTGCCACAAAGTGTAAGACTTTCTCAACTATGAAAGCGATGGCTGAGCTAAATTAAAAAACATGTAAAAACAACATATTTGTAAGTCAGTCAGTGGATTCACCTCTACTGTTTGATAAAGTCACCATGATACAAAACAAGCACAGCAAAGTGTGTATGTGTCAACATGTCAGTGATGTATCAGTGTGCTGTAGGCAAAGCCGAGTAATTGACAACTTGTGTCATTTCCAAAGAAAGCCACAAACAAATGTCAATCAAGTGACCTCCCAGCTGATTCACACATGACAACATTATTAAGTATTACTTGACGCATTAAAACAGAAGGGGATTTCCAGCCATGCATGCAGTACGTACCCTTTTCATTGTGGTGTAGCTGAGGATATCAACCTATGATGTAGGACTTGAGAATGAGCTCAGGCAGAGCTGACGGTCTCGGGGTGAGAGTCTATTTTTAAATGTTGTCCCCCGCAAGTACAAAGTCAGATACCTGATCTTGTAGACATGTGCCGATCTTGAACATTTCACACTCAATATCTATATTTACAGTCTTTTTCAAATAATGGCCTACTTTACAGAGTGACTTGAGAGAGATTTTGTTTAGGGACTGTTTTGACTCTTGCTAGTGAAAGGAGTATTAATAAGAAACTATATCTTTAGAGTACGGGGTAAGGTTTTGATACATTATTAATGCTGCGGTCATTTTCCTTTTGAATTTTGAGAAGGATAGAAAACTCAATTCTGTTATGTTTGTGCTAAAGCCTTAAGGTGACATTTATTTCTACAGGTTATCTGACAATCATCAGTTTGCCATTTCTATACTGATCAGCCGAAAAAAAAAAGGTCCTGGACAAAGAAAATCTGGAGTGACATACGGTTATAACCAAAAGCTAAAAGTACGGTTAGCAAAGTTTTTACTCCTTTTCAGTGTTTCATGAAGCACTGTCAAATGGTAATGTTAGCATTCAGCTACCTCCTAGCTAACATTAAAATAACTATACGGCTGGGTCATCAGTAAGACAACAGCTAACATTAGCCTTAAAACCACTTTCTTGCTGATATTACAGTTAGCTTAAATGTAACCCTTCTGTTCATATCTTCATCATATAAAGATATAAAATGCTAAAGGTAGCATTCATCAACTTCCTTGCTAATATTTGGGACTACATAGCGCGGTTATTATTGTTATTATTATGTAATAAACATTTTTGTGAACTGAAACCAAACTAAGAACGAAGCTTTACCAAATCACGATAACTAACACAATACTAAGGGGATTTTTTAAAGACATTGCTTGATAACTTTCTCTGAAGCATTCACAATATAAGACAAAAAAAACTAACACTAACACAAGAACTAGTCAAAACTTTACTAAAAAATAAACATTTTCCCAAAATGAACTCATGTTGAAGTATATTTTTGTTCCAATAAATGGCAAACCTCTTTTCCACTGGCACTAATTGGGTTCAAAATTCTTAAGAAAAAAAAAAAAAAGCCGGACAAAAAAAGGCAACAAACAAAAAACAAACAAAACAAAGGGTACAGTTTGTTTTCCACACACAATAAATGTATGAATAGTAAATATTCTTTTGATATGAAATTGTTTACAGTGCACTCGTGACATTTGGGGTCATGTTGTTCTGGCAGCTGTAACACCCTAACTACCCTGGCATAGAAACAATACACTGTTGTCAGTGGCCAAAACAAACTAATGAGACCTTACTTGGCTTTTCTGGAAGACTGTCAGTCGTCAATTATCCTGCCCCAGTGTGACAGTGATTAAATGTGACTTTGCTTCTCATTTATTCAATAACTCATTTCATATGCAGTGAACACAAGCTAATCCCTGATGACATAAATGGCAAGTCAGTTTCCAGTAATTTGAATGGTCCAATAACTCAGTTGAAGAGTGATAATTGAAGTCAGGACGGCTTGCATGACTGTTGTTTGTTTTTCAAGTAATGAAACAGTTAGCAATTACTCACCTGCTCCCAATGTCCGAAGTTGGTAGGGAAAAGGGTGAATTTAAGACTACGTCACATCACAGTGCTTTGCGCCTATTTGTTTCTTTTTTGTTGTTTGGGATTGTGTCATTTCAAGATTGGCAACGGAGCATGAATAACCACGTCCACCTAGCTCGCCGCCATAACGAGAAGTCCTCATCACAGTGCTTTTGAAAGTTTTACATCTTTTAACTACATGAAATGTACATGAGACAATTTCAGATTCTTACATTTCTGTACGCTAATTGTGAAGCTACAGCAACTGATGATTAGTGTAGCTTAGCATAAGAGAAACAATTACTGTAGCTAGTCTGGTAATCTTTTAGTTTCAGAGTTGCTGGTAGATTCATTATTTGAACAGAGCCCAGCTAACTGTCTCCCCAGTTTAAAGAATTAATGCTAAGCTTCTTGAGTGGTAGGATTTAAGAGGGGAGTTCATCTTTTTATCTAACTTTCAATCAAACATACACATTTTCTAAAATATTAAGATTTGTCTGGACTTAAAGAAAAATCGGATTGACTTAAGACTTAAAAAGGTCATCCGTTTTTATTTTATTTTTTATGATCCAAGTTAACTTTAAAAAAACAACTCAAGCTTTGGGGCCTATGATGACACATTTGATTTGATAAAAACTGTATGTAAACACCTGGAGAGTCCTTTGAACTCTTTCAGTCTCTTAATCTAATATTGGAATATTTTCTCACAACTTCTCACATTTACCAAAACTAAGGTGGTGTCATATTTTTGGTTGAATAATCAAACCCTCTGCAGAGTTGTTTACTAAGATAAGTGCATGTCATTTCCCTGCGTGTCTTTTAAAAAACCTGCTAACTAAATGTTGTTTCATAAACACCGTAAATGACTGTTTTGTAACCGTTTTTTTCTTTACTGCTCTTGTATAATCGGTCTGTGACAGGTGGTTGGGTGCAGATGGTTTCCCTGCTATAAAATCACCACATTGTAAATTGTGGTTTAACTACAAAGACCTTCCAATAAAACAGGAATGTTTCAAGTGTCCAAGTTTCTAATTAAATAAAGAAAACAAATCTTTTAGATTATTTTTAGATAGTACACTCGTAGACTCCTCCAACAACTTTGGCATAGCACTGTGCAAAGATACTATTGTTAGAGTGTGTGTACGAGAAACCAGCGCTGAGTTTTATGAATGATGCACACACACACACACACACACATACACACACACACTACATTTTTTGTATTGCTACGACTGCAATTTACTGCAGAAGCTGAAGACACAAGCCATTAAAATGTCCTTTCAATCTTTTTGTGCCATTATGTAACACTCGCATCCACACCTGTCATTATGGAGCCGTGTAAATCTCCCAAGCAACAAGCAAATATAAATGGACTATTAGTGCGAGTTTATGTAGATCTATGTTTTTTTTTTCAGTTTAGGCATTTATTTAACTTTTTGAATTCAGTAAACTTTTTCGAATTCCCTTGGATTAGGGCTCATAAAGACTTTTGCGAGATACTCGGTTTTTCAAAACATTCAGACCAGAAAAATATATTATACACATCATGTCTACAGTAACCTTTATCCAACAACTTCATATAAAAAGAAAACTATCACAAATATCAGTCTTCTACATAATTGGTACTTTTAATTTTGAAATACTTAGGCTCCATACTTTTATTATTCATGAATTAATGCATGACTTCAACTTGTACACTGAATAAGTACATCAGTTATACAACGGATCTGAAAACAGCATTAACATTTGAAAAGCTCCATCACGCTCATATATGTTACAACATCTTGAGCATGTTGTTGTGGGGTTTTGGGTGGGACATGGCCCCTTGTGGACTCTCGTAGTCACAGTGGGGGAAGTGTCATCTTACCAAAGCAAGATGTATTTTTACCCCATGTTGTTGCACAGTCTGCCTCAGCTTGGTGTCTGCCTTCCTTCCCCCAACAGCATTAGGGTGGAAAATGGTGCTACACATGTAAGAAGTGTGCGTCACAACCACGTTTTGTTTGTGTGGGTGCTTGAGAGAGTCAGCTGAAGGATGCTTTTCCAGACCTCATAAAGGCAGGAACGTCACAGCAGACAAATTGTAGACACACCTTAACAGTGTTATTAAAGAAATAGGAAACCATATTTGGCATTAATCTTACACCATCAAGAACCCAGCGTTCTCCATATTTCTCTGATATAGGACATTGTTTTATTGAAAGAATTGGATGCTCAATCTTGAAATGTATGCAAAAACTTCTGGAGGGATTGAACAATTAAGCTGACAAATTGTCAGTGCCTGGACAGCAATTGACAGTGAGGGTCATCTAATGCTGCAGTGAAAATCCCCACATAAGGAGTTTGTTTCTGTGCCAGCAGCAGAAGGATCAAAGTATTCCTTTGAGGCTGGTCACATAGGAATACTCAACTTAATGCAACACATAACAGAGCAAATACCCTGCATAGCTCGAGTGCTGCGATAGAAACGTAACTGTGCTTTTTGTGCGTCACAAGAAACGAAAAACCTTTGTTATGAGCTCATCAGTTGAGTCAGTTTCACTTGTATATTGTGACTCACTGTCATGGAAAGTGCTGTGAAAAACTGTCTAAAACTAATTAAGTGTATACAGAAGACTGCAGGGAAACATGATGAAGCCATTCAAATGAATCCTATCATCTTCAAGAGGGAAATACTTTTGCTATCTTAGTCCCTAATTACTTCAAACTTTAAATGAGATTGTGCCCTAGAAACACGATTAAAGATGGTGATACAGTTATGTGACTCCACATATAACTCTGTGCTTAATACACAAGTAATTGTCCTGAATTAATCATCTCTTTGTATTTATTCTGACCTGTAAAACGTCTCATTAAAATTAAGAAGAGAAAATGAATACCCCTATACAAAACTGAAAAATTGAAAGGGACAGTGTTATATTTAAATTTCAGACATTCAAGTTTTTCAACACCATTTCTTTTTATTTCTTCAAGAGTAGCATTTATTATTGTTACTCTGGTCTTTAAAAAAATATACAAGACCATTTCAGCAGTTGAAAATGATAAAATCAGCTTCAGTGTTGAGAAGTCTTCCTGGCGTGATGATGTATGACTGAAGACTGCTCATTCCTAGGGTCAGTTTTATTGTTCATTCAGTATGTAGTGCACAAAAAAAAATCAAGTCATGACATGAGAGGGCCACGGAGCAGACAGATTAGTCATACCACATGACTGTATTATATTTTGCAAGGGTACTTCATAAAAGACGTTTCTTATATTTTCTTCACAAAGGTTTCTTTTTGTGTAAGTATAAGAGCCTTGTTTTATTCCTCACAGGCAGAACAGTTCAAGGATTGGCTAATTTCTCTACAGTTTAAAGAACTTATAGTTCCCTTCCACATATTTTAGAATGGATTAAATGTTTATAAGAATTTTATATCCAAGCCGATATCTAAAATATCTTTATATGCAGACGATATAATATTGTACATGTTAAACTGTTAACCCCAAAATCAAGTCTGTTTTACAGAAGCAGGTTATTTTTTCTCCAACTCTGCATTCCAGCTATTTTTGATGTTTTTGGTTCTATTTGCATTAGTATAATATCATATTTTCCCCTGTATCACAGTAAAGGTATACGAAGGAGTTGATTTAAACGATAGTATCTTATTTGTGTGTGAGCTGCAGGATGTTTGGAAGTTTACAGTAAATACTGGCTTCAAAATCAAACTTTTGTCTTCTTAGAAACAAACATTTATTTTCAACAAAAGAGAGCATTGGCATAGCTTACAAGGCACAGATGAAAAGAAGAACAAGTTAAAGGGTGTCAATTGTATAATTTTGTGACTGCTGATTTGTTTTATTTACAGCTCCATTTTAGGTTGAGGTATGGCCTCTCAATCAGCACAGTGAGCACATAGCTCACAATGAGTGTGAGTGAAAGGTGGCCAAGGAACATGTACATCTAAAAAACAGAGGAGACACACAACACATTACATTATAAGAAACATAGAGCAACCAACCAATGACGGTAAAAAACTTAAATTAGGTTTGATGAAACTGTCCAAAGAACTTACAAAGTTGATGTCTGAGTAGTGGATCGGTGTCTCCTGTAATCCGATGTAGACGATGATAAAGACAGGATGTGATAGATAGCAGGCAAAACTTATGTTGGAAAGAGGACCCCAGACATTCAATGACAAGAAGCTGTTGATAAAACCTTGAGGAACAATGAGACAAATTGAAAATTAGGTGGTAGAGATTTATCAGTGTATGTTTCTACCCTTATATTTGTCTTAACAAGAGGTATGCATGTATTTGTTTAACAAAATCATCCATTTGGGTTTATATACAGTACTTCAGAGAGAAAGGTAAGGGCCCCCGCATTCTCCCGATTATTTTCATATTGCTTTAGTTATCATTGAAATGTTACTGCCATGAGTAAGAGTTTCAACGCACAAAGAAGCAAATACTTAAATATATGCTTATTTGAAATTGTGTATTGTTTGTCCTAAATGTTAGAAGACTAAAGAACATCCCTGCCCTTGGTTTACCTCCATAACCCTCCTCACAGGCCACTATGATCCAGGTCACAGCCAGAGCCCAGACAGGTCTGTGCAGCCCCTGGTAGAGTGCATGTGGCACAGAGGGATAGGGTGGTGTCTCCTTGAGGACATAGGCCAGTCCAACCAACGCAGCCATGACGGACAGGCAGCAGGACCAACCAAGTGTTGCCTGCCACTGAAACAACAAAGAGAAATGAGAAGTAAATCAGTGTGAAGGCAGGTTAGTCAATCTGTTTGGCTTGAAAATAATTCAAAAGAGCATATGATATTTTCTCATATCTAGTTAAAAAAATGTTTTAAGATCTGTGTGGCGTTCTCACCTTTTTCTTTAACAGATGATCTTTCTTTGTTGTCAAATATATTCCAGTCAAGATCCCTATCAGAAAGGGTCCATATCTCGTGTAGGGTTTCACATAGTAATACAAGACGTAATGCTCAGATGTCCTGGAAAAAAATAATAGGAAAGAAATCTAACGGTTTTTACATTTTTTTTACAGAAACTGGCTACCTTAGCCTTTGAACTCTCTAACTTCGGAGATACACATTCTAAAATGTACAGGGTGAGGAAAAACATTGGACATGTAAGTCACATTTCATGCATTTGGTTTAAAGCTGTTTGCATTATATCAGCGTCCGTATGTCTTACAGTGTAGAGGGCTGAAAGACTGGAAGATGAAGGAGCGCAGTTATAACAGTACTGGTCATAACGGTTGTCAGCAGAAGGCCTCCAGCAACAAAGGCAAACACACCTTTGTTTCTGATAAATGAAACACAGGATGATGATGAGTTCAGGACAGGAGACTTTGGCTAACAAATACAATATTTTTCCAAAGTAAAAGACTTAAAAATCACTTTTTTTCCCCAGAATCACTTTAAAGGACTTACAGTCTGTAAAAATAGATCAACACAGGAGTGGTGGCGTAGCACTGAAAGTCCAGAGACAGGTACCATGTCCAAGGAATACACTGAGGAGAGAACAGGTGATAAAATTGGTCTGTAAAGAAATACAGTTTGTTGAAATGGAATTTTAGTTCATTTAAACGTCTAAGCTACTGCTTGAACTCACAATTTCATGGACTGGAAGGAGGTTACTAATCAATAGCAAGTTAGCCCACCAGTAAGTCTTACAATCCATTAATGTATCTATGAATGGGAACCAGTAGGGCCCCCACTGGACCAGAGAGATCAGGCCGATGGTTAGAAACATAATAAACAGATGCAGTGGTTGGATTCTGTCGAAAAAGAAAGACAATACAAATTTGTTTAATTTGTTTACCCCAGCAAAATAATGAAACAAATCTAAATCTTTTTTGGTCGTATTTCATAAACAGTGACACAGATAGATTATCCTAACTTTATAGAGTGAATGATTATCATACAGTACCTTTTAATCCTCCTGAAGAGGTAGCTGATCACCAAACTGGGGCTCAGTTTGTCTTCAGCCCTGCCTATGGAGCCCAGCAGGGACCTTGCACTAAGCAGACCCCTAAAACACAAAAACTGCACTAGAAACTTCTAAAACTAGCCAGGAAAATATAAAATATGGTAAAACAACTACAGCTTTAAACTGCACATTGTTTCAGTCTCACCCAAGAAGTAAAAAGGTGTCTACAGCCAAAAACACAGGTCCACTCATGGAGAGCACATACAGAGGGCTGCTTTCTGCTGTCTTCTTCCAGTTTTTGTAGTTATCTGTGATGGAGACAACGCAGTGCAAGAATGTGAAATTAGTTAGTAAAGAGCAGATGAAAGTGGCAGGGAGATTTGTCATACCCAGGTTGTTTATGACGGGGAACTGTGCAGAGTGTCCACATATGATCCATAACAGGCTGAGAACACGGATGCCATTCAGGGATGAGAAGCCTCCTTCTCGACTACACGAGGAGGTGCTCAAAACACCCTGGCTCGCAGTTTGTAGAGAGAACACCTGAAGGCACTGATACAAACAGCTTCGAGGAAAACACAGTGTTTTTGGGCTGGTGCTGTCTAGGAAAGATGGGTACACTTTAAATCTCAGCTTTGCAGGGCATAAATGCATCATCTTGGAAGTATTTTTAGGAAGTCGTGTACTTACTTCTACTGTTTTCTTCTGGAGAGTTGCTGTTAATTTCAATACTGGAGGAGCCATTGGTCTGCATCGTCCCATAAAGGCCAAGGCTGGCATTTAAAGAGGAAGACTCTTCTGCTGGGCTGACCTCTCTGCTCCTCTGCCTCCTTATCAGAGTTGTAAACAAGGTAGCAACAAGAGGAATTGCAACCATAAGGCAACACACAAACCTGCAGGAGGAAATAAACCATTTTACACTTCAAAAAAGTCCTGGGAGTTAGCCTTGCAGACATATATTCAACATGCAGATAAGACAGTATAGAAGATTTTAAAAAAGTCCAATTATATACTGACAGGCAGGTGATATCTGATGCATCAGGGGTAATAGTGTTGGACATACAATGGGTCATGATTAAATCCTGAGTCGACTCATTGACCAGGATGTGTGGTAAAGGAGGAATGAGGGACGTCTGACCATACTCAAGTCTTCCTGTCAGAAAAGCATGTCACAAGTAATACAATACAAGTATTGGACTGACTGAATAATCCACAGTGAGTGCAGAGAGAACAGATTTATCACTGACCATAAAGCACCAGCATTTGCAAATCCTCTTCTTCACATGAGTCTGGAACACACACACCCACAAAGTACTGGGCCGTTCCCTAAGGTAAAAGTATAAAACTTTGTTCAGGATCACCTAATCTCACCTGATGAGATTTACTTTCCTCTTATATCACTTTTTGTTCTTACCTGCCTCAGGAACACCTGGCAGTACCGTCCAGAGAATGAAGGGCCCTCAGCAGAGCGACACTGATGCAGTAAGCCGGGCTGGTTAGAGTTACCTCCTTCAACATTGCTGCCCATCTTTCCAAATGCATCATACACTGACACAAAAAAAAGACACAAGCAACATCACATAACACACGCACAAAAAGCTACTTAGTGATTCATACACCATCCACAATATGTAAATTGAAAAACATGCTTAAATTAATACTGACCATTGATTATGATTTCCCATTTATTTTTGATTTGCTTATTTTGTTCAATTAAATTTTTTGGTGACTGAACTGAATTGTTTTGAACCACTACAGAACAAATTTTTACATATGAGCCCATATTTCATGCTTTAATTTTAATATTTTTCAGTAATCAATATGTACGTGTTATTAATAAACACAAATTATATTTTGAGTTTCATGTACTACTATATTACTCTGCTATACAATGCAAAGGTAAAACTGTGATAATACAAAACATATCTCACACACATGATCAGTTTTTCACGTTATTACTACCGGTAATTAAAAAAAATGACAAAACTATAAGTCCTTTCAAATATTTAAGAAATAAATCTTGTTATTCTTATTTTACTAACCTACAGGAAACACAGAAGCAATCTAGAACTAAAGCTTTAGATCTGTCTTTAATAGTATTTTCATTTTAAATTACAAAAGTTAACAAGATTTTATGATATAAAAGACTCGTTATCAAGCTTTCGTTTCCTTCTTCAACCACCTGCCACATGGGAGAAACAGCGCCCCCCTTGGGTTGCAACGCTTAGTGATAGCAGCCCTGTGTGGTCAAAAACGGTATTGCACCCTAAATAACAGTACGTCAGGTAAAGTCAGACTACTAAGGAGACGCGGTCACAATGAAGTCTTCACAAACTATTATTACAGACAGGTCTCCGGTAGAGAACATTAAAATGTTGAATCCAGCGATACACTCACAACACACAATCATAGACTGTAAAACCAGCAAGTTAGCAGATTCCCAAACAGGCGATAAACAGATAAACTGGCGAAAAAACTAAATGATAAACGTTGCAAGAAGTGTTTGGAGATGTTTTACATGGATATGGACCAGGCTACTTTAAAGTAAGTATCACACTATAGTCTGTCTGCCTCTTTATCTCCTGTTTCAACAGGTGTTCTGTCGAATAGTGCTACCCATCGAAATTTGCTACCCACCATGCGGCTGCAGTACAGAGATCATTATTTAACCGTCTAACGAGCTATGTTTCCTCTGAAATCTTCAGTAAAGGTTTTTATCAAAGGGTTTCAAACTATGTTTCCCCTGTCTCTTCAGAGTAAATGCAGCGAGTTGTGGTGTTATAAACTGGGATCCTTTAGGAAGGTATTTTTCTACAAGGCAGCAAATCTCGACAGAACACATCGGTTTAAAATCTCTGTTTTCCTGGGTTATTTTCGTATAATGTGTTTTTTTTTTTTTTGAGGATTTTACTGTGTACATTACCCGTTTTGCAACTAGCTGTAGTGTTATTGTTTTCTTTCTACTAATAATCAGTCACATGCATAGGAATATATATTTTTTATTATTTTCTATTTTTTATTTACAAGTTGCTCTGTCGACTTTTGGATGTGAGTTATTAGGCTAGGGCTTTAATATAAATATAAATTATAAAAAAAGTTCCATCAGCAATTATAATAACTTTACCAACTTGTACCATCTTCATATTGATTGTAATCCCTTGAACTTCCTCTGTATAGTTGGCATTAATAAGTAGCTGCAATGTGATAAGACTGTTAGTTATGTATTTGACACTAAACTGATACTTTCAGGGAAGGAGAAAAAAAAGCTTTTGATCACTGTGTGTATATTTGTATTCTGTGAAATCGCAAAAATAAAAGTGTATAATTTTTTTTACAATGTGAGCCAAGGTGTTTTTTCTAAAAGTTTACTGTGCTTTGTTTTGCATTGCAAGTTGAAGCACATTACAGATCTTATAATGTCTGATCTAATGACTTTTTTTCTTTCTTTCATCATTCCCATAGATTGCCTGTCTAACTGCTTTTGATCCACTCCATAACAACCGACTCTACAACTAAAATACAGTAAGAAATGTACTCTGAAACACAGCAACACTTACTGAGAACAGCATAGTCTTTCGGCCTGTCCTGGTTGATTTCCCACAGGAAAGTGGTGGTATCCTCCATACACCTTTGAGACACATTCAAATCCTGTGTGTTGTCCAAGGCTAAGCTACACCCTGCAAATACAAGTAACACCACCGAACTCAGGGCCATTTTCAGGGCGTAATGCATTTTCTTACAGCGTATGTGTTTAAATAACATTGTAGGGGTGACATCGTCATCACAAAGGTAGCGTGAAATTCAATTTGCATGGGATGGATTGAATACTTGCTTTGGCAACTGCAGGTTGTCTCCACCTGGTTCTTTACATCAGGTGTGACCAGGATTTGGTTACATGGGAGAACAAAATGACGCAGGCTGTGATTATGTCACAACACTGGATCAGAATAATTAAATGCAGGTACTCCCATCAACCCCACTTGGTCAATTAATCTTTTACAATAGAACCAGTGTGACTTTGTGTATACTGGGCCTTTCATATCATCACACAGTGAATTACTGCTTATTTGTTCTGGATCAAACTCAGCCATACTGTTACATTTATTATTTATTATTATTATGAGATGATTCATCTGAACTGTTTTTTTCTGAAACTATTTGTCTTATTTGTTTCACACTACTTAAAGGTGAGTTATTGAAATAGTTCAACAATGACCACTAGAGGGCGAGCTTGTCTTCAAAACCAACATGAAGTGCCCTGACTTCTCCCAGGCAGACAAACTTTTACATAAACACATTTGAATATAACGCGTCCACTTTCTGATTAATTGTGACTCGTTGATCATGCTAGAGAGAAGATTGAATCACTATTTCCTTGGAGCAAACTTGGACCCACTGTTTCAATCACTTGAACTGATTACAAGTCATTAGAAATCAATTAGTTATTATTTTATTTTTTATACATGAACCAGAGTAGCATCATTTTATTAAGCCATTAATGAGTACCAATTTCTCAATATTTGCACATTTTCTTTTGCCAATTGGTGCAAACATGCACACATTTACTACCAAAGGTCCCGTGTTGACACTATGACCAAATATCTGTCCACTAAAAATGACATTTCATCTACAGTGGTCCATTTTGAAGAAATCAACTAGAGGAAGCTAAGTTTTGAAAGAAAACAACTTATGAATCTTAAAGGTCCTTTTCCAAAATGATTCATATTGATGATATTGATGAAGGTACACACCATTTTGCGAGCATTAGTGTGAATGATCACATAATGGTTTCTGATATATTCCCTCTTAGAAGATCTGAATTCTCATATGCAGGGGACATCACACCTTCTGTCAGGTTTTCATTATTTATTGACATAGAGAACAGCTTTTTACACCAGCATCAGAAATGTTTCAAAACAGCAGCAGACACATTCTAAGTGACAAATAGTTCACAGACTGCCTCTCACATGCAGTTTTACAGCATGACTCTTATTGTCAGAGTAGAAAAAAGGACTGTCAAAAACTGAATGATGTTTGTTTCAGGAATGCTTGTAACAAAGAAAGCTATGCAAAACAATCTTTACATTATCCCAACCTAGATTCCTTGGTTTTTTATTTCTTATTTTAACGAGTTGTCTTCTGGAAAAGTCAATTTCACAGCCTAGTTTACATTCGTAGAAGTTTTCATTCATTTAACCATCAAACCAAAGAAACCTCATAATGAAGATGAAATGCTGACCTTTACAGGTCAAAAAGGTAAGTGCTTTGTATCTTATACTTAAAATATTCAGGTAAATAAACGTTTTAAAGTGATTTTTTTAATCACAGAGAGCTGCCATATAGTGTATAATAAGACACAAATAAAACATTAAAAAGTTTGACAATCTTATAGAAAGTATATCCATGATATATTAGTTGATTTGTTTAAAAAAAGAGATCAAGTTTTTAGGTCAAATGCGCCATGAATGTGGATCCCTAAAACTTCATGTACAGTAAGTTCATTCGACTTCTGAATGGTTGTTAATGCGTTAAATATATTAAGTTATATCAAATGTTTTAGTTGTTTGGAGATGTAGCTGAACATATAGTAAATTTCATCGTTGTCTGATTGTCTGAAAAATCTTGTGAAATTTAATAGAATTGAAGTCCCGAGTTAATTCTGAGATTTGATCTTAGTATATTTCAGAAAGAGACTAAAGCAAGAGTTCATTTAAGACGCTTGGGGTAGATCAGAAAGACATTTAGGTTTTCCATTAAATAAAAGAATTGTAAACAAAAAAGAGTTAAAAGTTATTCTTCGGCCTTGTAAGACTTTAGCTTGACGTGTTCAAAGGAAAGTTAAACGTACTTTTCTTTTTTTCTTTCAGACATTCATTGGACATTAGCAGCTTTGAAGATTCAGAACACTGCTGACCTTTATGAGGATTAATCCCATAACAACCACATTTTTATTACCGAGACTGAATGAGTAAACAACGATGGAATCTGTGAAAATAAAAACACATCTCTGCTATAAAAAAAGATCTATTCATCTATGTGTACCAAAAACTATCTTGTTAAGTTTACTTTAAGTCACATGAAGAGACTTTGACATATATTACTTTTTTTCCCTCCTCTATACTGTTTACATATAGTGCTCTATTGTACATCATGTATATGCACAAGTTTTAACCTTATACAGTTTGGCTTCATACGGAATGGTTCAAACGTGTGTTCCTCTCACTTCTCAGCCGCGCTCAGTCTCTTTGACTTTATGAACGCCATCCCATGTGTCCTCATGTGAGTGTTCAGATTTCCCTCCGTTTCGAACTTCTTCCCGCAAACTTTACACTTGGTATTTGGCGTCCCGTCATTGTTCTCGTCTGTAACATCCAGCTGGTTCTCTCTCTGACTCTCGTCATCTTCCTTGCCTCGTCCGTTGTAGCGAGCGAGACCCTGCGGCTCCTTCAGCCGATGGACTATGAAGAGGTGGCGGGCCATCGAGCGGCGGGAGGTGTAGCAAAAGCCGCACTCCCGACATTGGTAGGACGAGCCGTCAGACTTGTGCTGGGGGATGTGCTCGTGGAACGCCATGATGTCCTCTGTGGCGAAGCCGCAAACGGCACACTTGTGAATTTTGAGGATGTTCACCTTGAGCCTCTTTAACGGCTGTGAGTCAGAGCCCCTGCAGTTCAACCCAGGGGGGCCCTCGTCTTCTTCTGGTTTTCTTTTAGGGCTTAGGGTCTGTCGAGAAGATACAAATGATGAGTTAGGAATTACTAAAGAATATACCCTCGTAAGGAATTCAGATGCACAAGGAGCACTTCCTTGTCTGATTTTTTTTTTTTTTTTGCCCTTGTACCTTTTCCTTGACCGGAAAAGCGTCCTTATTTTTGGAGTTGGCAGTCTTCCCTTCTGGGTCTTTGACTTCATGCGTCAGCTGAATGTGCTGATCCAGCAGCACTCTTTTAGTGAATGGCTGACTTAGAGCTGGGCAGTGCCTGTGAAAGTACAACAAAATAACAAATATTACCCCTTGCAAGCAGGTTTTGTCTTGTATTATTTGCAGACATAAAGCATTTCTCTTTTGTAGGACTTTGGAAACTTGCATTTGCCTTCCCCTTTTATGTATTTTAGAACTGTAGCAGGGAATTAGCACCTGCTTTTTGAGATTCCAAACAAAGTATATTGTAATTAGAAACGGGAGGACTCGTAAGACAAAACACTGGGTGTGTACTCACGGACAGGTGTAGATTTTCTTTAGTCCCTTGTGTTTGAGACGGTTGTGTCGGCATAGACTGTGGGAGGAGCTAAAGGACTTGTCACATTGACGACATGGATGTTTCTTCAGTATCTGCCATTTTAGGAGATTAAATGAAATAAAATGCAGTCAGCTAATGATCAGGATTCAACCCTAAGACTAAAATGTCGCACATTCTTCCTTAAACAAAAGTAGTTTGAACACTCACCTTGCTGTGTTCGTGCCTCATGTGAGCAACAAAAACCTCCCTGGAATTGAAGAGGTTGTTGCAGTCTCCGCATGTGTATCCTGAGCCGGTTGAGTTCTTGAGGTCAGCTGATGAGTTAGCGTTTGTTTTCTTTAGGGGTGAAGTTGAAGGCTTCTTCTCCTTCTTCTCTTGGCCATTGACATTTCCTCCGTCTTTGTTGTTAGTTTTACTGGGGCTGTTGGTACAGTTCGAGTTAGTTGGCTTGGTGCTGAGAGGGAGGTTGATGCCCAAGTTTGGTGGACCCTCGATAGTCTTTAAGGTTCCATGGATGGCCTGCAAGAGATCAGTATATGAAGAAATAATTATGAACGAAGAAATCAAAAAGGACTCGTATGTTTAACATTTAAAGGCTTATCTTGTGATAAAGTTGTGAAAACCAAAATAAAGAGAGTAATAATCTATTCACTACTTCACTGAAAAAAACACTGGGACTACAAAAATAAAAAGCCTGAATGCATAAAATGTATATCAATGTCAAGCATGCCTTAACAAGCTGTTTATGCCCACCTTAATATGGTCCAACATGAGCTGTTTCTGTGCATAATGCATGGAGCAATCAGGACATCTGAACACTGATACTTTATGATTTGCAATATGTTGGTCAAAATGTGTGTAGAGCAGGGACTGCAAAGTGAACACTGTATCACACATGGAGCACTTATAGATCAACCTAAAAGACAAAAAACAGCAACATCACGTTAACCATCTTTATATATATATGTATCGTCATTTTGATAATATGATGTAAAGAAATATTGAAAATGTGAACGATTGGTTTAAGTATTATTAGTATTTTTATTATTAATGTTCATCAGATATTTATTTAGTTTTAAGCTCAGGCATTACCAAGGCCAAACCAACACAATGGTACATGATCACCTGCTCCTAACCATTTTCACTAGCGTCCATAATGGTAATGAAAGAAAATGAAAGGTTGCCATGTGGAAAAAAACAGACCAAAGTTAAGCCGCCATGTCTAAAACCAGGAAATCCTGCTGCTAATGAAGCAGCGAGGATGATTTTCCTCAGCATATATGAATTGGACACAGGTATTACATTTCACTGTGTGAAAGGAAGCACATTAAGATGTGTGTTGTTGTGTTTGTTAGTGAAAAGCTTTCAGCAAAAGCTTGTGTTTTGCATGTTCATTTTATTGAGATATTTGTAGATCAGATTAAATTTTGAATTGTACTGAAATGTATTTTCAGTAAAATGATAACGTGCTACAACAACTATGAAAAAATAGCGCTGTATTTGAGAAGTGTCTGCAGTGTTTATGATTGTAGAAACTGCATGAGAAGACTTACTTTGGCTCCCCTGCCTTCATTCCTGGATGCTGTGTTTTCGCATGGGAGTGCGTTCCAGGTGCAGTCTTGAAGGCCATGGGGCAGAGGGGACATTTATAGAAGATCTCACAGTGACTACTCTGAATGTGGGATTTAACAGTTGCAACATCAGAGAAGATCACACTGCAGTGGACACAGCTGTAGGGAAAATGAATTAGAAAAAAATGCGTGTGGTTAGACTCGAAGATTTATTATCTTTTTTTTTAAACTACCTGGTGTGTTTTCCATGCTGCAGCAATACACTCGGGTGGTCTACTCATTTCTAAACACTTTGCTTAAGGGGTAGCTTGATATCATGTGAAATAAGCATTTTCACTTTATATTAAGGGTTTAATGACAATATAAATGCCAATATTAGGTCTTAAATTGTGACTTTTCCCCTTAAATTTTAAACCTTGAGATGTCTGGATTAGCTTAGCATTAAAACGGTCTAGCCTGTCTCTGTTCAAAGATAAAGAAAAAAAAAATCCACCTCGTAACACCTTTGAATTTCACTCATACATGTTGTGTTGGGTGAATACTTTAACCCTTAGACAGAAACATGCAAGCTGTAACGCTAGGTTAAGCTAACAACTTTTGTGTGTTTTAAAAAATATATATATTTAACTGCAAAAAACCTGAGTAACAGTATGTGAATATCTGTTTTTGTTTCCCAAAATGTTAAACTAAGTCTGTAACAGACAACATAAAGGTGGTCATACAGAGACCAGAGTCATTTTACAGGATTATTCTTTCATAGATATTCTCTGTGCACCAACATTTTAAAATTTTAAAAGTTAAAACTCAGAAAATTGAACTATCACATAAAACAGACAATATACATGCCACATTTCTTTTTAATTTAAATGACTGGTTATGTGTAACTATATCAATTTTGTTCAGTCAGACTAATAAAAGAACCATAATTGGTCAGACAGCGTATTTTTAAAGGCTTTTATCTTGGATGACCAGGGGGTGTTTTTGGTGAGGGGAATTTGGTTGTGAGTAATATATCAGTAAAGGATTGTCAAAACATAGTATAATAATAACTGTCATTAGAAATTATATAAGAAGCAATTTAAAAAAGAAAGTAATAGAAGAAGACATTGAAGTCTCTGGATAGCCACTAAGAGAAGAAGAATACTGCACAATTGAAAATACCATTGATTAGTTTCTATTTTACTGTCTAAAATGTGTCAGAAAGTTTGAAAATTAAAGTTTGACTACTCTTGCTCCCAAACAAGAATTTTCTTTATCTTGCGTTAAACTAAAATGCAAACGTATCTAAAAATGAATTAATTTAGGGTACACTAACCGGTAGCCGACTCTACGGGTGTAATGGAGGCAATTCTTGGTGACATGTGACTGGAAATGGACAGAACGGCAGCTGGCACCACACTCGGGGCAGATGTAAGGAGACTTGTGCTGGTGGATTCTCTGATGCGACAGATAGCTGCACTGATTTGGCAGAAGCATTTGGCAGATGGTACATGTTTTCTATGGCACAGAAAAGAGAAGATAAATACAATGAAAAACAGCATTTTCCTTGAGTCACTGATATAAGAGGGGTTATCTTTCCATCAAACATTTTTTTTTGTCACTCAACATTCTGCAGTTAAAGGACTAATGAAAC
The DNA here is from genome assembly GCF_963584025.1 of Labrus mixtus. Lineage (NCBI taxonomy): Eukaryota > Metazoa > Chordata > Actinopteri > Labriformes > Labridae > Labrus > Labrus mixtus. The sequence goes on along the minus strand of NC_083628.1, from coordinate 6,979,376 downwards.
CAGAGTCAAGTCATCTTGCCAGCTTATTGAATAATGTAATCCGTTTTTTTACTTTTACTTTCCAGCTTCATAACAAATTATATGTTGTTAATCAATGATCATGTCAGAAGTCCAAACTCTCTGACATTCAGAAATTTTAAATTCAACTGAAACACAATTTGCAGAAGTTCACATACACACACCTGCCCGTTGGACTCTGGTGCCTGTTGATAGTGCATGGCTAGTGAGCTGTCATCCTGGAACATTTCGTTACACTCCAAGCACTTAAGACTGTGTCTGCAGAGCTTTGACGCATCATCTTCCAAGGGCATGGCTGCCACAATAGGAACACTGCTCGGAGCTGATATCACTGCAGTTTGGGACCCGCCACCAGCAACTCTCCCCAGGACTTGACTTGTGGGTGCTTGAGTTTGGGAGATGGTGCCAGTGACGTTGGAAGGGTCGGCTGAGGGTGATGTGGTTATCATCTGATCTGCAGGAATGGGTTTTAGGATCAAATGTGAGCACTGCATGACCACCCCTTTGTCCTTGTGGCCTCTGGCATGAGACAATAGGCTGCACTTGTTGTAGAACACGAGACTTTTGGCACAGTGGTTGCAGGTGACCTCTATCCGCACACTGCGACGTTCGTAGTGCTGTGTCAGGCTCTTCTCAAGAGCAAATGAATCGCCACACTCTAGGCACTTGTAGCCACGTGAGGGTATAGAGATACAAGCTGAGGTTGGTGGAGAGAGGTTTGGAACGTACACAGGTACAGGGTTTATGCTACTCAGCACTTTATTGAAGGCATCCACTACAGAGCTTTGAGAGCTGGCAAATACTTGAACTTTTGAGACTTTTTTTGAGGTTCGGCCAGCAAGAATGATCTGCTTTTTGACTTGACGTGGTTGCTGATTCTGTGGGTGTTTGGAGGGGGATGGGGTCTGTTTGAGGTCACAGACAGCAGAGGATACAGTATGAGGCAAAAGATTGAGATGACTAAGATGAACTGTCTTTGGAACAAGTTTGGCATTAGCCAGACTGGAGGCAGGTACCATAACAGTCTTTTGCTGGATGGCCTTGGCAGCTTTCAAGATGGCACTGCTGGCACTTTGCACTGATGCGGCGGGTATGACTGTTGCTTTAACGGTTGTGTTGTTGGCTAGCTTCAAGTTGATGACTTGAGAACCAGCTGTTTTTACTGCTGAGACGGGCAGGAATGCTGTTGCAACAGGTTTAATAGTCATTTGCTTGGTTATTTCTAATGAATGGCCTCCAGTTGTAGCTACTACTGTGGTTGGAAGAGACGGTCTTGTGGGAAATGAGAAAATATCACTGGTCGTTGCTATGATAGATGGGCTATTCTCTCCTTTCTTTAGACCCTCAGGATCAAACTCTGGTAGAACTCTGGTGACAGTGTGCTTGATCTGGCCAGAAGAGGTTTTAACTGTTTTAATCCTGACTTTTGGGATAACCGGGGTGGCGTCTGTGCTTGACTCTGGAGATCCTTTGCAGCTACCCTCACTGGTGACACTAGAGGGGCTCTCTGGTTGTCTTGTTAGCAGCCTCTTTGCAAATTCTAGGGCTGACTCAGGCTCTTGTGTCTTTTCTGGAGTTCTGGGTTTATCATTGGCTACTATGGGTTCTTTCTGTGTTGTGGGAGAATCTATTATACACAATTCTGTAGTACTAGCCTTTTTGGCACTGAGGGCTGCAATGGCTGCTATACAAGATGAAAGCTTTGTAGAGGACATGACTTTAACTTGAGACAAACAAGACACCTTGGTAAGCCCCGATTGCTCTCTAACCTCCTTGCATTCCTGATCTTGCGACTTGAAGATAGTGTCCTTGAGATTCTCCTCAGGTAAACTGGATAAGCTGGGATCATTAGACCTGGAACATCCAAATGTGCCACTGTTTTTCTTGTTTTTATCAGGTATTTTGTCTCTGTTTACATTTGGTTTAAGACTATCCACATATGCAGGAGATCCTGAATTCTGGATCTCCTCTCTCTTTTTTAAGAATGACTTACTTGCCTGCTTGTCTACAGGGTCATCAACCTCAATTTTATCATCATCATCAAACTCTTCAGCACTGGAGATGGGGCTAAATTGATTGAAAGTAGCTGGTTGGTGGTTAACTGGCTGTCCGTCCTCTCTGGTAGCTTTACATCCATTTTTGTTGTAATGGTTACCAGGTGGTATTGTAGACAAGATGCCATTTTGAAGTCCATTACCAACACCAACAGACGGGAGTTGGGAAAGACAGTGTATATGTTCTCCTTTTTTAGATATGGTTCCATCATGATTACTGGTTTCTGTGTTTCTGGTGTTCTTGACAATGACGCTTACGCCAATGTCGTGTCCTGCTGAAGGGTTTTGGGCCTCATCATCTGTAGTCACTGTGCCACTAGATTGCTTGAGGTGTCCATCATGGTTGTTGTGGTGACCAGATTCAATAGCAGCCTTAGGATCCACCATGTCAGGGATGTCGAAGGCTGCCAGGAGGTCATCAAAATCTGGCGTCTTCATGTCTCCCATGGTCTTCCTTCTATTTTGATAAGGAGATCACCTAGGGGACACAGATTTGAAGAATTTGAAGAATAATGAGTGTTCAGTTTATCAATACAATACAGCATATATTGTGCACAGATGCCCTTCTGCAGTAGATGTATCTGATTAATAAAGCATTTGAACAAAGTGACACAATCTGAATTTGTTTTATCACACCAGTATACTGTATATCTCTGACATATTGTTTTCTATGAGACAGATAAGAACAACAATTTTTTAACCTAAACCTAATTTCTCTTTGCCAAAAATCCACTTACTATTTCTAAGAATTACATTGCATATATAACCGCGGATCCTTTATGATCCTTCTTAGTTCATGGCAGTTTTTATATTAGATTATGGCATGTCATATGTGAAGCTCATTCTTTAGTTTTTTCTTTGTTTGTTTGTTTCAAAGCTTATAAAATCCAAATTGTATCCATAGTGAAACTGTCCATAATCTGGTAAAATGTTATTTTCTTATAAATATCTGCCCACAAACTTTAAATCTCCAAGCATAACACATGCCTATACTATACTGTCCATCATAAATCACAAATTAGACTTTCTCTCTTCATAGCTACCAGGGCCTGAAATTTGGTGCATGGTTGTGAGAATTGCGCACAAAATATTCAATACCTGTAAGTCTGGCGCAGAAATGCTGCATAGATTTACAGTGATGTTTACAATTCCCGCATATTAAACACAGAAAATGTTTGCATGGTTGAGTACAGAACAGACTGGTCGAAATAGCTGCATCCATCAGACTTAGCGATTATTTGCGCACCAGTTAGCTGTCTCTCTCCACACAAAGAAATACACACATGCATTTGGGCAGGTGAGCAGTGAATAGCTGAGGCAACATATTTATATAAATATATACAGTATATATACAGAATATAAAATTGCTTTATTTTATAGGTCTAACTTTTGTGAACTGTACATAATAATTGGAGCTGCATTTGCATCTTAGCACAAAAGCACAGTTTTTTTATTTTTTATTTTGAGGTTTCATTTTTCACCACAGAATGTGCTTGTGCCTATGCACGGTACAGCTCAAGAAATACCAGGTTAACCATGACTTCTTCACATCTTCTAGTGCTTGAGGTTTCACTCATGCCTTGCTAGCTTGCACTCCGTGCTCATTTCATTATCAGGCTGCAAGTTCAGCTGACGTACAACACTTACTTACACGAATGTTCCTGCATGTATGAACCATTTGTCTTTGATTGGGTGACGTCAGTGAACTGGGACTCAAATGCTGGTCCACACAAGGGGTAGTTTTGACATTTTGATGGCATTACATCTAAGGACTCAGGAAAACCTCTTCAATCAATACATTCTCAGGATTGCTGTAATTAAACAAATTAAATATGGAGGGATCAAAATAGTATGCCAGTGTGCTAATGACACCTATTAAACTTTTACAGAAAAGCTAATGCTGAAACAAGGCAATTATCTGAATCAAGTCTGATTACAGTAGAGCAGCCCTATTTTTGAAGATCGATATCGATGATGAATGTTGATGTGATTTTCGCAATTTGACTTCTCAGTGGATTGACACTTATCAGCTGTTTTGTTTGGAGGAAAACAAACGTGTGCTGAATGAAATGTGGAATGATGACAGAGAAGAAGACTGTTGATAAAGTGACATTGAACATATCTCGAGATAGTTGCCGTTTTCAAGTGAAGACTAATGATGTCAGGAAAACTTTGCTTTGAGTGGGAGTAATATGCTTCAAAATACAACAATCTTTAATTGTTTTAATAGTGAACATTGTTGATAAGATATGATAGGACTGAGATGCAACTTGTATTTATGTATTATGAATGTGGGATTGGGCAAAAAGGCTGCATGACGCTGCTTTTGCTTTGCAGTCTTAGTGCTGCTCTTTGATCCGAATGCAAAGCAACCACATCTGCACACACACAGACTTACATCTTGTAGTTTCGTCTTTGGATTGTAAAAATATCAACAATCAGTTCAATTTAGATGATGGTTGTAATAATGAGCTACAAAGATTTTTTTTAAAAAGACAGAGAGGGAGAAATGTTATGGTAGAAGAGGGCAGGAGAAAAGGCAGTGAAGGGGGGCAAAATGGCTGCTGTGCTCTGTGAAGCTGCAGCAGAGAGAGAGAAAGGCCTGGTGGAAAGAACAGCTAGTCACAGCCATGACAGCCACAGCAGCAGCCTGACACTTACACCAAATGAAGGTTTAGTTCTGACAAATTTGAAGCACACACAACACAAAACTACTCTCAAAATCTGCAGTTTAATACACATGCATCACAACCACCTTTAAAACAATGCACCGTGTAAAAGACAACTACAATCTCAGTAAAAAAAAAAAAAAGACAAAATGTAAGATAGCAATGGTGGAAATATGCAAGGTAAACAGCCTCTCCTCACCCTCTTGCCTCCGTCCCTCTCCAGACACTAGCCAAACCTTCTGTCCTTCCTTCCTTTCATCCTGCAACAAACACAGTCACAACACTGCTAACCCACAAAAAGCCATCAACCCCACCCTGCCTGGAAAAAAACAGTCCTGTTTCTTTCCAACCAGGCGAAGGCCCAGATCACAGGGTCAGGTTACATCCAGGGATCTGGTGACTGCGGGTTGTGGTCCTGGTAAGGATTCTCCTTAGTCATTCCCTGCACCACTACCGGCGCACTGACATATAAACAGTTAGATGGATCATACTCCTCTATATGTGTATGAGTGTGTGTGTGAGTGTGAGTGTGAGGCAGGCTGCAGATTCACACACTCCCAGCCAGCCACGTCCCCCTGTCCTCATCTCTTCCTAAATCTCCCTGCCCCCCTCGCTATGATCCGAGCTGAGAAGCACACCGACATGTAGCCAGTAGCAAGCAGCGGCAGCAGCAGCAGGGTCTTGTGCCTGTGCTAGGAAGCCAGTGACAGAGCCCATCAATGGCTGCCATGGAGGAGCCTGGTCTATCCCTATCCCTCAGTGGAGCACAGAGACAGCATTGTTCTTGTCAGCCCTCCGTCTGCCTCAAACCAGTTTCAGCTGGTTCCGGTCACCCAGCATAAAGCCCTCTGCTGCAATATGGCCTCAGGCACACACACAGGCAGGAGCAGTGTGCCCACATCCCAGGAAGCACTGCGACACGTTTGACCAAAAATCCATATTTTTTATGTGTTTGTAGGGGGGGAAAGTACACAGTGGTTTGGATACTTAGAGTTTCAGGAGAGGCACTAAATTCAAATAAAGCCACAACACTGCGAAAAAAAAAGAAAAGGTGATGGGATAAGCACAGTTACTTTAGCAAATAAAGAAACGGAATATCGTTAAAGAAATCATGAAATATATTTAAAATTTTGGGAAAAAATGCAAGTGAAGCATTTAGGCATTAGCAGTTTAATCCAATACCTCGGCCTTTCTCTTAACTAGATCCCCCTGTGCCTGTACCCTAAGACATGCCAGCAGCCAGCAGCATTACACCTAGCACTGTGAAAAAACAAGGTATGTAAGAAGAACACAGCAGTGTGACCTGGGCAAACACAGGCCGTTCATTTCACCCCCTTTCACAGATTTCCATCAAACATATGCCACCCCCTACCCACAGAAGTCGACACATAGAAACACATTCGTACAAACATGCAGGTTCATGCACGTATATAGAGGTAAATGTGGCATACCCTTTGTCAGATTTGATGACAGATACTCAGGGAAAAGACAGTCTTCCTGTAGAGGCCTCAGCACCTGCCTTCACTCAGCTTCAACCCTTCCAGCCCTCATCCTCCTCCTCATCCTCCTCCTTCCCTCCCTCCCCTCCCTCTTCCCCCTCTCCTTCACTGGGTCAGGTTTAGTCCCAGTCCGGGCCTCGTTCCCTCCTGAAGCCACCACTACAGCCATGCATGAAGGGACGGCTGGAGAAAGGGGGCAGTGTTCAGCAGGCGAAGCAGGCCTTTTGTCTCTGTGTGTGTGTGCAGGGGGGTGAGGGGACTCTTCACTCTGGCTCTGGAGCAGCAGCAGCAGCTGGTGCAGAGAAAGAGAGGAGAGAGAGGGAGACGGAGACAGAGGGAGGTGGGGGAGATGGAGAGAAAGAAAAGGAAATGAGCAGGATAAGATCACAACGTTCATATTTTAGGCCTGTATCATCGGATATAGCTATAATATCGACTGGACAACGTTGGTTTGAGATTGTGTTAATATAAGTCTCCTTCCTGAGTGGTTCATCAGTGATCAGAAACATAATAGATCAGTAGCATATTATACAAATACTGAAGGCCTAAGCTTAGGCTAACCTGCCCTTCAGCATTCTGCCAATGCCAAGGTCAACACGCTTTGTCCCTGCTTTTGCTTGTTGCTTGAGATGCCAGAAAAATGTAATGCAATCCAGCTGTTTCCTTTGTAATGTGCACAGGACAAATGCCTCCATGCACACATATGCAGCACAAAGAAATCTATGCCGTAAAAAAAAAAATGTAATGATGGCATGGCTAGAATTTGAACTTGAATTTGTTTATTCACAAATACAAACATGATTATCCTGATTTGATTATTCATGTTGCCTGCAGAGGGATGTACATACATGTTGCCTGCAGAGGGATGTACATACATGTTGCCTGCAGAGGGATGTACATACATGAGTTAAACATCAAAAATAAATGAATAAATATGTGAAAAAAAGTGAAGTATTTCATAACCTACCTTGGAGACTGCAGTGAGGCTTTCAGCTAAGGATGCCTCTCTCTGGCCTGCTACCAGTCCTTGTTAGATCTGGCAGACCTATCAAGCTGCAGCTTTAAATCAGCCTCCTCTAAGATGGACCATGCCAGGTTTTTTGATTACCATAAACACATTTTGCACACTGTGACAGCTGGATCGACATCCTACAGCCTAGTGTGTACATCATACTAGGCCCCTCATAGCGCCTCCTTCCTCCACAGTGAGACAGACGGAGTGCAGCAGAGAAGGCTGACGCTGCTCCCCTCCCCAAACAGAAACACAGTCACATGACATCACGGTAAGCTTCATTCATGGCGGCCACAAGCAGGAAAGAGGAGCTACTGCTGCAGCAGGCTTACCATCTCAACCTGTCTTAATATGCTGCATGAGATCATTCAAGCAGTTCAGCTTTGTCCAACATTTATCCAAGAAATGTATTTTCTATGATTGTGGAATATCAAAACTGTTGTATAATCAGTCCCTATAAAAGAGCTTTATAAAAGCAGGAATTTGAGACAACAGAAGGATTCTTCAAAGATGAGGCCATTGTTCCTTATTGCTTCATGCACCTTTTTGCTTTTTCACCTTGGAATGAAAATGCAACCATTATTATTATACTATGTCCATAATGTGGAAACAATGTTTAACCAGAGAAAGACGTTACCTTCACTGACTGTTTCTTTTAGGATTTTGAGATATAAATGTACCCAATATTTTACAAGAAAACTACAAAAACCAAAAACTATAATAACTGTAATTTTTGTATCCCTTTAAGCATATTGTCACCATAGAGATTTAAATTAACCCTTAAGGTTGAAAATCACTTTAATCAATTTAAAGCTTTTAAAATGCTGGCTCACCAACGGATCAGTCGGTACCAATGCTGTTGCATTGTTCAAACTGACATTTTATTTAAAATTTTAAGAGTCAGGTACCTTCAACTTCAATATTTTTTCCAAATATCCAAATGTCAGGTCTTTATTTTTATGGTTTTAGGAAAATGTATCAAACTTATGCAAAAGGCACCGAGAATATTGTCATACATAAGAAGTGTTGGTTTTAATATTTCACTAATAGATCTTTGATCAAGTTCTGCCATATATGTGCAGAGTATTAAACACTATTTTACATCACACATATGTTTTACCATAAAACTGGAATCATTTTTTGTATATCTTAAAGAACAAGAATAATCTTTATTTGTCATTGTACATGTAGAATTAAATTTGGTCAGTGCAAAGGAACCTTCATGAAGTGCTTGAAATAAAATAGAAATAAGAGATTCTAAAAACACATCACACAAGGAGGAAAACATGATTTTAGAGGGTTATAGCTGCAATCAGGGACATTTCGACTGACTTCAGATTGAATGGAAACAGAGAAACATTTGTCTCTTGAATAGTTGTACTGTACATCAAACCAACCCATTTGCAAATTAAAGTAATCGTAATTTTTTTTCTCATTATCTGTCACTGGTGAAGCAGTATAAAAGTAGATGTTAGCATCTGAAGACAGCTGCTCGGTGATTTAGTCCCAAGTGTGACCGACAGCAGAGGCCTCACAATGAAAAACTGTCCTGTCTAATTGACACTTTGCAGCTGACAGGCCTCCCTTTAAAGGGCTTTTTCTTTTCATAGATCCAATACCATTACAGCCATGACACCACCATCAGGACATTTAATGCATCATAGGACATTTGAGAAGAATGGAAACTATCAATAGAAATGGTGGGTGAGATCACTTCTTGTTCCCTTAATTGTAAATTAAATCAAATGAGCTGGCAGAGACATTTAGCGTAATAATAGTTATACCTTTTTTTAATATTTCTGTTTAAAAATTCAATTAAAGCAGAAATAGAATGTAAATATACTTATTAAAGGTAATAATATTGGCAGACTCATGACAACCAGTAGTCACTGTTGCATTTATTTTATTACGTGTTAAGGTGTAAATAAATGTGTCAATATGATAAAATACAACTTTAATGTTGTTGATTTCATCACAACACACGACTCAAGAACTCAGCTCCCTCTAAATTCACCCCACAGCGCCATCTGCTGTTTGCACTCCAAACAAATGCGTGTCAGGGTGAATCTGAATTTTACATTCAGAGTTATTATACTATATATACTTTATGCTTACTGTGGGATCTATCACAAAGCAGGTAGCACACATTTATGTTTTATAACCTTCTGAGCTTATTGAAGTCACACCTGTAATTAGCAGCCTGCAGGTTGTGGTTTGGTTTGATTGAGTGCAATGATTCCTGTGGTGTGCAGGGTGGTCGTGGTCTGGCCTTTAGACATAAGTGGCTGTTATTAATGTTGAACCGATGAGTGATTAACAGCTCCTTGTTGCTCTGCATGTGAGAAGCTTTTACCTTTTCTGCACAATATTTGACTGTTTCAACTTTTAAGCCTTGTTTATTTTTTCATATTGACTTCAAGAAACGTCGGTGCGACACGTTTTAAACTTAAAATGAAACACAATATATCTGCACTAATAAATGTATCACTTATTCTTATTTACTTCCCTACTTGTTTTTAGTTGTACATTTATTATCTCTGGTTTTTAGTGATTTCTCAAAACACATAGAATCCCACGCAGGATCTTGTTGTCTCGCATTAAAAGTCCACTTAACAAATATTTCAGATGGCACTGTCCTGTGTGTCCTACCTGATCCTGCTCTTTGACCACTGGTGACTCATCTCGTTTTGTTAAGGTCATCTTATACGGGGGAAACGATACGAGCCAGAGCTATCCTCTTATATCCGTCTGGGATGTAATTGTGTGTGTGTGTGTGTGTGTGTGTGTGTGTGTGTGTGTGTGTGTGTAGGGGGTTGAGACCTGAAGATTACCCAGAGGAAACCCTCAACCTTTTCAACGCAAAATGTTACTTACCTGCGTGGACTTCCTATCTGTCCTCATGGATTCTCCTCCTGCAACGATCAGTCAGGAATGAGAACTTCACACCATGTTCATGTTTTTTTTATTGACCTTTCCTGGGGGGGAGGGGGGGGGGGGGGGTTTAATTCACCGTAATATTGTATAGATAAATGAAACATATGCAGCATTGTTGGATCCTTAAAGGCAGGTGTTTGCAGTAAAAAAATATTCATTACAGTCATTCTTGTTTGACCAGTGTGAGCGCTTTTAATTTGGCCTCATTTCCTTTGCTCTGAAAACAAGGTGATTTTCAGAAAACTACACGGGTGCAAGCGGTGGAGTGCATCGTGTTCATAGAAATGCAGCAGATAATAATCATAATATGAAAATGAAGGAGGTGTCTTTGGCTTGACTCTCAATGATCATCCTCAAAAGGTTTTATCTGCAGGTTTTCCCTCATCATCTAAGAACAACATTTATAAGTGAAGTCGAAACAGTCAGTTCAAAAGTAACGTTTAAGTCAGAGGTCAGTACAGTGCGGTTCATGTATTGTACTATGTGATTAACTGATCCAGCTTCATGCATTTCAGAGACTGTTGACTGTGGTTGTGTTTAATAGTTGCTTTAACTTTATCTGCGCTCCTCTTGCTGGGAAACACTCTGTGTCAAAGCTGTCACTCAATTTCGCCTGAAACCGAAACGACGGCTACAAAATACGTCTTCCTACATTTAAGTGTGAAGGCATGAGTGTTGAGTGAAAAGGGGCGGCTGCTGATCGAAGTGTTTTAAAAATTATATATGCACTTTAGCGATGACATCACCCACCGTGAACATGTTGCATATGACACACTCATTGTAAAATCTAAAACTGACTGATATATATAGACACAATGCAAAGTGCGATTTCTTTTTTTGAAACCATAAAAGCCATGAACATTCCTCTTGGACCACTGAAGTCGTGTGCCATGTGAGAACTCTAAATGATCCATTCAAGATAAAGTATGATGCACCTGAAAAGCCCCAAAGATGAGAGACTTTAAGCTCTTATTTTATTGATTTTTCCAATGAGGTTTCATATCTTTTTAACTTTCATTTTTTTCACGTTTGCACTTTTTCTATTACAGTTTCTCTGAATGGTTTTGGCTCATTTTTCGAAAATTTCGTCTTAATGTTTCTATAAACTATTAAGTGCAATCTTCCCAACAGTTTCATGGTCCATCAAAACTCTATTGCATGTTTCTAAAAGGTAGTAAGTCACCCAAACATAAATGGTCACTGCCATCAAAATGAAAAGTTGTTTTGTCATTGTGCGAGTCGTACTGGTCAAAATGTTTCTGCCTTTTTTCATGTTTTTGTCAGCATGTCAGACAAACCTGGAAAAGTTTCTTATATACACATCTCCATTTTTTCAACATGTTTGTTGACACTGACTTCTTACTGTTCTATACAATTATTTTTCAACTCACTGAATGCTTCTTTATTCTGTATCATACTGATCTTTTTAAATTCAGATTTCATACATTAGGTCAAAGTTTAGTGGGAAAGATCCAAACTGTATGTGTAACAATGTGTTACATGTACTGGATATAGAAAATGTACCTTTGGTCTTTGATGTAAAAAGTCATCTCACATGCGTTTCCTAGTTAATTTATTTCAGCTGGAAGCTCATTGGCCAGTTTAGCAGACACCACAAACATCCCATGTTATAATATGTATGTGTCTGACTCGTTTTGATAAATGAATGGACCATTTTGCTTGTGACGCCTCAAATGATGAAAGAAAGTTTAGAATTTGTGAAGAGTTTAAAAGTTTATCTTTTTAACTTTTAACTATTTTTTTTTTTTTAGCTGTGTTTGAGCAATGACAAAATTTGACATGGAAGAAGAGGACGAGTAAGGTTGTCTGTTGGCTTTGCGCCTATAGCCACTCTAATAAATAGATTTTCTCTGTGAGAATGTGCAACTCCTACAATGTTAAAGTGCTTCAATGAACTATCAGAATGCAATCTCGACTGTATCTCTGGCGCCTTTAGAAACAGGGATTCAACATTGAAACATACAAAACGTGTGAAAATAAATATTATGACATGATGACTCTGTAATATACAATTATTGGTATGGGCTAACTTGTCCAATAGTCAAACAAACAAACAAACAGTTATCTCGATCTTAACCCTAACATGTTTAAGTTACAATAATTATAGGCCTGTTTCAGCTGACCGACAGAAGTAGGCTACTAATGAAATATGCCACTTTTCATAATGGGTTCTTTTTTCTAATGATCTGAATAGGTTCGTTTCATCGTGGGGTTTTATTGGCCACCTCATGTTTAGACGGAAGTCATGACTCTGAAGTCTCGTCCATCAACGTGAAATGACGTTGACGCCTCCTGCAATCTCTCCACAAACAGTGAGGAGCCGTGCTAATAATTGCAGGCTAGAAATGAGAATTTGTCATCACGGTCTCCTCCTGCGGCTGGCAGCGTGCATGTTTTAAAAAAGAGCCGCTGACGCACATCTGTATCAGGAGGGGGCTCTTAACTTTCACATCAGTCACTTCTTCTAAAGGCTCCGAGAGAGGAAGTTCAACAAGTCGGCAGCAGAAGACTTTCTCTTCTACGGTATCCGCTCATAGGCTAAATATCGACGAGGGAGGGCATGTTTTAAAAGTTAAATAAAGCCGATTAACTTCAATTAAGGATAGATATAACCACCTGCCTGCCTGCCTGCCGCGGTTTATATCTGACATTTTCCTCTGGTGTTACCATGGGCGGAGAGTTCATGTGCATTTCATGGACCTGCAGACCAGTGTGGCCAGTGTTGATGATTCTGGCCACAATCCCCTGCATGTCGTACTGCTCAGAGAGCCAACCTGCTGCAGATGATGGGAACATGTTTCCACGAGGCAACCACTGGGCTGTAGGTAAGAAGAAGAACTTCTCATTTTCAAGATCATATAAGGAAAAACGTGATTTAAAAAAAAAAAAAAAAAAGGTTTTGATATTCTGTTTGAAATTTGCTTGATTTATTTGTTCATATAATATTTTAAAAAGAACATATTTGATCTCCCAGGGTTAGACGATAGTGTATGCATCTCAAAAACCTTCAAATCTTGCATGATGGATAATGTAATTAATTTTTTATCTTAATATTTTTTTTTTTTATAGAAGACAAATCTGGAGCTTCTTTTTATTATGTTTTTTATTTAGGTTATTTAGAAACATTTCAAACTTAACTTCTGTAAATAAAAAGATGCATCTCTTTTCAGGGGGGAAATAGCTGTTACCATCAGGGTTTTGGAAAAAGTGAAATTCTTTGGTTCTGTTTATATTTTTTTAAAGGTTACAGCCTTTATTGCCTGAGCTGGATCCACAGACCACAACAGATCTCTCTTAGAGCGGTTTATGCATCCTGTTGTGTTTATCTTCCAGGTCATTTGATGGGAAAGAAAAGCACTGACAGCCTGCCTGAACTGCAGGAGACAAACGGTGACTACCTCACACTCTCAGAAGCAGCCGGGGTCACAGTGATGGAGCGAGACCGCCAGAATCTGCTGGAAGCTCTGAAGCCACAAAAGAACCAAAAGCCGATGATAGTAGACAGGCTGCTTCGACTGCGCAGCGGCTGGAGAGAAGAGGACAGAGACAAATATCTCAGAGAGGTCAGTTTGGAGATTCCTTTGATTCATTTACTCCTGTCTAACTTCACCTTCTTGAAATTACGATGTTAAGTTGACACATTTATCTCCTTTTCAACTCTCCACTGTAGATGTCTCACCTGCTTCTACTGGCTTTGAAACCTCAGGACAACAAGTCCACCTGATGAACGAACCTAAAAAAATGTTCTCCGTTATCACATATCCACACTTTATTTTATTCTGCTGTAATAATAATACACTGTTAACCCAATAAATATATATTTTTTGTTTTTCTGATCAACATAACAAGTGAAAAAGCTGAATAAAATGTTACATTGAGAAAACTGCATTGCAGCCTCTTTTTTTTTGTATATATCTGATCATAGATTTTTTAGTTTGGAAATACGTTTTGCACGATCCGCCTGCAGTACCAGTTTGTACCACCAGGTGACGCACATTATCCACATCATTAGGTTCTTTGTTTTTTTTTTTCATGATTAAATCACCAGTAAGGTAAAGAATGAAGAGTTCAAATGATCAGTTATGAAGACGACAAATCACAAGCAGTTAAATTCAGTGAGTTTTGATGCCTATAAGCTTCTCATTACGACACACACACACACACACACACACACACACAGAGGGGTCTATTTAGGACAGTAGGATGGACAGTGATGGTGGTGATTATTAGCCCTCAGGGTCTGCGCACAATAGGAAATGCTAATTGAAACAATTTGGTTACACACATCCCTTCTCTTAAAGCCAAAAGGAAAGTTTTCTCTGCTGTCCTCTGTCCTCATTTGTCACGGATGATTGGCGAACAATGGAGGTACAAGCCACTTTCACCCCGTCATAATGAGTCTAATCCCAGCATCCAATGGGATAAAGTTTACAGGAGCTAATGAGGAGGAAATAAGTGGGCTGACAAACTCATTCTGTGACTCAGAGGGAGGAAGTCTGGGAGTTTAAGCTGACTCTTTAATCACATGCTCTATAAATTAAAAAGTAGTAAATGTTAAAATACTGTGAAACTTAATGCACAGGTTCCCTTTACAGTATGTGTGGCACTATTTGAACCCATACATTTTTTTTTTTTTTTAGCAGTTACAAATGAATTTAAGTTTACAAAAGGGGAATTCTGCTCTTAAATCCACCTCAACGTTTGCCTTTTCTTTTTAATGCTTGTTTTTATTCATGTTTAAATTAAAAAATAAAGAGAGAAAAAAAACAACCCTCCCTCAAACTGACAGACAGGTTTAAAGAACCCACCACTAGGGGGGGCTATAGTTTTGGGCTGAGCTGTCATGAACCTTCATTCTGAGGGTAATAAGACACTTTAATACTTAACATACGTCTACTAATTTACATTAATGCTATTTTGCAAAATATTTACCTTTACATTGAAGGTACGTATATGCAAACTCATTTTCTATTTTCTTAGAAAGATTCTCAAGAGATGTTTGTGAAAGCGTAATCAACCACTAGTTTGTTAAATTTTTACATATAAAGTTTATTGTATCAAGAAAATATACACATCTGTTAAGATTTCAAATAAAAAAAAACAACAGAATAACAGCAGGGACGATGAAGAAGGACGAGGACTCCATTTACTGAAGTAAAATGAAAAAGTGATCGACACTGAAGGGCTTTTTTTTACTGGCAACATAACATAAGATGGACATAAATAAGAGTGAGCTGAATGAATGTCAAAATGTACAGTGAACACATCAGACGAAGGAGAAGAAAAAAATACCGTCGACATCATTTAGCAGTTTTAAATTTCCTGGAATTCAAGACTTGAATTCACCTGTATTTAGCATCTATAGGCAGTTAATAAACATTTAATGAATGGGTTCAATACATGAGAATGTATTTTTAAGAAGGTTGTGTAAAGTGTCTGTAAATGTATAGAACATATCAACTAGTGTGGCCTCTATATGGAGACATCATTTATATCACTGTTTGTTTTTTAATATTTTTAAATGTCTTCTCTCTTTAAGTGTTTTAAAGCCCATTCATTAAATGCAGAGTGCTTGTAACTGCTAAACAGGGAAACTTGAAGCACAGTGCTGTCCTCGTAAGTGGAAAGGATGAATCTAGTCCTGAATGTCAACCTTAGATTTCACTCTTTTAAACATCCAATATAAAATCCCATCGGCATGAGGATGAAGTCCGTTTTTCAGAAGCTGCAGTCGGATGCATTCTGGGTATAAAAGTAAATTCCTCCACTCAGCATCACCACGTTTTCCCGATAGAGTGAATATGTTCCTTGGCCTTCATCCTCAAAGAGGCGATACTGGAGTTCCTGGGGTCAGCTGAGCAGGGGTAGGCAGGGGGCGGGGGGCACATTGAGCCCATGTGGGGCAGGTGAGGACTGTGTCCCAGAGCCGGGGAGCTGAGGAAGGAGGCCGACAGGGAGGAGGGCATGGAAGCAGGAGGAGAAGGGGTGTACGTGCCCGGCAGGCCCTGTGAGCCGGTGATGAAGCCGGGGAGGGACTGCAGGGAGGTAGAGGAGGTGATGGGGGCAGAGAGCCAGGGGTCCAGCTGCAGACCGGAGCCCAGCGCACTGCTGGGGGAGCGGCTGAAGGAGAGCAGGGAGGAGGTGGAGGTGTCCTGGAGCTTGATGGAGCTCACCTCCAGCTTCTCCTGACGACGCCACTTTGCACGCCGGTTTTGGAACCACACCTGGAAAGGAACGCAAGTTTTTATTAATTAAACTATATATTTTTTTTAAATAAATTTTCAAGGACACACTGCACAGAAAGCTCTCCCTCCAGGTCACCAAACAGTCAACAAAAAGGAGAGTGGAGGTAGAAAAACACTTTAAAATTCTGAAACAAACGACGAGCGTTAGTCTAAAAACAGCCATTTTTATTTATTGCATTAACAGTATGAAAAATGTAATTTTTGTGTGTACATTTATATTTATAAATACGGATGATGGAAGGGTATATATCGGTGTACATTTCAGCATTTTGAATTCAATCACTATTCTAAAGACGAATAAATGAGTCGTGATCATAATTTCATGGAAAAACAAATTTAGATGCTTCAGTTTCTTTCAATGTTGAAATGTTGCTGAAAAAAAGTTACAACAAAGTCAATCCTATTGTATTTATAAAGTTTTTTAAGTAAAACTGACCACATGTTTTTTTTCTACAGTTGAACTATACCATGAAACAAAAAACTTGCACTTTCTTTGCGTTTCTAAACAGCTAGAGGAACTGTTAATAAATTAGTTTGTGGGAACAATAGTCTACAATTTAAATAATATTTTTGGATTTCTATATTCATAAAAATAAAAGTATTAATGTTGGGGAATATGTTTAAACTGTTTCCAAACATTTATTAATTGATTCAAATGTAATGATGCCAAAATAACCTTTCATTTAAAGATCTAGGCTATTCATTTTGTAATTGTGGAAAGTTTATTGTAATATCTGAAAAGACATAACATGTTCTCAAAGGCTTGTGTTTTGATACACTTTAAGCCAAAGAACTGTAGTGACTTTAGGCTATCAGCCCTCATTACTGCCTGCAGCGTGAAAGTGAAGAAGAAAGAAAAAGTCTGTATTTGGGACCTACCTGCACTCGGACCTCCGGCAGGTTGACCTTCAGCGCCAGCTCCTCCCTGCTGTACACGTCCGGGTAATGGGACTTTTCAAACGCTCTCTCCAGTTCGTGCAGCTGAAAAGTGGTGAACGTCGTCCGGTTCCGACGGTGTTTCTTCTTCGGGTTCTCGTCGTCGGACAGTTTTCCGTCTCTGTCCGGTGAGTCCGGACACACCGAGACTTCAGCGGCGCTGCTGGCGCAACAAACACCTGAGTGGAGAGAAAAAAAAAATCAAGTTTAAAAATGTTTCACATTTACTTTTAAATGTAGACTGTTAATATATATATATTTTAAAATCTTTTGTCACTGAGTCAGATAAAATATAGGCTAAGGCGCAAAATGACACCTGACATAAAGACTATAATTGTTTAACAAAAAAGAAACTTAAAGACTTCACCCTAGAAAACCCACATTTCATCTTCTTATTATATGTTTGAAACAAAAGTGCCCGGTTTTATAATTTCATCTTAATCATAATTTGGAGGAAACCAAACCGACTTACTGTCAAAACTTTCTGAGGAGTGACTTTTTTTCATCGGGGTCACAATAACATTCCCGTTGCGCTCCGATTCTCTGACCAGGACTTTTTCCGTCATGTTGTAGGAGGCTGATTTGTGGAAAAGTGTGTCCTCTCTAAATCCCAGTATGGCCTCTATGCTGTGGATGGTGGACTGGTTGTCCCCCGGGCTCTGGACGGCGCGTGCGGAGGGAGACAGGCGCTCATCCATCATCATCATCACTTGGGAAGCTGATCCAAGAAGCCACATTTGTCGATAAAAGTCCAAAAAAAGACGGTCAAAATTACTCAAATGAAACTTCTTTCAGATTTCCTCGCTGCTCCGGTGTTCGGTAAAGTTTTAAACCAGAGCCGAGCTTGTTGGAAAAACTTGAGCAAAAGACGCACACGCGAGTGAATAGGGAGCATCCTCAGAGGGGCTTTTAAAGTATTGCCTCCTGTAAGACCCCCTGCCCATGCGGCACCCCCGCAGCACGTCACAGAGGGGACGTCCTGATGGATTTTGGTCCTGGATTTAGGGGTAACTGTGCGCACATGCAGGCACCAGCAGCGCACAGCCTCCTCCCTTCCTGTAACTCCTCCCCATCTCAAGTACATCAGTCAGTCAGTGCTGGGCTCTAAACCTACTTATATAAATCTTAAAACCATCTTTCCACTCCTCCAGATGTCATGTTCATGTCAGTCTGCGAAAAAAAGAGGAAGATTAGGCAAACAGATTAAGGTACAACAAAATCATAATTACAAGATTTCTGGTCAGGACATGGATTGCAAGATGACAGCTTAATATTTAATCAAAGTGTCAAGATATTGTTGCCAAACCAAAAAGACATTTCTTTTAGAGGGATTTTTTTTTTTTGTTTTATTGACCTACAGCAAAAAAAAAAAATCACGCCGCCCCTGACTCCTATCGAGTAAAGAAACTTGAAAGGGCTCAAAAGTCGATCAAATAATGTCTTAATGAATCACAAAACAGTTGAAATCATTAAGAGTTTCTTTTACCAGTTTCTTTTACATGTCAGGTCAAACATAGTAAAAAAAAAAAAGCCCAAAGAATAACAAATGTTGGCTATAACCACTTAACTGCAAACAAAGATTGACAGCAGTGTGGTAATCCTTCTTAAGGGGATTACATGATTTTACTCAAAAGAGTTAAAACCCCTAAAACTATTTAGCTTTTCCTAATTACAGAAGGTGACCTTATCCTTTGTTTGGCTAACAGAAGAGGGGGGCACAGGGAGAGAGATGTTAACTGAGCACTCCTTAAATTAGCTCCAAAACCACGCGTCAAACTTTATTTAAACAGCAAAACTTGTCGAAGACGCTCTGTTGACTCACTTGTGTTTTCTGCAACAAACAGGGCGTGATTATCTGTGAGAATAACTGAACTTAAGCGCCTGTGTCAGTTTAATACCCTCCAGTGTTCAAAATACCACAATTAAGACGTGAGAAGTAAAACGGTGTCACATTTAATACTAATGAAAAAATGTTCCTGCAACTTTTCAAGTCTGATTTAGATAATTACTCTGACTAATCTGACATAACTGTCATTCAAAAAGAGTGAGAGAGAGAAAAACCCACTTATCATTAGTTTGCCTAGAGTTAAATGAGGTACTGAATAATCTCATCCAATCTGTATGGTTCATAAAGCTGAAGCCATAGACAGTATGAAACATGGACATAGTCTCAATGATGTCACCCTTTTTTTTTTCCAAGAGGTGTTTTGAAGCCCAATGATGGTGGTCGCCATATTAGAAACACTATCTGAACCTAACTTTTAATAAGTTTAAGGACTCCTCGGCTCAAGTGGTAGTTCAAGGAACTGCAGGTTTTTGGCTTGATTTTTTCAACTCTTTTTGAGGTCACCACTTTGAAGCCAGCAGATGGTTAGCTTAGCTTAGCTTAGCACAAAGACTGGAACCTGAGTGAAGCAAGTAGCAAGTGTTTGTACAAAGATGACAAAAATAAACGCTGCCTGATATCATCTAGGGTCTGGAAAACACACAATTTTTAAAGGCAATTTTACATCTTTTGCTTCCTTACTTCTAGTCTCAACTGAATTAATGTGCAGAGACAGCATGTGACTTATGAACAAGGAATAAATATCAAGAGAAAATGTTTTGAATCAGCACAATATATAGGACAAAAAACGCAAGAACCCCATGTGATACGGAAGTCAGACTCACAAGATTTACAACATCTAAAAGTGTTGTACTTAAGTCAAGTTTAAAAGTGAATTTATTGTAAAATAACTTGAAATTAATACACTATACTTTGACCCAGAACATGAGCTTTTCCTTTACTAGACCAAATTTGAACTTTTCACGACATTCATTTGTGTAATATTTCAACAAAGGAGGTTATCCGTTCATGATGACAAAGAACTATGACCAAACTATTTCCCAACACATTGAATGTCATAAAATGCAACAGGTTAAATAACACCCTAAAGGTGCTGGTAGATAGGCTACAGTTTTTTTTACCTTCAGTCAGAGCTAACTCTTACCCCATAGTCATTGAGCTAAACTAAGCTAACAGTCTCCTTGCTGTCACTTTATATTTGTTTTAAATTTAAATAAGAGACTCGGTTAGCTAAAAAAAAATGGAATTAATAGCTTCATAGGTGCTTGTAGGTACACCTTGTTACCTTTACATAGAGCCAGACGTAAGACGTGACGTAAATAAACAACGCAGAAGTAGCGGCCGAAGCAACAGAGTCCGCTACACAACGCTATAATGAGAATATTTGCCTTTATATCAATGCTATGTGTAATCCAATGGAATGACAACATCCACAAAAGAGAGGAGAACAACATACTGACGAACAGAAAACATAATGCAGCCGTTTAATTACGTGCACGGAGATCGTAGTGGTCGCGTGCAGACACTTTAGCCGGTCACTATATAAACGTCATTCTCTTCCTATTGGCTCAAATTGAAAATCTGCGGAGTATATGCGGCCGCGTTCAGACATCAGCTCACTCGGATATTCTGCGGATAAAATACTAGGGGTCTGGCCGGAGAAACTCCGGGAAAAGTCTGCCCGAAAAATGCGGCTGTTTGCGTTCACACATAAAGCATAAAGAACCTCCGGGTAGCCAAATCTCCGGAGTTTTTCAGGAGATTTCCGTACGTGTGAAAAGGGTTTAAGTTAGCTGAACAGGTACTGGAATCTACATTTTCTTATAGAAAGAGCCAGGTTACTCTTTCCTGTCTTTTTGCTAAGCTAAGTTAAGAGTCTCCTTGCTGTAGCTTCATATTTGCAGTTTACTGGATGCAATGACTCAGCTAGCTAAAACACTTTCAACAGTTAACAGTTGCTGGTTTATTACTTTGTTATCTTCAGACAGAGCTAGGCTAGCTCTTTCCTGATGTTTCCTGTCGTGTTGCTTTGCTTAGCTTACAGTCTCCTTGCTGTTAGGCCTACGTTACATTTACTGTATTAGAGCAGTGACTCAGTTAGCTAATAGGCTGCATTTAATAAATTAGCTTAATAAGTTAAATACATTTGGTTACCTTTAGATAGAACCATGCTAAGTCTTTCCCCATGGTGCTAAACTTAGAGTCTACAGTAGTATTTCCTGTTGGCTATAGCCTACTATGAGCTTATTTACTCTCAGCAAGAAAAAAAACAAATACATTCTTACTTGTAGATTCATATTTTTGCAGGATACATAAAAATCAAATAGATTAGTAAGCATCATTAATTGGATAAGTGCTATTTTAATCATCAGAAGAAGAATTTGACAAGCCAAAATTGCTTGCCTAG
Organism: Labrus mixtus; assembly: GCF_963584025.1. NCBI lineage: Eukaryota > Metazoa > Chordata > Actinopteri > Labriformes > Labridae > Labrus > Labrus mixtus. Next base: position 6,957,735 of record NC_083628.1, on the reverse strand, counting down.
CTGTTAGTTAATCTTCTTTTTTTAATAAAAAAAATATATATTTTAGTTGTTACAAGACTAAAGTGTGTGTATTGGTATTCCTATTCAGAGTGTGGGAGAGAGATAAAGACAGAGAGAGCGGGGGCACGAGCTGACAACCTTGGCTCTCTGCTGATCCTATTAGATGGTAATCTCCAGACTTCATAAATCCACAGCCGTTCAAACTTGGGTCCATGTGAAACTCTGAATGTTGAGGATTCCCCCCCCCCCCAGTTCTGCCTAATCATCCCTAACAAGTGTTTGGATAATGCCCAATTAAATTAAGACCTTTTTGCTTTATTTACTGCATTAGTCCTGCTTTGGGTAATGGGCTTAATTTCCCATGTTTAATGGCGATACAACAGAATTACTGTGTGGCTGGAAATTTCAAATGCTGCTGAGGATTTCAATTAGAAACCAAAATGTCCAAAAACAAGTACATATACAGATAATAAATGAGTTCTGGGTGTTCTCTGGATATAAAGTCAATTATGGAAAATCGCTAGCCTTTCTGTTAGGAAACTTAATATGTTCTGATTTAGCAGAGTACATACCTTTTCAGGTGTCCTCTAATGGGTTTAGATATTTAGGGATTCAAGTGTCATGTAATTTTGATAATTTGTTAAAAATGAATTAGACCCAGTGGTAAGTGAAATTAGAAAAGATCTTCAAAGATGGAGCCCTTTGTCCATATCATTACTTGGCCGTGTTTCTATTGTAAAGATGAATGTCCTCCCAAGGCTGTTATATCTAATGCAGATGTTACCCAACTATATTCCAGTTAAAATTTTTAAATCATTACATAGTATGATAACAAAATTTGTGTGGAAAGATAAACGTCCAAGACTTAAATTGGAGAAACTTCAGTTACCAGTGGACAAAGGGGGGGTTAGCTCTGTCAAATGTGATGTACTACCACTGGGCTTCACAAATGACATACATTACTGAATGGATAAAAAATGATGCCAATTCTACATTTCTGGATTTAGAAAATACTGGATGTGAAGCCGCCCCTTTGCGATATGCCATTCATAAACAATGCAATAAGTCTACAAGGAATGAAAGATAATTTTATTGTCAGAAACACCTTGAAAACGTGGAATCGTGTGCGTTGTCACTTTGGGATTGTGACTCAATACTCTATTTTGGCTCCTATTTCATGTAATCCTGATTTTGTACAGTCTTGCTCAGATGGGGGTTTTAAAACATGGAAGAGTGCTGGTATTTCACAAATACGAGATCTCTTTTTAGATGGGACTCTAAAATCTTTTTCCCAACTCATGAATGAATTTGATCTTTCTCAAACACAATTTAGGAGTTATATCAAATCCATTCCAGCATATAATACTGTATTGTATATGACTCAGCTGGAAAATATATTATTAAAAGCGTCATCTTTAAACAAAAAAACTCTAAATTTTTTACATGATCAAATGTTTATCAACATCCCTACTATCAGTAGCAGAGCTTCCTGGGTTGAAGATTTTGGGTACCATCTCGATGATGAGATGTGGAGAGAGATTTTATTAAATGTTCGAACAAATCCTATGAGACTCAATATAAGATCAGATGTAAATATGACCCTACGTGCTCATCATTATGTCGGAAATGCAAAAGTAGTCGTGGCACTTATGGTCATCTTATGTGGTCATGTCCTAAAATCACAGAATTCTGGCTCTCGGTCCAAAATGAGATAAAGAAAATATTTGGGCGCTATATTCCTTTAAATCCTCATCATTTTGTTCTTGGACTGGATTTCTGTGACCGTAGGCACCAGTACATTCTTAGAGTTACTTTGCATGCCGTACGCCTCACAGTGTTACAGACATGGTTAGATGAAGATCCTCCTGATATCTCAATGTGGTATGAAAAACTGATGTCCATCTTGCCTTTGGAGAGATTATCTCATGTACTCAGAGGTACTCTTGAGGTTTTTGTAAGGGAATGATCCCCATTGGAAATATTTCTAAAAGAGGAATGGTTCAGTGTGATGTGTATAGGAGCATCAAATACAATTGAATAGAATATGAATGATTTTATTTAGCTCTATACTGATTGTGAAAACTGCTGTTGTTAATCTTTGTTCGTTTTTTTGTTTTGTTCTAATGTGACTGTATGTTGCTGTTGTGGTTTGTTGTGTATTGTGTTAATTTGTTGGTCCTTTAAATTAAAAAAATAAATACATTTAAAAAAAAAAAAAAGCAACATTTTAGTCTGTAAGCATAACAAGATTTTCTTTTCCTAAGTGAAGATCGTTAGTATTTTACTTGATTTGCTTTGCAAAGACAAACTGTGGACAGGAAGTGACCAAAAAAACCACCAAATCTTGAACATTTTCCAGCTTCACAACTAAACACAGACACATGTCACATATTCAATATTCATCTTTATTTGAACAATACATCTGCTTTCTCAGTTTGAAGTACCTCCATATAGTTTTTTTATCAGTGTTTATGTACAATGTTGTCATTCTTACGGAATAAATCACTCAGTGCTGTGATTTGTGCAAAACTGCAAAAATGTCTCTGCAACACTTTTTTAACGATTACAATATGAATGTGGAGACATAAGCATAAATGAACATGTCAAGACTTACAAAGATGTTCTGATGTAATTTGATTTGAAATAACACTGACAGAAAAAAAAAATCTAAATATCATACTTAGTTCAAACACCACATACAAAACAAACTATTCAGCAAACCAAAAGGAAAGTTGAAACACTCACACAGGATTGGTGTATTACTTGAACAAGGTTTTCATAAGCAAGTCTTGGTATAACAATATTTAAATCACACTTTTTGAGACGTGACTGTCTCAGTTTCCAACAAAAGTCAACATTTCATCACAAATAATAAACTTTTTTTTTGTATGTAGTGGAGCTTATGACCATGAAATTGAGGTGAAAAGCAAAACTTTTCTGCAAAAGTAACTTCTACATAATTGATCCAAAGAAAACCGTCGTGCAGGGAGAGGTGGGGCATCACAATTTGCAACTTACTTTTTATTTCACAAAGATGATTTGGGTATTTCTGCTTATAATAAGCGACTCATCACCACGTCTGCAGATTCCCAGAAAGTGTTGAAATTCATTTTCTTTTTGTTCCTGTCTTCTCCCTTCTTTTCCTTTTTTTTTTGTATTCAATCACAGACTCATCCGTCTGGCCCCTCACATGACGGAGCACTTCTCCTCTGCTTTGCTCTTCAGCTCGGTGACAGTGGCCGAGGCCTTCTCCTTCAGCTGGTCCATGTCCATGTTCTGCAAGTTCTGAAACTGGCCCATGATGGAGTCCTTGCCCTCCTCCTCCGTGGCGTCCTCGTCCACCATCTTGAGCAGCTCCTCGGGCACGTCCACGTCGTCCCCGGCCATCTCGATCATGTTCTCGTCCTGCTCGCTCTGAGGGATGACAACACCAGGAAGAAAACATGGTCAGATTCACAGGCTACATCACTGTAGATGATTTGACATCTGAATTATAGATGTTGAGGACAAAATAGTCTCTGTTACATCAAAAAACAAACACACACGAACACAAACACATGAACACAACGGTCCTTATTTTTTTGTCTAGAAATCTGTAAAAAACAAACAGGTCACATTACTTGTTTTGTTTTTCTCCAATCTCTCTTCTCTTGGACTAAGATAAATTAGTCTATAATATATTCCTTACTGTTATTACATTTGAATTTCCTCAGTATGAGGGAGGGCATTATTTGTTTTCCCTGATCATAACAATCGGCGTATATTTCTATTATTGAAATATTCTTCAGAGGTAAACAACCTAAAGACTGACTTAAAGGCTTTTTACAGGATTAACATGCTGACTGCCCGCCTGATTTCCACAACATGCAAAAAACTCACCAACCACTGCACTCAGATATGACAAACAATGCATTATATCCAATATGATTTATTTAATGTGTAGCACAAATCTGAGCATAGACCTAAAAAACATGAAGTAGGTCACAATTCTTTGTCCTCTTTGTAATGTCTTTCTTATTTCTATTTAAACATGTGACATCATGTTTTCTGGGTTTCATTTCGTATTATAAGCGAGCAATCAGGCAAGCTAGGAGACGAGTAAAATGAGCTCCAGAATCTGTCTTAATCCACATCCATGTACTGCACTGGAGGATATCCTCCTGTTTTTATTTTATTTTATTTTATTTTATTTATTTATTTGATCATTTTGGCAGACTGTTTGGACTTCTCACGTGCATCATGGAAATGCTCAATTTAAATCTAATCACTTTTTATCTGGAAGAGTCGTGCAGTAGGTACTACTGTGACTACTTTAAGCGTCAATCTGTGGGATTATCTCAGACCTGCTTTAGCCTTTCCTCCGTCAATCCCAACCATAGTCTAAAGATATCTTCCATAGTGTTGCACGAGACTCTAATTCCATTAGACTACCAACACCAACTTCCGGCCTAGACTTGAAATTCACGCTTGGATCCATAAAAAGATATACAACTACTGTTTTCTAATTCACTTTCTGTTGCATGAATATACAACCTCAACCTCTCACCTATTTAAAGAGAAGAAGAATAAAGCCTTTAGGTTTCTAATTGTTGCTGGAAATCAATTTAAAATGTATATAATGGCCTTTGTCATTAGTTCTTCTTCTTGCTGGCATGCAATGAAAACATCATTTAAGAAAACTAATTAGATTTATATGTGTAGCATCCTGCCATTGTTCTAATCAGAAATGTATGGTTTCAATTTAAAAGAAAAACAGTGAAAAGACATGCAGCCATTGTTTGAACAAGCAAACGGAACAAAAGAGCGTCTGTGGGGTGAGAGTATTAGAGACGCCTCAAGCAGCCAAGGTCATCACTGCATTCAGACGAATCAAAATCACACTGTTAGAAAACAGATTGTGAGCCCGTTTGTTTCTTACGCCAAGAAAACCACAAAGTTTATTAGAGGAAAGTTCTGTAGATAAATGGACGCTTTAAAACACGCTCTGCTGGTGTTGACCTTTAACGCCTCATGTTAATTCCAAACGCAGCCTACCTTATTCGCTCCTTCCATTCCTGCCAAATGATCTTCAAGACTCCTTTTAAAAAATCACTGCGTTTACATCCACTAAAGCAGACGGTGCTCTTTCTTAAAGCCAGTCCACACTGCTCGGTGGCGCTGCTCTCTAATGAGCCTGGGGACACCTGCTCAGCTTTGGCTTTGTGAGACTCAAAGTGCAATGTGGGACAAGAACGTCTCCAGGAACGCCGGTTGAACGTCTTTCTGGCTAATCTACTGGCAGAGCTTCCACCTCCTGTTGACCACCTGCAGCTCTGCCAAGTGCTGCTGTTAGATAAAGATGACCTCAGCCTTGAAGCTGCTATTTGTTGCTCGACTTGCACAGGCCGGTCACTTTAAAGCCATTTAATGAGGGCTGGTGGATATGTTTACCTGTCCTAATTAAATTGTTTAGAAAGGGAGACTATTAGAAATGCATAATCATTGGTGTCTGATTGATGCAAATAATTACACTTAACCCCCCGTTGTATGATTATGAGTGGGCTATTTACTTAGCCTTAAATGGTAAATAACGTCTCATTATGTAGTTTTTAAGCAGCTTTACATTTTGAAATGTGATTAATCATAACTCCTTTAGGATTCATTAGTTGAAGCTGGTGCATGAACAGATGATATATTGATGTTATAATGATACAACATAAAAGTTACAATAGAGGACAGTTAAAGCATTCATACATAAACACAATACATGCATACATAAATATAAAATATGTTTATAGTGCTTATAAAGGCTTAATGGAGTTACAGAAAGGTGTCATCTTGAAAATGATGAATACTTCAAATTATGTCTTCATCTATAGCAATAAATGATGTTTAAGTACATGATTTAAATGCAGTTGTAGGGTTTTACCTTCGGCAGCCTGTATTTATCTCTGAGGCACACCCTGAGTGTCGCCCTCTCTGCCTTCTTGTGTAAGAAATCTGCATCTCTCTCCATCCTGAAATCCAAACAGAATATTGTTAGAATGGCAAACGTTATTGTTCGTCTTCAAACATCCATGGTCGCTCAAAGGCTGGAAGACAATACCAGCAAGGTTGAGCTGAATGACCTTGTGTCTCGTTTGTCATCAAATGTTGTTGTTATTGATCCACTGGTTTAATCTGTGTATCTTAATCCAACATGGATCTACACATCAGTCTAATACTATGAATGAAAACATAGTTCAGTCCACCTGAATATCATAAATGCAGGAAATCACATCTGAAAATGATTCAATGTAACCTTTAATGTGGGATGAAAGATTACATTTATTTTAAAAATCTGTTCTAGTCAGGAAATATGTAAATAACATGTAGACACATTATGTGTATCTGCTTTACAGTGTTTGACTCTTTTTTTTTAGACGTTTGTTTTTCTCCTGTGTTTATGACTTTAGGAGAGATGTCAAAAACATTTTAAAGACAGAATAATTTTGAATATATAGTAGCATACATTCTTTCTTTTTTATATTTTTGAAACGGCAAAAAATAAATTTATCATAAAAGTTTTCTTCTGTCACAGATAGCAGAACTTCATCCCCATTAACCAAACAGGTTAAAAAAATGCAGTCCTTTTTTTCTGCAAACTTTTTCTTCCTTTATTGTCATAAATGGATAAAAAGATCGAAATTGGAAATGTCCTCGCAAACTTTCTTTTAATGGCTTCAACTTCCCCCTCCCCCCACATTTGGTTCAGATGAAAAAATGGGAAAAATTAGAAAGAGTTAACATGTCAAACTTGTTTTTCCTTTACATGCTTTTAATTCTGCTTTTTAATGCTTTATTTTATTCTCACTTGACTTTCATGGCTTTAGCAGGAATCTGTAGCTTACTTAATTTACTTTTCTTTGAAATACAGTAACTTTACTGTCAGTGATTATGGTGGAGTTAACTTTCTGATGTGTCATAGAACAGAAAATACACTAGCTGTGGAGAGTATGTCGTCTATTTTATGTCTATCGTCTAGCCTGCAAAAGAAACTGTATTTGTGACATTACTACAACACAGTAAGGAAAAAGTCTTGACTTGACTTTAAGTGGAGTCAAGTTTTTCAAAGCTCATTAATTTCATTCTGTATGATATGAATCAGTTTCTGTAGCCTGCACTTTAATGCACCCTGCATACTGCTGCACGTCCAGGGTGAGACTCGCGTACTTTCCCTCAGCCAATTAAAGATGGGATTATTAGGCCAGACTGAGTCAAGCAGATTTGCAATCAAGCCAAGACACCGCAACTTGAACCGTAGTGAAACAACAAAAGTCTGGGTAGAAGATCATCAAGATACTGAACCTTTGACTCAGTACTCCATCCAGCCGATAGATTTGATTTTACTTGTCAAATTTTGAACAAGCACGTGTAGTCCTTCATGTTCTGTCCCTTCAGCTTCAATCAAACGTTTCTGTGGATCAGGATTTGTTGATGTGGATTTGAAAACATTTCTAGAAATCAGCAATGATGGAGGAATTTGTCTTTTTTTTTCCAAGTCATTTCCAAAACACGAGAGAGTGTAGGGGCTGGATTAATGCTGTTATGTAATACAGACTAACCAGATCTGCTTGATGCTGCAAAAAATCTACGCTGCATCACAAAAAAGCCCAAATTCCAGATTTCAATCAATTTGAGACATTTCTGTTATGTACATTTTCTATTACTTTACGATGGAGTTTGATTGCATGATAAAACGTTTGTTTTAATGGAAGGAAATGGACTTTAATACACAAACAAAAAATGACTATTGCACTGGTCAACAACATCGTATTGTAGAGGTGGACAAAACTGATCTACCTGCTTCTCGTTTTATGTCCAGTCTTTAAGTGTGCCAACATAAATCTCTTACAAATACTACCTCAATCATTCATCCACTTTGCAGCCTCAGATCCTCCTTTTCCAAATGACTTTTATGCTAAATATTAAACATTTCTTGCCCTAAATTCCTGTATAAAGTCGCCATTTTTAAGGTCCTCATTCAGTTGTTATAAAAAAAAGAAGCTCCCTCATAATTTAACCCCTAGCTGCTCTTTATGTAGAAACAGAAAAAAATCAGATTATGGGAGACAGGACCCATGACAAACGATATGGAGCGTCTCTTCAGTGACCTTCAGCAACTGATGCATCATTTAAAAGCAGTTTTCTTGTTGTCAGTGCATGAAAAATAATAAAGACATTATTTAAAATGTAAGTAGTTTTAGGGTTTAAAAAGTTAAGTGTTGTAAAAATCAGGGGGGAAGTAAACATTGAACATGGAAGGGTTGTAACGTGGTAGAAAACAGATCGTCAAGGTCAGATTGAACACTCAGCAGCCATACTCTTTTGGACGGGCCAATGGCAAGAATTCAAAGTGGAGTACAGTCGGTGTTGCTACTTACTTCTCCTCCACCAACTGTTTTTGGTACTCTTCATACTCCTCGCGTGTCATCCCTGCTGCTTTGGCTGGATCTGAGGGGGTGGCCTCCTCTTCTTTGTCACCTCCACCACCAAGACCAATTCCTGACAGGGGGTTCCCAATCATGCTCTTGATCAAGAAAGCCATCTTGAGTTTACAGGCAAGTTTACGAGACAGAGAATATTTTTGTAGTTAAAAAAAAAACCAGTTGTTGCTCCCTTTATGATGCCCTCCGTTTCGCTTTTCTAAAGCTGTCAAATCCAGTGGTAGCTCTATGGCTAACCTGCTGCTTCACTATGGAGCCAAGGACACACTGACGACAAGCAACAGACATACACACACGCTTACACACACACACACACACACACACACACACACACAACATTTTGCCTCGGCCATAATCTGGATTTAATCCTCCCTGCTCTACTATGCTAAGAGGCAGATGGCCTGTTTTCTATCTATTTTTAAATCATTCAGACCTTTGTAGATGTATTTTCTGAATATTATTGACACTTGTGCATTTTTATGAAGAGCAAAGTGCAGAAATCACCAAAAACTGCTTTTGGAGATGGGTGTCCACAGTTTGGGACCACATATGCTGCTTCCGCCCACTTGGGTTTAATCATATTAGTAAAGAACGGGCCGGCCCGTGTGCAGTTTACACCGATGAGACCAACAGAGCAGAGGGAGAGAGAGAGGGAGGAGCGGGATTAGAGTCTTGTTTATCCCCCTATGGAGCCACCGCTCATGCCGTGCTATTGTTCAGAAGGAGGATGATTGACAGGAGGATGAGAGATGGGGAGGAGACAGCTCTCATGTCACTTCACCTTTTTACTCTGTCGCTATCTGTAAGACTGCTGAAGGACTTGTAAGATAGCTCTTGTATTCATGAGCACTCAGACATTTCAGAATCCTCATCTGCAACCAATTATGTCCTCAAGTTATGATCCACGCCAATGCATCTTTAGTGTATGTAGATTAATAAAATACATACAAAACCAGGGGCATACATTATTAGCCTTGCCTTCTTTAACTTATAGGGTCAAGCAGACTGTAATGGAAAATGGGAGGACTGTGCAAGAGGCAGGTCCTGCAGCATAGCTTCCTGAACTTGGATGTCAAGGTGTGTGTTGTGCATCAGTCAATAAAACCCAAGGGTGTAATCTCATCAATGCCTAAAGTCAGCCTCATCACAGTGATATGTATGATATAAATAAACCCCTACCTCAGGCTGCATGACTCCTCTCTACATCTGTTCTTCTTCTTTGAACTTCTAAAAAATCATGTAAAATGTTAGAATGTAATATCTATAGTACATACTTATTTATTACATTTATTACGCCATCCACACCAACCACATACTATTCATCTCCTGAGCGGTCCTCCTGCAATTATCTAGATATTATCCGGAGTGCATATGTGAAAACGGCTATGCAGTAACATTAGTGCTGTAACATTTAACCATGCACAGGTCCCAGATGCACTGCTCTTAGTGTTTTTAGCAAAATGCTAATTTGCAACACCTGTCCACGGGAGGCTATTAGATACTGTAGGCTATAGTCTGAATGACAATAAAGTAATCTTATATCTAATATAACTATAACAGTTATGTCCATCATATATATATATATATATATATATATATACATATATATATGTAAAGAAGGATTACTTCAGAGCCTAAATAATCTCTAAATACATTTTAGATGATTAACTTAATTGAGTGTTTCCTCCTTCAGAATGAATCACAATGTAACTGATGTCGCCACTGAACCAGTGTGACTCAATGTTTCTGAACGTAGAACAGTAGCTTAACGTCAATTGGTCATTACGTTGATCCAGTTTGATCCATACTTCCACAACGTTTGGATGGACTGTCATCAAATTTTGTACAAACTTTCACACTCCCCAAATGATGATTCGTAATGACTTTGCCAATGACTTCCTGATCAGTGAAACCAAAAAGTTTGAACTTCAAAGATTTCAGTGAAATTATAAACATTAGATTTGGGGGAATCTGATAGATGACTGGCTTCTCAATTTATCAGCAACTGTAATGTCAATGGATAGTGAAAATCTAGAGGGACATTGGGGTGTTAGCGAGCTTTCATTACAGTTACTGTTAGCGAGCTTTCATTACAGTTACTGTTAGCGAGCTTTCGTTACAGTCACTGTTAGCGAGCTTTCGTTACAGTTACTGTTAGCGAGCTTTCATTAGTTACTGTTAGCGAGCTTTCGTTACAGTTACTTTTAGCGAGCTTTCATTACAGTTACTGTTAGCGAGCTTTCCTTACAGTTACTGTTAGCGAGCTTTCGTTACAGTTACTGTTAGCGAGCTTTCATTAGTTACTGTTAGCGAGCTTTCATTACAGTTACTGTTAGCGAGCTTTCCTTACAGTCACTGTTAGCAAGCTTTCCTTACAGTCACTGATAGCAAGCTTTCCTTACAGTTACTGTTAGCGAGCTTACATCAACATTTGCCAGGAATTGTCAGCCATCCTGACTTTACGTGTAGCACTGTTGAACTGTAATCAACAGCTAACAGCTAGCTATTGAAAAAAAGAGTCTGTGTTGATCCAAATGTTCACATTCAAATGTCTTGGTCTGACTTAAAAAACATTTGTATGGTTTCCTTTGTAGCCTATATTCAAATTGTAACCTGGAACATAGCAGTAGCCTACTTTATAAAAGCATTATAGCTTCCCACCCTATAGTTTATTATTAGTAGCAGCCTGATAAGGAAATGTTAGCGAGCAAATGCGTTAGCAGGTTAGCATTTACTTCTGTTCTGAAGTGCATCTTCAGAGAACCACAAACAAAGCTTTTGGGTCTTTGGTCTTAACACTGTTTTTCATAAGTCCCCATAGATGAGGGTGTGCAGCCAGTTCAAGTTTTCTCAGGAAATAACTGTAGGCCTATCTTAAAATGTGCTTTTAACATATATTGATATATTGCATTTTATCTTATCTGATGTAAGGATTTTTGTTTGCTTTATAAGACTAAGAAATGGATCTTTGTGAGTCGAGCTTCCATCAGAATATAGAAAAAATATTTTTTGGTATTGTTATAAAAACAGCGAAAAACGGTTTAACAGCTCGAGTGGCAGCACAGATGTGATTATACTTTGTAACTGTTAAAAGAGCTGAGATAAATTACTCATTACTCAGAATTAATTTGATATTTGTCTAATTAGTCAAATCAAAATTGTACACATTTGCTCAATGTGAAGCTATAAAATGTAAAGACTATATAATGGCTGTTTGTATATTGCTAGGGGATCATTGAGGCCTCTCCAAATCTGCAGCTGCTGATGGTTTTCTTTTCACTTAACTCGAAAATGAATTTTGTATTTCAACATCAACTTACCTTTTTGTTTTTTTACTAGTAAAAGACGAATTGTTTTAACATTGCATCGCTGAAGAAGGGAAGATAGTAGTCGACTATTTGAGAGATTTTTTAATCATATCAACAAAATGATGGTCTGCAGCTGCTTATTTAAATAAAGTGATAATGATAAGACATATTATTGAATATAAGTGTGTGCAGTGTATGTGACAGAATAGGCGGACACCACAGGAGTGACTTGTTTTCTCACTTTATGTAAATTGTTCAGGTTGTGGATATGTCAGATTCTGACATGTTTGACTCCATCAAAACAGACTAACTGAAGCAGTCGTCTGCTCCGACTGTTCGTCAATAGTTCAGCATTATTTAATACAAAATTGCACATTTTCAAAACACAGGTTTCCTTTTGTTGTCAGTTTGATTTCATGAAATGAGATAGTGGCAGATTTCATCTTCTGACAACAAAATCCAAAGATCTGACCCGACCAAAAAAATACTGCAAGGAACATTTTACATCATGATGAAAATCCAGAGCAAAAAAGACTCACACCAGCATTCACGCACAACCGTTTTCGGATCAAATTAAAACTCTGCACGTAATTAAAACAAATTTCTTCAAGAAAAGCCATTTTTTTTCCAAAGAACAATAACTTACAATCTGAAAGGATCAATCAAAAAAATAATTATCAAAATGAACATTCCCTCATTTACACATATCAAATCAGAAATTCATCTCATCAAAAGAACTTCTTTGCTGCTGCCTCCTGTTGACTCCTGCAGGAGAAAAGAACAGTTTAAATCATGCAAATAGAAAAGGTGCTTAAATCAAAAGCATAATTATAGACAAATCAAATGCTTGATGTCTTACTTGTACATGATGTAGCAGAAGAAGAGGACTGATTGGACGACAATGAAGACTGCAAAGTGAACAGTGGACAAACAGGCGGGCATCGGAGGAACTTCAGGACACTTCATAGCCTTCTCAGCAGGATTCTGTGGGTGAAACAAACAGAGCTCAGAGTTTAGTCATTTTAATTCTGATCAGTTTATAGAAACTGCTCCAGACTGTGATCAGTACCTACCTGAGCATTACGCTGGACCATGTGCTCCACGTCCCTTTTCACCATGTGCAGGTGTTCCTTGATGTCGTTGAAGTGCTGGATGGTCTCATATGATCCCAAACCGACTGCATTCCCCTGCTGAGGCTGGGCTGAGCCGATCTGTTTCAGTGATTCATAAAAGGAGTTTCTGCGGAGACAAAGAGAGGACGTGGTACTGTGAAAGACTGACCAGTGGTGCAAAAACACATCAATACTGTGACTGATTCCCCAGAGGACTTGTGTTTAGTGAAACAGCCTTGTAATACTAAATCATTCTCTAAACGATATAGAGAAAATGTTTACCACTCTCAATGTGGAACGTGTTTTCAGTGAAGTCATATTTGGAAACATGATGTCCAGTAAATATGCTCTTTGGTATCTTTTATTAACAGTAATTCAAATTGTCCAAAATTAATCTCTTAATCCCTATTCGCCTGAGGCTACATATTCTCAAAGTTAGAAAAACAGAAAATTACCATCTGATAAAAGAGGTCATGATTGCTAAATTAATCCCTTATAAAAACATGTTCTTACAACAGATTACAAGAACAAGAGGTTCAGAAACAGACCACAGAGGAACACTATCTGGAATTATGGGAGCAACAGTCTGGTCATAAAGCTACAGACTAATAAAAACAGTGATAGTCAGAAAGGATGCCCATGAGGGAGGAAAAAGGAGGGAAATCTTTCTGGGGCTTAGCTGCATGGACGGGCCTAGCTGCAGGCCCAGCAGCATGGAGGGGCATAGCTACATGGAGGACCTTCAAGCGGGTTCAAGTCTGACCTGCAGCTCCTTGTCCGCATGTCAAACCCCAGTCTCTCTCTCTCTCCCGATTTCCTATTCTATCCATAGTCCAATCAAATAAAGGCATTGTTTGTGTGGGATCTGTGCAAAAAGCTATTCGGGGGGGTCGTCTGCTCTAATCTTGACTAGGTGCTGTGACTTTCTTGAGTCTTGTGTCTGTCTAAGGTCACTAGGCAAGCAGCAATAAGTAATGCCAATACTGTATCCCAATACTGTCATGTTTCTATTTGTTATTAGAAACCCTGTCAAACAGTCACTGTTGCAGATCAAATGTGCCGGTCCATTCAGACTGACCTTAAACGCCGGTTCACCCAGCGTCAAATTTCCAAAAAAACATGAAAATATGAAATCCAACATCATTTCCATCATGTGTCCTCAGTGATAAACATTAAATCTGTAAAGCTGGGTCTTCCTTTTCATTTTTATCAGTAAATGAAGTAAAAAAAATAAAACCGACAGACTAAAGAAGAGAATGAAGACGTCTAAGCAGGGATCAAATTTCTCGACAAAATGAAATTTCTCAAAGTTGATTACTTACATGGAGAAAGCAATAAGTTTCCCTTATCATCTTAAACACGTCTAAGACGATTATAAAGAAAAAAGTGAGTGAACAAATGAAAAGGAACTCCGGTCGTGTAAGTAGGAAGGCCCCGAGGGGGGATTGTGACAAGAAATCAATTGGGAGGAAAAAGCATGTTTTGCTTGTGTGTGACAGATGTATTTAAAGACTCCTAATCTGATAAGGACAAAACGGTGCTAAGATGTGGCCTTTTCTTGCTCGGCCACATGGCTGCGGACGGAAAAGACTGACAGGGATGACATATAAACAAAATCTAATTTGTTCACAGAGGGGGAAAAAAAAATCTCCCTTGAGAAAGTAAGTGAGCATTTATTAAAGCCTAACGTCTAATCTTCATCTGCTACAAGTGACCCATTTCTGAGCAGAAAGCCCTCCTTGGATATTTAGTCTGAGACGAGGTCCTATCATAAACTGTGTGTTTCAAAAGACGGGTCAGGATGAACTGAGAGCTTAATCTACACACTAATACAGATCAGTCGCTCACATTAGCACATTAGAGGGAGCAGCTGCAGCCTATTGATGGGGTCTGAATTTATTCACTGCCAATCAGAAGACTCCTGTGCACCACCTTCCCGTCACGTTTTCACTTTTAAAAATCTGCTTTCTTAAGATGAGTTGACTGTCTTTTTCTGCCATCTTTACATAAGACCTGAGAGGGATGTTCTGGGTCAACAATATAATAAAGAAATCATGTATGTCAAAGTCATTTGAGGATGAATGTCCGGTTGGATTTGGGGCATTAAAACAGCTTGGTTCTTTATGATACACTATTAAGACTGAGAGATTAATGTTACATAAAATAAAAGATTTAATATCTTGTGATTCTGATTAATTCTTAATGCCTTCTGAATTAAGACACACAATCAGACTGTAGAGGCAGAGGGAATACATCATTAGTAGAGAAATATACATAAGTTGATTAATCATGTAAAAGATATTTATATATAAATGATGAATAATGTATTTAAATTCATCAACTGTCCGATCATTTAACACTTCAACACACAAGCTGAAAATAAGCAGACTCTTCGGATCATTCATGTCTCAGTTTTTGTTAAATATTTTAAGAAAATATCGATTAAATCCCCTCACACATCGAACAGAAGGTCAGGTTCTGAAAAGGACTTTTTATTTAAATCGCTTGCGTGCTCTCTGTGACTAAGCCCAAAAGCACCTTAGGCGAGTAATACAAAAGCACAAATATGTTATTGACAAGCTGTAAACATGAAGAATTACATTCCATTCACCTAATCAGGCTTACTTACTGTACGAACAAAAAAAAAAATCAAAGAGTCATCTGAGTCTTTGCCAAAGACGGCAGCGCATCACAAAATCTCTTAAGCTGTATTATCTTAGCATACGACTGATGCAGGCCGTCATCTGAGAGGAAGACGAAGATTACAGCTGGATATTACTATACCTATCATGTCTTGATACGTAATGCATTATGTTTTATTTCCCCATGTAGGTAATGTTGAGGTTCTTCGCTCATGTTTTTGCACACATGATGGACACTCAGCAGCTTTTCAGGTCCAGCCGTGCAGAAAGACAGCAGCAGATACAGAACACACTCGAACAAAGAGCTCACAGCTACAATATCAAGTTAGCATGTTGTGCTAAAATAATTTTAAAACTCTACAAACAGCATTACATCTGGCCCCATATAGTTATACAATAGATAGACACTGTATACCAATTGACTGCAGGGTTTTCCAGAATAAAATCCCCAGGCTCCTTCAATAGGCTGAAGTTGTCAAATGTTGATTGGAATTTTCAAACATATAACTTTCAGGGGCGCCGGCAGCCTAGTGGTTATGTCGTTCGATCTGATTGACTCATGACTCTTGCGGCCTTGGATAAGTTGCCTCATTTCAAAAACCACAAAAACCTTTTTTAAGGCCATGTAAAAACTTCCAGAGTAGACTACTGCAACAGTCTCATCTACGGTTCATCGTCCAAAACACTCAAGAAACTACAATAAATCCAGAACTCCGCTGCTCGTCTTCTCACACACCCCCACACCCGTGACCACATCACCCCCGTCCTTTATAACCTCACACTGGCTCCCCATCCCCCATTCATCCACTTCAAACTCCTCATCATCACCTACAAAGCCCTTCACAACCTGGCTCCCCCCTACCTGTCTGAGCTCCTCCACCGGCACACTCCCACCCCTATACCCCCCTCTTCAACGTCGCCTACAACCACTAACAATCTCATCCTCCTTCTTTTACATTATTTCTCCATTTTATTGTTTTCACTGTTTTGTTTATAAAAAACATTTGTTTTCATCAAATTACCTGCTTTTTGTAACCGCCTCTTTTGGCAGGTGAGCTTTACAACCATCACATTAGCTGGGCAATAAATTCAGTTTCGATTTCAATGACAATGTTATCTTTCCACGATCATGAAAAGAAAATCATGTTTAAATGATTACTGTGCCTCATTCACAGTAGTATACCTCCACTATCTCACAAACATTATTTAATTTGATTTATTTATTTAATATAAATTATTATTGCGTGATTTTGAAAGTGTTCAGGACGTTTTAGTGTTAAGAGTGTGAAAGTTTGATAAATACATGTCATGCAAAAGTTGTAAAATCAATGAGTAATCATGTTTAATAATCGTGATCTCAAAATCAATGAAAACAATCACTATTGTGAGTTTTGACATCAGACAGTTACATGTTTCTTAAGAAGCTTCCTCACAGCTACTTCAGTAAAACATCTTCAGAACACTTTTTCTGTCTGCAGACCTCCTGTCACAAAGATATTTCATTCTCTTATTAAGGCTGTCTTTTGTTTGTGGATCTGATGCATTATGGGTACCTGCGATATTTGTTATCTGTGTTTGACATTGGTTTGTGCTTCTCTATTATCGAGTGGATTGTTGTTTGCTTATAATGTTTTTATCTACCGACAGAGGAGACCAAGACAAGAGCTCTGAATTATGCACCTGCTGAACGCATGGAGTCTTAATTAATCTCTTTAAATGACCACAGCAGATGAGTAAACTTATTTAGAGCTAAATTAAAAGCCATTGTGATGATTATCTCCTTCGCTGCTGTGGCTCTCAGAGTGTGTTTGTGTGTGCACGTGCACGTGACAGTGAAGGTTGGATTATCAGGCCAGCAGACACCTGTGACGTTGAGGCTGCTGCATCCTGAGATTAAATATGATTTGAGGGATTTAAGCTTCAGGATTTCCCTTGTTTTTCTGGAGTATCAGGGTCTTTCTCTTCATGTTTGCTTCAAAAAAACAGCTAGTTCTTAAGACAGACAACAACAATGACACTGTTTTTACTTACCTCAAATCGTTCAGGTTTTTCAGAATCTCCTGCTGGGAGGCCACGACTGAGCCGAGCTGTTGTTGACTGGCAGAGTCGAGCTGAAAGAAGAATACGGCACATGGTCTGAAGGTTACACACTGCAGTGTTTGATAAAACAGTCATAAAAAAAGCTTTATTAGTTTTCATAACCTGCTATAAAAACAGGCAACTTTAGCAGGTGTACACAGGAAACTAAAGTAAAAGTGAAGGGTTTTTTTCTGTGTTCTGTGATAATCTGATAATCGACTGAATAAATGCTCTTAAAATTAATCAAATCTTTGGAGTGGTAGAAACCATCCTATCAACCATAGCGTTGTGCAATACGGGTAATTATATGTTGTGTTGTTTCGCATTGGTATGTGCCTTTCTGTTTACACGTGGTTGTGATTTTCTATTGTTTTTTTTTTATTGATTGACTTAAGAGGAAGCAGCTGAACGTTTGGCAGCACTTTGAGTCCAAGACAAATTTCCCCAAGGGGACAATACAGTGTAGCGTAGCTTAGCTTAGCGTATTCACTGACATCACACTGAGGGCTGGGACACTCAAGTGATCTTATCAAAAGAATAACGTCCCCATTTTTTTTTCTATGTTGGAAATCTTACAAATGAACAGGTTGGTTGCTAATGAATTGAGAATCAGTAAATGGCAACAGTTTGTCTAAATGAAATGCAATCCTTAAAAACTGCAGAGTGACGATTTTACATCGTTTGAGCTTCAAATTCACAGCGTGATGTCAGAGGAACAAAGCTGCTGAGTAAATTTTGAGCATAGTTCAGATTCAGTAATAGTGATACTCACCTGTCCTGACTCAGCATTCGTCCCTTTCTTGGAGACTTCATCGGTGATGACGGAGACGTACCGTCTCTGCTCGTCCAGGATCATGGCGAGCTGCCGGTGCAGCTGTTTGATCTCCAGGTGGATTCGGTTCTGGCCTTCAAACACCTGACGGATCTCCCGGTCGTTCACGGTCTCATACAAGTCTTCCACTGGAAGAATCGGAAATACAAACATGAATAAAGAAGAAAACTAAATAAACTATATATTTGATATACATTTGATGCAGGCTCATATCTCTGGGAGATTAATTGGTCTATATTTTCTTACAGATAAAGCCTCTTTACAGTCAATGATTATTTTGTTCCTATAAATACTTTTTTTTATAATCAACTGAGGCCTCTGGTTTCAGAAAACTAACTTGGCTCTCCTTGGACGTCTGGGTGCTCCTTCTGAAACTCCTCTTTCTTTTTGTCGAGCTCTTGCTGGAAGTTCTGAAATTCCTCCTGGTACTTGTCCTTCTCTTCTTTAGGAATCTCAGATTCAGGTGGGGGCTTCAATGGGAAAGGGGAAAAAAAAGAAAACCCTCTCGGAGCTCAATAGAAGCAGTGCTTTGGCTAGGCCGTGCACATGCATGCACTGACACACGGAGTCTCACACACACACACACACACAGCCACAGAGGAGTGAACAGCACACACACATGAATGGGCATGTATTAGTAAAAGGTAGTTACCGGTTGCTGTCCTGGTTCTGACAGTCTGAATAACAGGAAGGACAAAACGTCATGGTCATCTGATGGAGGAGAGAAACTTTGGATTAGAAAATGGAAACAGTTATAAAAATAAATAGTAAGGTTATAACGAGGTGATATAATGAGAACAGGAAATATAGGGTGATCCCATTTTACTTTAACTTTTACTTTTAATAACCTGGAAGTAAGAAGATCTAACATTGCAGATTAGTAATTCTAGAAATAAATGTATCTTGTAATTAGGAGAAGTCTCAGTGGAAATCAAGGTCACAGCAGGTTTTCACATTTAGTTTGCTAATCAAGGCCCGCTACTTGAAGAGCAGCAGAGAGGAGAGAGCCGAGCCGGTCAGTCTGTGCTCAGAGCTTTTAGACGTGCCACCATCGTGTTTCATAGTGCATTTATTGTTATTTTGTTTATCAGTGTTCAAATTTTGTTTTTTGTTTTTTTGAAAGACACTCATTTTCAGATTTGACTTGCATTTATCTTCACTTGTTCAGAAATAGTTCAACTCTTTGTTCATCCCTCATCTCCCTCTTTCTCTTCCCTGGTTTTCTTTCATTCTTGTTCTCTACATCCCCTGGTCCTACACGGGGAAAGTAACAATAGGATTTAATTCAACTCTGTAAAATGGAGAGTATTGATGGGTTAAATGATTTAGTGGAGGAGATAACTCTCAAGAAATCTCTACAAATCATCTCAAGTAATGAGCAGGACAAAACAGAAGTGCAGGTTTGATTTATTTTCTTCTTTACGACAATTATTCCTTTGGATTTTTGGGATACAAAACATTCACCCAATGTCCCCTGACTGACCCCGGTGCAGTAAAATAGTATCCTCAATGTCACTGAAGCACCCATTCTTCTGCTAAACAACACAGTCCTTCATGGCAGGTTATCAGGAGAATGTTTGCAAATAAACCTTTTCTCCTTCTATGACAGAAGTAAGGACAAGAAGACATTTAAACTTTTACTTAACTGAGTTGCATATATCATATATCAAACTGTATTGTGGGCTCATGTTTTTTTTTGTATGGGTGGGATATGTATGTATATATGTGTTGTGTTGCGTGTTTGTATGTATGCTGGCTGCTGGAACACCTAAATTTCCCTGCTGGGATGAATAAAGTATATCTTATCTTTATCTTATCTTATGATGGAACATTTCAGCTAAATTATTTCATATTAAAACAGACAGACACGTGGCTTTTTTAAAGGAAGAATGTGCAACATTTTACACATAAATACAGCAGAAATCTCTGAGTTATGTCTGTCTACAATGAGTGAGAAGCGGGAGTCCTGCCAGCTGTATTGTTGTCGGAGCTGTGTTTACATGGACGAGAAGGCCCTGTTTATAAAGCTGTTTAAGTCAAGGACAAGAGAAAAGAAGAATAACATACTCACTGCTTATTTGGATGTCACGTCAGTGTCTTTAGATCACGGTCACTCTGTGTCAATTTATGAAGCTACGAGCTAACCAAAATGTGCTAACATTAGCCTGCTAACACAACAATGCAGACCACAGGAAATAGCATCTCGAGCAAAGGACAATATTGTCCGCCGCTTGCACTTAATGGTGCTTAATTATGATGCGTTCTAATTCATGACTCCTTCGTGAAAACGCGAGTGGAGAGGTGTTTAAAACTAAAACTCTTCCAAGTTGTGAAAGATTGCTTTTAATGTGGGGAAATGGTTAGTTACCTGCTAGACCCCCGGTGGCGGCTGAAATGCCAAAGAAGCCCTCGCTGGGAATGTTCATGTTGTCTATTTTTGTGCAGAACTCGTAGTCCTCTTTATCCGGAGTGAAGCCGCTGTTGATCATCACCTGAGGAGAGAGACGTTATATTTTAAATATCAGGCTGAAGAGCGCTGACATGCATGTTTACAGGTTAGTAGAAAGGTAAGGACTCTTGTATTTTAAGCTTTACATGTGAGGGGGTTTACAGTTTCTTACCGTCATGGTCTTTTTGTAGTAGGTGATTTTGGCTCGCACAGGGTAGGGTTTGTTACGGAAGTCTCGTAAACACGTCCCGAGGGCTTGCGTGGTACCGTCACTGGATCAAAAACAAACATTTTCAGACAGAATATATAGAAGACGTACATGTAGAAACCGTACTGTGCTCCACGTGGACGCTGAAGATCAGAGAGAAATAATCCAGTCTGATTAAAGTTGATTAAATAAGTGAACGACATGGATGCTCATGCTTATGTTTTTGTAAACACTTGCTTATCGGGGATGTAAACACTGAATGCCAAGACAAACTGGACTGGCATTGAAAATATGATTCAAAGCTTTCACTGGCCTGGGGGAGATTATGAAAGATAGAGGATTATTTACTTTCCAAGCAAATATAATCATATTTCCTAATCTGCTTTAAGTTGTTAAAAAAAAGGTTCAGATGGTGACGACATCAGAGTCAAGCTCAAGAAATGTTTACTTACTTCTGGTGGTCAAAAACAAGGTTCCCGTTGTTTCCCACAACCATGATAGCCGGGTTATTTTTCTGCGATGACAATGAGAAAACAAGGAAGTGCATTAATCTCTTTTTTTTTTTTTTTCATCTGCAGACCAGAGGTGGCTTTGCTTGAAGGTAATCTTATTGAAAATATCAATCCCATACCTGAGCACATGTAAATATTATTCAAATGGCGGCGAAACAAACCTTTCAAAAAAGGTTGTTTTTGGAAAACACCAATAGATGTTTGTGTTTATAAATAGTTTGACACAAAAACAGACTTATATTTTTAAATATTCATCACCACAAAATGATACAAAACTAATATTCAAGAGGCCAAACTGTACAAGTGGATTACACTCACAGCTACACATATTTGACAACACTCGTCCTAAATGACTGCGCTGTTACATGTTTGGTTATATACATATATATATATATATATTTACATAAAACCAAACAGATCGACTGTATTTGTGTTGATGTGAGCTATCTCTGCAGCAGGAGGTCGAGGTCTCACAACAAGAAACAAAAAGTCAAAACTGCTTCAGCAGTGACTCGTTTAGTTTAGCAAAGACTCACAATCAAATTAAAGGAAGAATGTGTGACTTTTTGATCCAGTCGATGTCGACCAGCATGAAACCAAAACAAACTGCTGTTTGGTGACACCTCGGCTAATCTGAAGCCTCCGCTCTCCTCCAGCGACACACCTCCAACCCCTCTCCACTCGCGTTCACACGAAGGAGTTATGACCTAGAACGCTCCATTAATAAGCATCATTAAGTGTAAGCTGCCGACAAAACTGTCCTTTGCTCGAGATGCATTGTCTGTTGCCTGCATTGAGGTGTTAGCAGGCTAATGTTAGCACGCTTTGGTTTACTCATATTACTTCATATTGCACATAAATACAGCTGGCAGGACTCACTCATCGTAGACATCAATAACTCAGAGAGACATAATTTACAGAGGATAAACTTGATTTCTGCTGTATTTATGTGTAAAATGTTGCACATTCTTCCTTTAAACACTTTCAGCAACACTCTTGTAAACATACAGTTATCATATCAGAGTTACAAATCGACACCAGGATTGTTCGGATTGACTTTAAAGTTGAATGCATTTAAAACTTTGCAGCGAATAACGCGTTTGGCCTCGTGGCTTTAGTGTTTATTCTGCATTTACAATATTGTAAATAATGTGAATGTAGATATTTGATGTATGTAACCTCAGTAGTCACATGATCTGTAATTGTTTGTTTCATTTGATATTGTAAATGATATGAAAGTTGATATTTGGTGTATCGAGATGACTTTAGATGTCACATGACCTGGAGTGACCTGAGAGCAAACATAAGGAAGCAATAATGCGAAACGGGTTATTCGCTCCAATGTTTTATATGCATTAAAGTTTAAAGTCAATCTGAACAAGCCAGGTGTGCGCTGGATTGCTGTGATCTTGAAAGCCGGTTGTTCCCGCTCTAGCTGCACCCCGGGTGAGCGCAGGGCCGGACATCCTCGATCCTCAAACTATACAGTTATAATATTTAGGGTGAAGTTGACACCAACCTTTCCATCGTTGTCAAAAGAGTCAAAGAAGATTCCGACTCCATTCCACTGGTCGGCTGCACCGTACACGGGACCATCGAGACCTTGTTCAGTAGTGAACCACACAGCCTGTAACACACAAACAATGTGGAGTAAATATGATTTACAGAAGAGGAAGGGGAGGAAGAAGAAGAAGACGCTATGGTATATATAATATATAATGTTTATATTTGTTTATAATGGTCAAGCAGAGACTGACAGACGAGTAGAATAGAATCTGAAGCTGGGACACCGGTGGCCTAGTGGTTAGTTCACACACACACACACACCATGTACAGAGACTATATAGTCCTCAAGCGGGCACCCTGGGTTCGAATCCGACTTCTGTTGTCAGTTGTTATTAATTTTAGTTTAATCGAGAAGTTTAAAGCCTCCTTACCAAACCATCTGCACCCATTCTGCCTCTTCCTGATACTCTGAAGGTCACCTCGGCCTCCCAGTTTTCAAAGCTGACTTTGTTTTTCGTCCACACGGTACCCCTCTGACTCCTGAGGGAGGGCGTGATCCGCACTTGGTCTGCGCTGGGAATAGCATCTGGTGTGAAGGGGAGAGGAGAGATGGAGGGCAGGATTATATCAGCACACTGTGTTAATGTAGTCTATCAAAAATAACTTATTTAGTAAACATTTATTTTAAAAGATAAAGACACAAAAAAAGTTAGTCTAGAGTAATAGATGTTCTGTGAGAACATGCAGTTCTGTTATAATAAGGCGGTTTTATAAGGGTGTGGCTGCTTTAACCTTTCAGTGCCTCAGGGTTTGAGTCCAGAAATGGATTTCCTTAGACTTTGTTTACGTAATCTGTGTTTACTCAGTGCTTGATGTTGTGATGACACAGGGAGGAAAACTAACAAAGGTACTCACTGCTGTCTGCTGTTATCACTTTAGCTTTAAAAAACAAAACATGCAACCTGAAAGCATCACCTGGAGCTCTGGAGACTTTTGATGCGCTCGTTCTCTGTTTTTCAGATGATCTGACAGTAGATCATTTAAGACAAGATCAGAAATGTTCCCTTACAACTACTTGTTCATCCTTGAAGTGGTTGTAAACAATTTGACTATCAGTCTAAATACAGCGTCCATAATGCTGATAAACAGAATGTCGACCGACAGTCTTCCCTTATTTACTGTCATCTAATTACAGTATTTAAAACAACAAGAGACTTCAATTTGTCAAAATTGACTTTGTGCAGTTGCAGTGTTTCTGCTAATCCACTGTTTTGACAGTTTGATCTTTATTGACAGATCAAATACTGATTTAGAGAGAATTCAGTGTTCTCTCACGCTGCTGCTTATTGAATGCTCATGTCAGCAACTGGTGGACAACTCTGTGTATGTGTGTGTTGCAAGAACCCAAAGGCTCATATTTGCATGTTGAAAGTTCAACGGTGCAGCTGCCTGTTTCGGCACACACCCGCTTGTAGTCGGAGCATTTAACGCGATGTTTCCAATCAAGTTTTTAATACAAACTCCAACGCAAAAACAACGCAGCTTTAATTCAAGTTTTGAATGCACGGAGCATTTTTTTTTTTTACTTCTGTGCATGTTTAGAGGAAACAAATCAGTTATAAAAACATGAAGTAGCTCAACTGTCCTCGTTGTTATTTCGACATGAGTGTTTCCAGTTCACACAGCAGTCGAGCAGCGGCTCTGTGATGTTGACAGCTGGACGGAAAACTTACTTCCAGAGTGGATCCAGAAAGGGATACTGCCGTCGTTTTGAGACAGGTGCGGTCCTTTAAAGCTGTATTTGTACTCAAACCGCCGGTGAGGAGGTTCCTCTGGAGTCTGGGATCCGGTAGCGGTGTCGGCGACACTGTGGTGAAATATTAACGCTGTGAGAAAAGTTAATATAAACACAGGAGTGCTCGCAGCCCGGCGCTGTGCTATGGACACCGCCATGTTTCTGTATCACTGCTGACGTAGCGCTGAGACCACGAGCATGACGGGATGCCTGAAGGGCCAACAGGGCGTTTTCTCATTGGACGGTTTTTGAGGTCCTTTTTTTTCTCTCGCCTATTACAACGATTACAGCTGTAAACAGACTGAGGGGCCGGTAGTACAGAAATGACGATGTCAATACAAAAAAAAAAAAAGTAAAATATATTTTATATATTAGAAAATCATCATCAACTGAGATTATTTTTCACGCTTTGTTCGAACAAGTCCAATTTGAATATTTTTGGCCCACAATTTAATTAACTTTATTTTAAAGGCCCAACAAATTTTGATTTAAGGTCCTGTGAGGATTTTAAGAAATTAATAAGCAATAAATAGTTGCCTCTAATAATACAATCTAATAATAATATTATAAAAAAATAAAAAAAATACTTTATGACCTACAAAATCAAAAAAGACCACGAGCATACAGTCAGACTATTTCTTTATTATTTATTTTTAAAGCCTGAAACTTCCTCTGCAGGTTAGGTATAAGACAAAATGTTTAATTACATTTTCTGTTAACATTTCCACATCATATATTCTAAATGAGTGAAACAATATGACTGTTAAAATTAAACATGATGAGATTTTTTTCATAAAAGACACTCCTTGAAAATGCACAGGACAAAATCAGCAAAGAGATGAAAGTAAACACTTTGTCCATACGAGTTATTAAAATGACCACAGACTCTTTCACAAGAGCTTTAAGCCCAAAATAATGTCAAATAAGGTCTTGTTTATCGGAACAACACTTAAATCTATTATCATATACGGCAAATGCCCACAAAAGACAAGTTGGATCAAGCACATTTTTTTTGGCATTCAACTTTTTCCTTTTATAAATGACTTTTAAACACTCACAGATCATTAAAATATTTCCTCATTAGACTTAATTTTTGGTCCTTATTAGCAGAAGACATTTTGGCATGTCAGTAAAAACACAGAACTAAACCGGTGATGGTTAATTCTCTTAACGTCTTTAAGTTTGTAGCTGCTGGTATTGTGCATGTTGATCTATTGTCACACGGTCATCCTTACTTGCCCACTTGAACATATAGCCATCTGTGGTTTTCCCACCACGACAGGTCAAAATGTCAACTTCAACTTGAGTGAGGTGTGCAGTCCAGTGGCACAGCACTTAAGTGAAAGTGTTTTGTGAAGAATGTCAATGTGTGTGATGTGATTTGCACTACTCACCACTGCACTATTATCTTATTTAGTCTTGTACATATTAGTCTTTGCTTATTTTGTGTTTATTGTTGATATTTAATGTTGCACTTTTGAACACAGAGAGCACAGATCACCAGAGTTAAATGTATCTGTGTGTAATACATCCTGCCCAGTGCAAAGTAAGACTGTTTATGAGAAACATTGTCTAAAATATGTCATATGACCTACAAAAAGCTGAATTAACATGAACAATAATGTAACAAGCATCAAACTCCACCATATCTGTGTAGCTGCTGTGTTTGTACCTGTGTTGTTCTGGACTGGCTCGTGAGCCTGCATGGGGTCAGTGACAGGTTATAGGTGACAGCCATGGCTGGCTGCAGGAGCTTTTCTCTGCAGTCTGAAAGCCTCAGTGGGATATGTGGAATTATCAGCCACTTCTTCCTCCTGCTTGAGGTGGTGCAGCATCACTTTCTGTGAGGGCCTGTGATTACGGGTTCAGAAACAATCACAAGAACAAAGCAAGCTAATGTGGTAAAAAAAAAAAAAAAAAACTAATTCGGGGAGTTGAACCGATCTACACAAGTAACAAGTTATAAGGTTTTAGGGAAAGACTTACATTACAGTCACAAAACAAACATGAACCGGTATCAGATGTTGAAGAGGTTCATATATTGGAAATTGCATTTTGTAACTGAAATGGTTCAAACTTCCATATAAAGTTTACATTTGAATAGTTAGACACATGCATGCAGCTATGGAAAGATGTATATTTGAAAACATACTCCTAGTGGTCTGTGTGGGAAAATGGGGATGCAAAATAAATTGAATTAAGAGAGACACATGTGTAGGTAAAAAGAGTGCAACAAACCATCAAAAAGCACACACACACACATTTCTTAGTATGGCTTATAAATCATTGTTTGGATGCTTTTTTTTTTTTTTTTAATATATACATGTAAAACTTGTGACATTAAACAGGTTTACAGTGTATTTAAGAGGGCAGAGAAAATAGAGGCCTCTGTCCTTTGTGTGAGGAAGTCCTCATTAGAGAGTTAAACCACACTCTTTGTGAGGAAACGTAGGATTTAAATAATAATAGCAATGCTAATGGATCCATTTAGTGGATCACAATGGGAACTTGTAGGATGTTAATGGGTCACTGTGACTGTGAATAGACTATCACATGAGTCAGCACAAATATTTGGCCAGGGAATTATGCAACGGTGTGGTAGACATATACTGAGAACGACAGTTTATCTTGTGTTAAGATAACAATGGATTTGAAATATTGATTGGATATAATTAGTGTTTATTTGAAGAGTCTCGATGTGATTGTTTACCTTACATACTCTCCCCCTCAGTGCATCTAAGGTCACTGAATGGAAATCCAAACTTACAAACAATCCAAACTTAAAGACTTTAAACCTTTTATATCAGGTGGAAGATCAACAGCTGTGAGGTGTATGGGGTTATTTGTTCGTGGGCATCTAAGGACGTTTGTATTAGCCATTACCGATGTGACATTAGGGAGAAAGGGAGAGTGGCTTGTTACCTCCTGCTGTGACACCATGGCTTAGTTAAATGAAGCCTGTTGCTTCATGGTGTTTATTCATACCTAAAAAAAGCACAAAGGCAGACATTATCACATGAAGAAAAAGTCTGCTGAGAAGACAGCATGCTAAGGAAATGTCCTGCATTAAACCTGCTGTGCTCTTCAGAAAACAAAGACAAAATAGGAGGATTTTTTTTTAAATGTTGTACGAGCATATCCCACTGACAGCTGGTCTGACATTTCAACAAATGGTTTAAAGATATAACTCAAATCCCAAAACTGATGTGAGAGCTGAAAAAAAACCACAACCACAGTAAAGAAAAGTATGTTTTTTATTGTCAAAATAATGGATTCACTAAAATGCCTGTTAGCTGCTGTTCGAAACACAAACTCTGTCTAAAATAAAACCCAATGATGTCACATAAACTAACATAGTGTCTCCACAAAACATTGAGTTTAAATATAAGTGTGGTTATTTATACATCTAAAGAGCTCGATTTTTTCTTTAATATTTCAGGGATTACACACATAAATGAAGTGGACAGAACAAAGATGTACACACTCCTGATCATTTAGAAAATGTTTGGACAGCCTGTCCCTGAAATAGAGTCGGATATTGAAATTACAATTTTTCTCCTTTATATCAATGGCTACATGTGATAAGACGTATTAACAGTATGAAAATTATTGAAAAGGGCAATTTTTTGTGGGGTCGGTGTCCTAGTGGTACGTTCATGTGCCTCATGTACGGAGGCTACAGTCTTTAAAGCGGGCAGCCCGGGTCCAAAACCGAACAGTGGCTCTTTGGCTGATATCACACCCCGCTCTCTCTTCCTGATTTCTGTCTCTATCCACTGTCATGTCTCTCCAATAAAGACATTAAAAGCCAAAAGAGGAAGAAAAAAAAGAAAAGTAATACAACATATTTGCCAAAGAAGAGAGTATAAGTCCACAAAGATAAGTCTGGTCACAGAAACTCCGCCTGCTCACTGGCAGTGAATAATTTCTGTTGCATTCATACATCTGCTCACAGCGACTTCAGGTGGAAATAATACAAGGGGACTGGCAGGAAAAAGTCCAATTAAATCAAGGTGAAAAAGTTCAATGTTTGCTTTCACACATGCAGCTCACTTTTTTGAACATTGTTGGGAAATTTTCAGGAGTTTTGTGAATGTATGAAAACCACAATGGAGACTCACAGGGCCCCTCTAACAGAGTTAAACGTAGATTTTAATTTCAAACAATTATCTGCAAAAAATGTCATGACTACTCCACATCAGAGCTGCCTTTGCTCCTGTATTATTTGTTGGCTCAATTCTGCGCACATACTCACGGCCAACAATGCAAAAGGACTGAACCTTTATTTGAGATTGCTTCAACACGGTCCAGTGTGGTCCAGCCGAGAGAGGGCACTTATTGTCCACTGAGGACTTTGCCACATTCATTTGAAGAGCGACCCTTTCTCATTATCAACAGACACACTAAACGATGGGCCCCAAACAATACAGAACGGATCCCTTTATGCGCACAAGTGCTCAACGTTTAAGCAACTCCCTCTTCCTTTCAGATACCTGCACACAAGTGAAAGATGTGGGGGACACAAAAGATATTCTCAACTTTCCTTTTCTCTCCATTCGGCGAAACATTCCCATTTTAAAGCTTTTATTTGTGCAAAGCCTCTCATTAACTCCGCTCATGCTGCCTCCCTCTGCTTGCCATCGCTTAAGTACTGGGTGTTGTAAAAAAGCTACCAATTAGTCCCTCATCAGCTCCAATTAGAGGAGACAAAGCCTGAGTAAAGATAACTCGATGAGAGGGAAAGGTGGAAGGGTGAGGGCTGTACGTGTGTGTTTTGTGTGCTTGTGTTTGTGTACATGTGTGTGTGTGTGTGTGTGTGTGTAAAAAGCCTCGGCCGGCACAACATAGTTGTAATAATTGAAGAACTTGTGGCCATTCAGCTTGACCCACTGCAGCTTCAGGTCCATTCACTGTGCAGGCTCCTCAGCGGGCCCTTTTCTCAGGGGACAAGTGTTGTTGTGCTGGGAAGACCGGCCCCCCAGGAGTCCCAGAAAGAGAGCCATTCAATCCTCTCTACCTGTTAGCAGCATGTAAAGCACTTAGGAACATGCCGATCACTCATTATTGTCTCCTTCACTCTCAATGCTTCCTTAAACTTCCAACAAGAGCAAGGCCCTTTAAGAGGGGTGGGGGTGGGGGGTGGGGGGGAGACAGGGGATGTATGTTAAGGGGGTGCCTTTCGCCTCATTAGAATTGAATTTGCACTGTCTTGCAATTACGTTGGAGGGCAACAATGTATTTTTTTCATCATAATCTCCCCTGAATGGAGGGTTTTTGGGGCAGTTAATTTGCTGCCCACACTAACACATTAATTAATGAATTGGGTAACACTAATTTTCTCTATGCTGCCTTTCTCTGTCTCTTTCCTCCGTGGGTTTCCAACTGGTCTAATAAAATTACCTCATTAAGGCCTTAATGGCAGCACAGTAACTCTCTCATTCATTTAGTATTAAACATTTTCATTGAAAGGAGGTTGGGTGTGTGATTGTTCCCATTCAGAGTTGCATCTTTTTGTGGGTGGTTCTAAATAATGAGGGGGACAAGCAGGGAGATATAATTAGGGACAAGGGGGCACTTCAGCAAATATTTGCAATCTTTTAAGGCTTGCCCTCATATGACAGTGATTAATTACTTCCAGAAGGGATTTGAGAGAAATAAATTGCCAAGTTTTTCTGTTTTCTCCTGGGGCGAGATGACCCCCAGCTTGTTAAAAGGATGTGCACAGGACTTTAATTTCGGCCCCTCTTTAATCAAATGCAAATGATGACATGTACTGTTCTCTGAAAAGCGGGCTCGTTATGAAACAAACACACAACATGTAAACAACGATGAAGGGTTTGATGGAGGTGGCATCTGACTGTTTTTTGTAGAAACACTTGACATGAGCTAAAAGACATAAAACACGGTCTGTTTGTTTTTGATGATAGAATGGATAATAACAATGACGTGGTTGTTTATGAGAGGATATGATTTGATTGTGATATTTTGAAAATGTGTAAGAAGTTGAAAATGACGATTGATTTGCTTTCAGAACCAAAATAAAAAAGGATGATTTATTCTGACAGAAATACATGGAAGCCCTTCTGCTGCTTTCTTTACGCTGACATCATCACTGGTGTCTTGTTTTCAAACATCTTAGAGAGGAAAGATTTTTTTTCGCAGAGCAAATATTGTTGCATAAAGGCGTCTAATTTCGGTCAGCGGGTCCGAAAATAAACAAGAAAACAACATTAAGCATGCCGAGTGAGCATTTTCACAGAGCTTTATTCATAATTGTGTTTTGATTGTCTTCATAATCAAACTGCGAAGTTTAATGAGTTCACTGAACACTGTGTGCATTGCATCATTCACAGGGCCTGGATCACAGTACACACTGTTTATTACCAGCTAATTACTGCCACCTAGTGGACATAGAATGAGTATCACGGCATAGGAGACTGTGAAGGAAGTATTCATACTTCATGACTCTTCCAGCTATGATTTCTTATGACTTGACCACCTTCAGGATTTTAGATAAAGAGCAGAGCAACCTTGTTATCTGTTGGTGTTGTCAGGTTAAACACAGAGTGTGGATGTGATTGAAAATGTTTCCTGTCCCTTTAAATAAAATTCTCAGCTAAAGTTCTGTCAGACAAATGACCACAGAAAGGATTTATAATTCAATCATTTATTTTGCATCAGTATGTACTAATTTGTAGAAGAAGTCAATAATGTAAAGTGAGCCAGTGTGCTGTAAATTGACTTGAGAATGTCTCCCTCTAGTGGATCGATTGCACACAGCCATCCTACAGCTGAATGCATGCAGTTAGCGTGAAACCCTGACCTTCAGATGAACTGACATGATCAGTCAAGTATTGGAACTGGAAAGAGAGATATTAACCTGCACTGTTTGCTTAAATGAGCCATTGTTTCAGCTAATGTATAATCTAAATTAATTGAAAAAAACTCTCAAGATCCAGTTTCTCAAATGGCAACTTCTCTTCTTCTGTTTTGGATGTCTGGGGTCGCCAGAGGTTAGTGAAGTCAAAGTTCGGTCATGAGCCAAGAAAGGTTGAGAACGACAGGCTTAGGCTCTACAAAGTTGAGCCTTTTTCCACTTTTTTCATGAATCCTAACAGCAAATGAAGTAAATCAAAGCATATTAAGCAGCTCTGGACATCATTACGCTTATCAGATGTGAGTGACAACATCTCTACTTGTATGAAATCACAGGCAGCATTTCAAATATATGTTTCTGTCTTGTTATCTTTTTCTAATTGTTATAACTCTGCTGCCATGGAAACTGAAAACAACACGGCTTGATGGTCCTGGGTAGGCATGATGCACCGAGTACGCATGTGGTTTTGGGGTGGAGTTTGTGAGCTGTGGGATGCGGTTTGTGGGAAATAGGGGTATGGGGGTGCCGGTGGCCTCAAGCTCCTGATTCCCTCCAAAAGCGCTGCAACCATAGTTCTATTGCTGTCCATAATGGTGGTCAGCAACATCACTTTCCTTCAGCTGCTCTCTCCAGAACTCCTTCATTTCAGCCATGTGTTGGCCCATTACATCGACATCTCCTGTATGCCGCTGCCGCCTCCGACCGGCCTGCTGGGCACTTGTCCCTTAAGAAATAATTGAAGCCATGGTGTCGTTTTGCCTTTGTGGCAACAACACTACTATTTATTGTGTCGTCTCCTTCCACTTCCGGGTGAAAGCCCCGGCGGAAATTCTCGAGCATTCGCAGAACGTTCGGCTGGGTATACATGCCGTTATTTTGCCGACTATGAACGACTTATCTAGGTGTTCTTCTCTGGTTATGAGATGTCCGTTATGGTCCGATGTAGGTCGCACTAAGATGTTTACATGCATTTTAAAAGTCCAAACAGTCTGTCTGATTCGATCAGAAATTTGAATATCTAGCGCCATGTAACCCTGCTGGTGAGGTTTCCAGATGAGAACTAACAGCAGTAATGTCACATAACTTCAACTCAATCTTTGTGCTCCTATTCATCCCAGCCAGTCCCTCTATGCAACCACAGATCAATATCCAGCTTGGAACAACCAAACTCATGCCCACAAAGTCTGCCCGGAACCTGGGTGTCATGATTGATGACCAGCTAACTTTTAAGGTTCAAGTAGCCTCGATTGCCCGGTCATGTTGATTTGCCCTGTACAACATCAGGAAGATCAGACCTTACCTGTCAGAACATGCTACACAGCTCCTGGTACAGGCTCTTGTGATATCACGCATTGACTATTGCAACTCTCTACTGGCAGGTCTTCCTACATGCACTATCAAACCTCTGCAGATGATACAAAATGCAGCAGCACGACTGGTCTTCAACCTTCCTAAAAGAGCACATGTCACTCCGCTGTTCATCTCCTTACACTGGCTCCCAGTTACTGCTCGCATCAAATTTAAAACTCTGCTGCTCGCTTACAAAACAGCGACTAAAACGGCTCCTCCTTACTTTAACTCTCTCATCCAGGTCTACACTCCCTCCCGCCCACTACGCTCTGCCAATGAAAGGCGTCTGATCCAACCTTCACAACAGGGTCCTAAGTCTCTGACTAGACTCTTCTCCTCTGTCGCCCCCCGGTGGTGGAATGAACTGCCAAACTCCATTCGATCTGCAGAGTCCCTCTGCACCTTTAAGAAAAAGCTAAAGACCCAGCTCTTTCATGAATACCTACTAACTTAATGATGATGGTCTCCATATTATTGATAATGATGATGGTTGTTTTTGTTTGATAACGATGACTTATAAGATGGTTTCTATACTGATTAGAGCTCTCAAGAACTGCCCTCAATGTTGTGCTTTGCCTCTGGTCACTTCCTGTCAGCACCTGTGTGTCCAATCGGACTCAAAGCTGATCGTTTGCTCTTACTGACATTGTTCCCTTTTTTCTAGATCCTTGCTTGTGTTGTACTTACTCTCTGATGTATGTCGCTTTGGATGAAAGCGTCTGCTAAGTGAATTGTAGAATTGCAGAATAACAAACTCTTAACACCTCATCCATCATTCATGCATTATGAATGCTTCTTTAATTGATTCAGCCCTGAGGTGTTGGGTGGGTCAATTTCTTCTTCACTTTGTTTGAAACAGAGTGAAATACTTTCTCAGAGTAATGAGGGAGAAACTACTTTAATGAGAGACTTGTTTAATGTGCTGTGAAGGAACCATGTGTTTCTGAACATTTTAAATAAAATCATGCATCTGCACAGTCTCATTTTGTTAAAAAATATACACACACAATCTATATTTCATACAAAAATATACATCTGTGATCAAAAGGTTTACAGTCCATTCTGTTTGAAAACAGTTAAATATAATAGCAAAACTCCTCAGTATTTACACCTGATGGTATGTTGTTTTTAAAACTCACTCTCTTTAAATATTCCAGTCAAAGTCTGTGTTCTCATGTGCTGGTTTCCTCTTTCTGTTCCTCTTAGACCCCCCGCCTGTTCGAGATGGAGGTTCCCTGTAGTCCTCACCTGAGCCTGTGTCCAGACTGTCCTGGTTGTCCCTCCAGCTGTCAGGGACGGAGGGAAAGTCCTCCCCTGGTGAGTGCATCGGTCGCCCGTACACCTTACTCTGCAAGTCAGCAATGTCGTTGCGAATGTCTGCCATGAGCAGGAGCAGAAAATCGAAGGAGCCTGGAGGACCCTGGGGGTGGTGAATAACAAAAAGCGATTATTTAAAAAATACACATTTTATTGTGTTTAAATGTTTTCCTTTGAAAGGTTTTCCTTTTTATATAAACACTGCATTTACCGTAAAATGCAACAAATATAAGAGAATAACATTCTGAGACATGGGCCTTCAAGACCACAAGTGCAGCCCCACCATCACCCACTGCACGTGACCTGATTCCATTAAAAACTTGCCCTCATTCGTTGTGTATTGCAAGCGACCGCCTGGCAGTGCAAAGCATGCTAGGATACATAGCAACACAGACCAGCCCGGTCATTAGGTTATCATGCATTTCAAGAAAACAGTGGTATACTGTAAAGTACATAAAGCTAGTGGAGTGCTGGTGTGATTGAAACGTGCTGTGGGTCCGTTCTTCACGACTATTAACTTTAGCGTAAGCTGAGAGCTCATCTACCAATCAGCCAGCTAGCTGGAGTGAAAACTCTGCGTAGCAAACAGGCTGTACTAGGAAGAGCTACGCAGCAGCACTGAAACTGCACATTGTGGACTTTTCAGAACACAGTGGAAATAGTCACGCAGTAGGGCAGCCCCCCGATGAGTCTTATATAACGGTGTGACTTATATTCCAGATTTCATTGAAATAGAAAATAGTCATTACATTTTCTTCTTAGTCTTTTATTTATTCAGAAGCCAGAGAGGAAACTATATCCAAAAGATCTGTAACTGATCAATAGACTGTCCAGCACTGTTCACTTTATGGAGCTTCTTTTAGGTTTTGTTAATGCTAACATCATCAGTGTTTATCTTCGGGGATAATGCTTACTTTGTGCTTCATATCATTTACTCTGTGTTTGACAGTTTTCCTAACTGTGTCCTTAAATGTCCAATGTCCACAGTGGTCTGTTTCCCACTCACCCTTATGTTTAACTGTATTGTTCTGGATAATGGTAACAAGTAACAATAGTGAAGCATCAATATAGGAACTTACTGGTGGTCCGACAGGCCCAGGAGCTCCTCTCTCCCCCTGGGGGAACAAAACAAATATTTAGCTTAGATGAATTACAGTGAGGGGAAAAAGCATGAGAAGAATTCATATTAGTCAAGTCAACTTTTTTTTTAACTGAGTTACAGAGAACACTTGCATATACACCATGCCCAGCACTGTTCACTTGTTCCAGTGCTTACGGCATGCATACGACATGTGAATTGTGGATTATTATTATTTTTATTATCAGATCAGATTTTGTGTTGTGGCCCAAAGCGATTAAAGCACTGGTAAAACATTTCAGGATTTAATGGCTACGCGTATGGAACTGCATTTAGCTTAGCATAAAGACTGGAAGCAGATAATAACTATATAATTATATAGATACATTTTTCAAAGTTGAAGAAGAAACCTAATGGTCAGCAGTAATTCTCTCAGATGAGAAAGTTGAAACTCCCTTTACAGTATTTGGACTAAGCAGAGATGTAACAACTAAAGGAAGCATTGTAACTATTTATATTTGTTGATTATTGAAATCAAAAAGTGCACAAAGCCAAGCTGTTTCTCCTTGATTCCTTGTTTTATGCTAAGCTAAGCTAAGTAGAGCATTGGCTTCATCCAGAGATATGAGAAGATCTTCAAACCTACATTTGAGAAAGAAAGTAAATACATGTCTTTTGCAGAGGTAATAACTTTTCCTTAGACTGTTTCCTTTGTGTGTGGCTGATATAAAGTAAACGTTGATAACATCATTATTAATGTTCCGTACATGTAGCCTGACTGAGAGGTATCACAGCAGCGTGCTTACCTACGGTAGCACACACACAGGTTGACCTAACTGCTGCGGTTGTCAGCCAGGCTCAGGGTCACAGTGGGGCTGTGAGTGTTTTGGCAGATGGTTTGGATTTGTTACTGAGAGAGACAGATTACCATCACCCTCCTGTCTATCCACACAAACATGGAGCTGTACTGAGAGAATACCGACGTGCTATGTCAATAAAGTAGATGCACCTAAGTTGTCCCATACGTGATCACAAAGCTAAGCAAATACTGATACGGGTAGAACAAGATGAAAAGCCAATACGAGACCAGAAACTCTTCAGCTGTTATACCTTACACATCTGACTGCTCACTCTTGAGTCACTACTGAAATCACAACAGAGCTTCTGAAATCCCCCCCCCCCCCCAAAAAAAAAATCTGTAATAAGTTAAACATCACTGTTAACAAGTTGCAAATCTCATCCCGGAAGAAGGATATTTTTATGATTTCAAAACCCTCAAAACCAGATTCTCGGTTGATGGAGATGAAAATCTTCTCCAATGTGATCACCATGACCGCGGTGAAATCTGCCTCGTGCCTCCTTAATCAGTGCCTCTTTGAAACTTAGCCTTAGGCCTTTTGAGAAGCAGTTCACAAAATTCTATATGAGAAAACCACAAACGGCTCATGTTATCTAGAGTCCTTATACTGATGCTAATAAAGAAATGACTGGTATGTTACTTGAACAGACTCGATGTTGGCCTCTTCTTGTGAATTAGGTCAATGCTGACTCAGGTTGCAGTCAAAACGTGTTTAGGTTAGACAAGTGTGGTTTATTACAGAATTTAACTCTAGAAATACAGAGACTTTTTGTCAGAATGTATCATCTTTAGTCAAATTAACAATAGCAAAAAAGTCCACGTTTAACCAAAGATGCTCTTCTTGTAGTTAAAAATATTTGAACATACAGTTGGCCACTCAGACACCAAATAACAACGATCTGTTTCTGCTCATATCAAGAAGATATTCTACATATGCATACCCTTTTATCTCTCTGATTATTCACAACCAAAGATTTAAAACTGTGCAATATGCTGTTTCGCACACCAGTTTATACTCTTTCAACTTGTAGCAGCTTGCTGTGATCACCTGGCAGGGCTAACTCCAGCTGAGGATTCTAAGGGAATCCTGGCACCCTGTGCATATTTCAACAGACATCATGTTGATAGATGAGCTGACGGTGCTGCGTTTTTAATTTGAAATCTTTTCACTTCTTTTGAGAGAGGTCCTGCTCAGTAAGCCAAGAGTCAGATTCTGCTGCCAAAAAGAAGACTCATTTGCTTTCGGGGGCCACGAGCTGGTCTACCGTATTACAATTTTACTGTCAGAGAGACCAAAGAGACCCGCGTGGAAAAAGTCGCCCTTTTTTAAGAATAAGAACATACTGTCTATACAGTAGGACAAGATAAGGGGGGGAATTTCATCTGAACTTACCTTTAGACCATCTTTTCCTGGTGCTCCTGGAGACCCCTGTTAAATGATAAAAATAATTCATGTGGTTTTCTTAAACTCTCAAAAGACAAACAAGTCAGATTGTTTGGATGAAGTGAACATAGAAGTGACTTTTGATTAATCAAATTATTTCTTATAAATTAATTATTTGTTTTACGGGGGGCGCCGGTAGCCTAGTGTTTAGTGCCTGCGCCCCATGTGCAGAGGCATAGTCCCTCAGGCAGGCATCCTGGGTTTGGATCCAACCTGTGGCTCCTCTCCCTCATGTCATTCCCCACTCTCTCTCTCTCTCTTCCCTATTTCTGAATCTATCCTTTGTCCTGTCTCTAAAATAAAGGCATAAAAAGCCCCAAAATAAATCTAAACAAAACATAAAAATCTCAAGTTTTTCAATCCTCATTTGGAAGCCTCTCCACACAAACGTTTTCAGTCACAAGGTTGTTGATTGTTAAATTAGACGCTCTTTTAGTTTGTTAGAGAAGGCACTAGCTGCGCTGGTCAGGGTGCATTTGGATGAAGAATGGGGGATACATTATCGATAAAGTCCAAAACCACTAGCCTATCTGAATGTGTTTGGTTGCCATCCATCCAAACAGAAATATGTTAATGTTGAATTCACAATTTTTACAGAAAACTCATTGATTCTTAATCTTTTTCAATCTAAACTGACATGTTCATGATGTTCCACCAGCAGCGATTATCTGAGATTAACTTTGTGCCTGCCTGCAGGCGTTTTCAGAATGACTTCAGCTCTGTGGTATAGGGTCCTTTGATCTCTTTCCTAGAATAATCATCATTAGAGAAGTGTGAAGACAATGTGTAGGGAGGAAAGCCAATATTCAGATCGACGCCAAGCCAAGAGAGTCACACAACACTGTAACATATTCATCATCTCTGAAAGCCTGACATGTGGTCCAACACATGTGACCTCACAGCCAAACCTCATGAATGTGTTCAGAATCTGATCAGATCGTTTTGTGTGGAGAGAAAACTCCCTTTAAGTCTGATCTCACCAACATGTGCACTGATCAAATGTATTAACAGCTCACAAATGTAAAGAGCTGAGAGTCAAAAGAAATCGCAGTGTCACACACACAGTAACACACAAGGAATTACTTTATTTCTACAATAAAAACAGTTTTCTTTCTTCGCGTTTTGGCATTAAGAGGTTTGGGATTTGACTGATTGAAGGTGCTGATGTTCTGATTTATTAGTCACAAAAATTGCATAAATACTGAAGCTTTAAAAACTAAAAATATATCTGTATGGCCACATCCTGCACATTCTTGATTCAGGTCCCAAACTCTAACTCTGAGGGTTCACACTTGTCCGCAAGAGCGAGCACTGCATTAAACCCAGTGAGCCAAAGAAAACATCTTAAGCTCTAAACGGACTCAGCCTCTCTCTGTGTTGTTATTGCTGTTAACATGTGTCATCTATTTTCACCTTGCAAAACTGCTTTCTTTACAAAAAACTTCCCTAAGAGAGAGCAAGCTGGAAACGTCTTTGTGACAGTGATGTTTCAGTTTTTTCACAAAAGATACTTGCTCACTCACTACTGATTCTCCCTTCATGAAGATCAGTTAATCAGAACTCTCCTCAAGCTTAACTATCACAATGACCTGTTAAGTAAAACATTTAATTAGGTTATTTAGTTATTATGCTGTGTGACACAAAGCAGATGTGTGGAAGTAAACATGTAGATCATAAAGGAAACAATGAACGCAAGAGAGGCAGAATTTAGAGCAGTGGAGGTCAAGAAAAATAACACATTCATACTGTCTGATTCAGAGAACTATGCTATAAAATGTGAGCAATGGCCCAAATTAATTATATGCAATTTATATCTTTTTCATTTCTGTCTAGAATTCACATATTTACTGCCACAAAGCGGCTTCAGTTAACACTTAAAATGAATTACAGATTTCTGATGACTTAAAATAGTATGGAAACTGACCACTGCCCCTCGAGGGCCCCGTTTGATGTGGGACAGGTCTGGTGTGGGCCCGATAGGTCCCATCAAGCCTCTGGGACCAGGATGCCCAGGGGCGCCCAACAGTCCTATAAGCCCTGGGGGCCCCTCTGGTCCTGGATCTCCTAAAACAATCCAGACGAGTAATGTTGAACTAAAAGACAAGTGATCACAGAAAAGGGCAGACACAGATCTCAAAATGATTTGCACTAATATTGATTAATATTCTGATTTAAGTAAACCAGGCTCCCAGAGTGTCTCTCACACGCACACAGCCATTATATAAATATGGACAAAATGCCTCAAACTTTGCCTATTGTACAAAGATGAAGCCAAATTACCCCGTGACGGACACTGACATATTGCCCATTTGGAACCAAGAGTCTACGCAGAAAACTGGCTGGTATTGACTTCCTGCTTCCAACAACAAAAACACATATTTAACTTGCTGATAAAATGGCAAAGATCCCTCAGGTCGGTAAAGTCCACACAGAACAGATTCTTTTGTCTGTTTGAAGCGGACACTCGCAGTTATGGAAGTTCAACGACTTGTGTTGGTGTTCGTTGCGTTTCCACTCTCCGTTTCTCTTCTGTTAATCCAGTGCACACAGGGACTAAACTCTTTTCTAAACTATGATAGCCAGGGTCTTTTTAGAGTCATAATGCTCTGATCCATGTCCCTTGAGTACCCCCAGCAGATTGTAGTTTTCTCTAAAGTGGCACAAAACTTGATGTAGACATTAAAAGGTTCCCAAAATATCAATCCCAATGTTTTTGTGACCTCTGTCTCTTCCTCTTATTCCACAAGGGGGTTGAAAGTTGTGGGTTTGAGTAATATCCTTGCTAACAAATGAATTCATTACTATAAATTCTGATTTACATTTTTATGTCACCCTTGAGCACCATCATCAGGTCAAACTTTGGTTAAGACCAAAAACCTGCAAAGCTAATGACATTCCCATTAGCCTTGGCTGTATTAATGTTTAATGCTGCGTACCATCTTTACTGGATGCAGGCCAGTTCCTTCTCGCAGAGTCTGACACTGTTTTATTATTTTGAGTTTCATGTGTTGTACCTGGAGGTCCTGGGAGACCCGGAGGCCCTGGTAAAAATATGGGCGACGTCAGGATTTTCTCGTTGGTCATCTGCTCGGGGACATCAGCACTGTTTGACAGCATGGCCATCTTAAAAAGTGATGCAGAAAATAATGAGTAGATTGTGCAGGTCAATGAGGAGGCGACTACATTTAAGTGAATGACTTATATAACAAATAAAGATAATTGCCAACCAAAATCCACATTCTCTCGTGGCATCAAAGTTGTACTTTTTTCCCCTTTGTTTTAAAATGTGATGTCAAACATTAAAATGCAAACAGTAACTGCACAATTTGGTTGTCATACCTCAAATGCCTCTGCATACAATGATTCATAAAGGCCTGCACTGTCAAACAGGACAGGAAAATTACCCACCGAAGGGCCAGCTTCAAGTGAGATTATGTTAAAATTATATTCCCTGCCAGAGATGAAAGCTGATCTTCCATCTGCACAATGCCACAAGCTGTAACCCAGACAGATGGAGGGCAAGGCAACCCCTCTGCATTATTCAGGGAGACCAGGAGAGTCCCTGTTCTGTATGCTGAGTGGCATCCTTGGGAAAAAGTTAACTTTGATCTCTGTGTAACATCATGTGGATCTGGCAATCCCAGAGGGAAACACATGAAGGACCTCGCTATGCTGTGGGGAGCTGCTAATCAGAATTCATGCTCACAGAGGTAGAAGCATATGTCCACACTTAACACACACACATACACACTGCATACACCTCTCTCACACACACACAGCCACACACTGGTAGGGGTCATGGTTCACCTGCTGATCAGTGAGTATTATGCAAGACTGTAGACTGTGCACAGGTGTTTGGCCCACAGTAAGATCTTAAACTCAAACTCTAACCCCCTGCAATATGAGAATATACTGTCTAATTTACTGTAATAAAGCACAGCAAGCTTTTATTATTTTCATTTTTTTTCTAAATATATGAACATGTAAGAAAAGCATTTGGACCACACAGCTGGAAGCAATAAATTATGTGTTCCAGTCAAAGGTGTTGAGTGCCACTGTTGACAGACTCGTGCTCAGATGGGTTCAGACGCCCGTGATTACACAGAGGGAAGCGTAAGCTCTCTGTTGAGTTTCACACAAATTGCCCAAGAATTCCCCCTTATGAAAAAGAATCTATCAGCTACAGGCGAGGAAGTTTTTTTTAGATACTTTTTTATAGGATATAAAGGGCTAAAATAATTCTTGAGAGAGTTGTAAAAATCTGCCTGTTATATTTATATATTATATATGAAATCAAGTCAGGTATGAAACCCTTAGAGATAAAGTTAGATCTTTTGGTGGTGATAAAGGAAAAGAGCGGCTCTGGATACATTTATTTTCAGCTGAATCATGGAGGTGAGTTTAATGCTGACTGGGGCCTTTCTGCAGTCAAGCATAATATACTTGAAAAAGCAACAGGATGGAAGACTATGCTTTAGGATAAAATCGAGTAGTGTTACAGGTACATTATATGAATGCGTGAGATAATAAAATGTAGTTTTGAGTTATATTTTCTTATTTTACCTTCTGCTTCAGCTGTAGTACAGACATTTTGATCTGAAGGAAATCATCACACGTGGCTGAGCAGGTCCCAGCATTCATCACGTTGTCTGACTTCTCAAAGAGATGCACTGCTAGGAATGAAGAAAAAGAAAGTTACAGAGGTTACAAGTAAAAAAAAAAAGAATCAGGGAAATGACCCTCTGATATGACCTTTTTACTGAGCAAGTATACAGGTTAAGAATGATGTGTGTCTTTATAATGTTTACTGAAAAAGTTTATTTTTTATTCCAATTAAATGTACAAAATTGTGATCAGTACTTGTTAAAAACAAGGCTCATTTTCAGGAACAAAAAATGCTAAACAGCCAGGGTCTTTGTTCCAGGTGCACACACTTCTAGCCTGTTGACTTTTCAAT
Organism: Labrus mixtus; assembly: GCF_963584025.1. Lineage (NCBI taxonomy): Eukaryota > Metazoa > Chordata > Actinopteri > Labriformes > Labridae > Labrus > Labrus mixtus. The sequence goes on along the minus strand of NC_083628.1, from coordinate 6,914,945 downwards.
TGGTTGTTACAAACTATGAGAGCTGACCTTTTGTGTTTTTAGGATGAACAGCTTATTATGCAGAATAGCTGTAAAATTGTATTTTATGACATTTGAGCACCACATAAAATCTTCACCTTCACTCAGACAGAAAGGTCGTCTTGTAAAAGTGTCAGAGTCTCAGGGAAGAAATGTAAATGACTATTGTTCAAATTAGTGGCTTTGCAAAAACCATATTTTACATTTTGACGACAAAATGTGATAGTGAGGAGCTTTTTTCCTATGATAACCCACTCTAATTATTGCACATTAGAAGTTTAGGAATACGTATTTGTTGCACAATCCTGTAAAAAACAACATGAGAAGAACAGTTTATCACTTGGTTATGTTTCTGGGCTGCTGTAGAACTCTACTCTATGAATGCATAAATTATATGGATGAGTGAACGTGTCTGGACACTATTTTCCCCTCTATGTTACAAAGCAGCAGGACGTAAAGCAGGAGCATGACTGCATGCACCATAGTTTCTCACTCTCCAGGTTCTCTTGAAATATTATAGCAGGTAATGGAAGATAAACTCATGGGAGGACTCAGGAAGTAGCAAATCTGCTGCCCCTGTCCGCTTCATTGGCAACTGAATCTGGGGCACAAAAAAGACCTTATTATCGCCAAACCTTTTGTGACGTTTTCCTTAAATGAGACAAGACCATGAGTCACGGGGGCAGCTGTATGTTTGGGAGACTCAACTGTTCTGACATGCACAAGAGCTATATGTGTAATGACTACCAGGTGTCCATGTTAGCAGCACCACCATCTTTTTTTCATTCTAAAACACACACACACGCGCACACCCAGACACCCAGACACCCAGACACACACACACACACACACACACACACACACACACACACACACACACACACACACACACACACACACACACACACACACACACACACACACACACACACACACACACACACACACACACACACACGTATGTGTAGTCAGCCCCACATCACAGTCAGCTGTGCCCTTGAATAAAAAGAAAATGTCTGAGTAAAAAAAACTCCTCTCACCTCTCTCCCCCTTGGTGCATGTTTTACCATCTTCTTCCAGGAAATAACCTCTCTCACACTCACACCTGTAGCTCCCCACAGAATTCAAGCAGATCTGAGAGCATGCAGTCGTGTTTGTGTCGGCACATTCGTCGATGTCTGTGTGTTGCAGTGACAGGCAGGGACAAAGAACAGGAAAATTAAAGACAGACAATGCCAGTTGCAGTAAGATAACTACTTACAATTTACCTGCACAAACTAATCAAAAACAGCATTTGGCAAAGAGATGAAATGAATAGTCCATAAAACTGACAGCAAAAGACAATGAAATTTACATACCCATGTATAATACATATTTAATTCATTTAATGTAATGTTATGTTTGTGTGATTCAATTTAAATAAAAGACCGCAGTTAAAAGGAACATGGTGTAAAAAAAATAGATAATATCTGCTGATATTAGCACATCCAGTGACTATCGGTATCAGCTCATTTTATCGCAGATATGAGCCGATATAACTAGATTTATTCACCAGTCAAATAGCATTTCATTTGAGTATTGTTTAATTACACTAACAAATATCTTTCTGGCTGTCACCTGCAGAGTGTGCTATATGGATTACAACAAGCATTATCACCCTCCAGGGTGTCAAGTGGTCACGCACTTCCGTGCTCAGCTACTTTCCAGTTGAGTGACCGTCTTGTCTACGTTATACTGTGTACCTATTGTGTTTAACAACTGCATTTGAGGGATCAGCACAATAAATGTTTATATCTACATCTATCTCTACGGATCAAACATAGATCTAAGAAAGATTTCGGCCGATATATTGGTATCTGATTTGTTTTCTCCCCAAAAATCCCAGATCAGTCAGGCCCTAGTTTCAATTTTTCATTCTGCTTCAGTTACCCCATCTGAGAGGAGCAAAAATGGTAAAGGCTTTACCCAGACTAAGCCCTGTTAGAAATCGTGCAAAGTTTGCCTTCCTGACATGCAGAACAGGAAAGGCTGTAAGAGACTGTTTTTGCAAAAAGGTTTTCAAAAAATATTTAAAAGAGCGATAGAGCAGGTTTCTTCTTGTTGACAGGAAAGGCCAACTGATGATTTTGAGTTTGTCATGAGAGTGTCTATCATGATGTGCGGTTGTACAAAGTCTCACCCAAACAGTAGGGCTTCTCTCGGCTTCTGTGGCGTTCACGGTCGTAGCGGTAGCCGGGGTAACAGGTGCATACAACTCGCCCAAAGTGGTCAGTACACTGTTGCTCACAGGGAGCGCCAGCACACACATCATAGTCTGCAGAAGTGAATGATGCAGTTCAAAAGTATGATCACAAGCACGAGCGATTTCACATCCGTCTACTGAATTTTTATATTTTTAGCTTGTTCTTTTGTTCAACTCAAGACTTTAGGCAACATGCCTGCAGTGTTTTTTTCTTTTTAAATCATTGCGGTTGAAACAAGAGAAGGTTCAGTGGAGTGCAATGAAGACCTTATGGGACATGACACAGGAGAGTTCCAAAAAACACTCACACACTCAACACAACACAGCAGTCCAAAACGTTTTCCTACCTTCAGGGATGCACTGGCCCAACACAAACTTGAAGCCCTTGCAACATTTCTTTCTGTAAAAAAAGAGAAAAAAAAAAGAAATGTGCATGCATATAAGAAGACAAATACAACATTATTTCATAACAATTATATAATTGGTCCCAACATTTTATATCATTTTGCATAATGTTGGGCATGGTACATTTAGGATCTGCAGAATTGTGTGTGATCCAGTGATTCTGTCTGTTTAAACGATTGTGTTTGTTAATGTTGGAAACATCTTCATGAAGATTTATGTGTCCAGACTACACACACTTACACACACATACACACACACTTAGTGCTATCTGCAGGTCTCATCTCTTTGCCTTGCCTGCTGTTGTGTAGTTCTTCAAATCTGGTAAAACATACATTTATGGTTAAATCTCCTGGCAAGCTTGCTATGTTGCATTTCTCATTTCTCTTAAAAAGTCTCTGGCCTAACTATTGCCCAAATACTTCACTATTATGTGCATTCTGAGTTTCTATCAGTCCCCTTCTAATCCACACATCTGTCTCATATCTGATGTTATAATAGACAGGCTATGATTAATACACTCATTCTTCATCCAAAAAGTAGAAGTGCGTGTTTGTAGGACATAACACAACTTGATGAAATAAGATAAAGTAACGGCTTTGACTTTGACATCTGTGTTAAGTTTTACTAAGACCATCTTCATAATAACATATTGTTGAAATAGTTTATCAGAACAACTCACATCATAACTATGAGGTAATACACATCCCTTGCTCTCACTCTAAAAGGAAAGTGCTACCAGGTGTTATTTTCAAACAGGAGGTGATATAAAAATGTAATTATGCCGTGAAGTCATGGCAATACAATGTGGTAAAACTCACTTTGATAGTACACTGAAAAAGACTACCCTGTAATGCTTAACAGCTTTTATTAGGGAGCAGTCATGATGATAGGGACATTTTATGGGCTGGTCCAGTGATTTCATACACTGAGCACTCAAACACAATTGATGTTATCTATTTATTTATTTACTATTTATTTCCATAGTCAGCCAGGTTAACTATAAAAGAACAAGACTTGAGTCTGCAACTTTGTATTTGGCTTTGTGAGCCTGAGTGCTAACGTCCAGATAATGCCAGCGTTACAGCATATTGTTTACATTTTGTAGGAAGGCGATACATTTTCCTTTATATGACTCTGCTTGCTTCAAAGGCCTGCGTTCTTATGTTCACACTAGTAATGTGTGCTCACTTCTGCCTGTCTGAGTTGTTACTTTGGATTGTAAGGGTCAAATAGCTGAAGAGGGATTACAACTAACTAGCTGCAGGGGTTCAAAACACAACACAAATTGAACCATTGCTGGGTATGTTATTATGCAAGTCCCTGAATTAAAAAAAAAAGAAAAGAGTATGAGAATTGATAAGTTATCACAAAATCGTATGGGTCATATTTAAATGATCTAAAGCGCATGGTCTTAGGGCACCCTACTACATTTTGTAAGGTAAGGTGTGTTTTGAGCCTAACATGAGTCAAACCAGAGTGTCAGGACTCATTCCTTTAAGAACCAGTTACACCTTAGAGTGTGCGCATTACCATACCCACAGTGGATTTCAATCTTTCTCCAAGACGGACCAGGCTGTGGCTGGTTCATGTTACTTCTCTCCTTCCACTGTGCAACACTGCATGAAATATGTTGACTTCAGATTAAAGTTATATCCCCTCTAGCAGTCCCGCAACATCAGAACCGTTGGCGCCTTGCCAAATAAAGAGTGAAGCTGTACACGTTCATGCATGAGGCGCGAAAGTGTAACTTCATTAATTAGGGAAATCTCCAGGCTGTATCAGATAAGATCTTATAAAATAATGTCCTGTGTGCGCTTAACATCAAAGCAATGTAGGCTACACATGTATTTATGTTTTTCTGCTGCTTGAATCCAGGGTTAATTCTCTACTGCATGTGAAATGGAGACTGGACATGTTTTTATTAAAAGCCCAGCCCTCTGCCTCTTAAAACTGAGTTGGGTGGAAAATAATAATGACACTTGCGCTACGTGCAAAGACGCTTTGTGCTGGCTCTAAGTTAGGACCGACATCACACTGGTCTCAAGTATGTCAATATTTACTTAGGCTGGCTTCTCTGACGACACACAGCAGCCAGTATGTCCTGACTCCAGTCCGAAATGGTCTGTAGTATTTAGTTTTGCGTGCCCCTCGGTTTGCAAGGCAAGCAGCAGACCAACAGGTGTTGCAGCGGTGGAAGCAGGCGTGCAAACAGGTTCAGATATAACTGATTCTACCCTTCCTAAAAAGCCTCTGCATTATTCTAATAAGCTCCACTACCAGAAATGTAGGAACAGCTCTCTCCAATGTTTTGAATTTGGACTGCAGTACCTATTTTAAACGCTACCTGTCAGTTACATGTTGCTCCTTTAAACACTGAGTCTAAATTTTCATGTTTACAAAGGGATACATTTTTTCTTCATCAGTAAAATGTCCCAAAAGATACACAGCCCATCATGACATTTGATTATCACGTGTTTTTACATATTTGATCATATTCTAAAGTTTTGGAATTATACAACTGTTGAATAAATTACAGTTCGGACCTGATGACGGTGCTTAGTCATAGAAGTACTTAAGGTACTGATTCATCCTGAGAGGAACATAAATGTGTGATTTCAGAATGACTTACAAGATTTATCTTTAAAACAGCCCAAAAAGATTTCCGTGACTGTACAGCACATGTATTCATGTCAATGTTAGTTTCTTCACTTATTACAGCAAGTGTTTCTAGTCCTTCTTCCCATTTAATATTGCATGTATTGACCCATCTGTTACTATGTCACGCATTTTGCAATAACATCATCATGGAAATATGATATGAAAGTAAATCACTGACTCTGCACCACTGCAACCCATTGAGTGTACTGTACACAGTTGACCGCCTTTACAGTCATTTTCATGAGTACTGGATATGCATAGCAGCCAAGAACCTCTTCACTCATACAACTGAATATTTACAACCTAAAGAGGGGCCGTAAGAAACTTCCTCACTGCTCTTGAGGCTCCCACTGAAGAGTATTAACCTGCAACAATCTAATGATAAGCTATTGCTCACACTGACGTTGAATGCTGCAGGAGTGTAGAGGAGGAGCAAGGACCACTCAGGAGTCCCTCTATAAGGTGCGAGCAGGCCACAAATTCTTATTTTAGGCAAAAGATAATCTACTTCAAAATGTACCAATGCATGTCAATCTCAGCAAAGTTGTTTGACAGTCTGTTAAGGAATTTGTTTTGTTAATTATAATAAGCATAACTTGTGTTATGTGTGGATGGGAGAAGCACAAACTTGGACGCCCTGAGAGAGTTGATCTGAGGATGGTTTCCTGTGTGAAACAATATTTCATGTCACAATAACATCCCCGTGAGGACAGAAGGCACTTACAGCGAATAACCGGCGAAGCAAAATAACCAGAGTTAGTTGAACAATCCCGAGAAAACAAACGTCGATGTCCGTTTTCCAGAAGACCATGAAAGAGGCGACAACATCCCACGGAAACTAGATCCGAGTATGTGTTGATGTTCGTTTACTAAACTATCTTTATCAAATTATCATTCAGGGACATTCTTATTAGTCCTATAATATTCTACCTCATTGTACTTTCTTATTCATATTATATCATAAAATAAACAAATATAAAATTTTATTGGTATTTGGTTACTTTGCAGATTGAATCACTTTTAGATCACAATAGGAGTATTATCGGGAATTATTCGACTCAAACAGATTAATTTAATTTTCAATTGTTGACTTCTTATGTTGTCCCACTGATGACCTTTCATATTTTGACATGAGGACATGAAAACAGGCAGGTCCAGAGAAGCAGACACCCACAACTGAGATGGTGATGATATGACCCGTCTACAAGTTAAAATAACATGCCCAGTAATGACTCTGGGTGATGGATACTAAGCTGAAGGTCAGTGACTAAAGCAGTAAAATAACCTCAGAACAGCTTCGTGATTTATAGCAGGGGGGTGAAGATCTGTCAGGTCTTTTGATATGGAGGGTCTCGAGAGGTAAACTGTTGTTACATGAAAAACATATTCTCATCACATTCCACATACATAGCCATGAACTCTGGTAAGATGCTTGCAGACAAAATGATGAAAAAATATCACTGATATAGCACTTTGTTTAAATGTAAATTTCCAGTTTGAAGGGAATTCAAACCAATGCACTGATGTCATACTATTATCACACGAGGATTTTGTCCTGTTAAGTGTCATGGCAACGATTAAAGCTGCAAGAATGGCTTTCAGTTGGAACGCAGTTTGCAACATGTGTTTAAGTTGCTTTGGGTAAAGAAGTGATGTTTTCCAATGCTGAAGGCCAAGTACATTCTTTCAGAACAGCTCTTTTTATAAACATAGTTTGTAGATAAGTGTGTGAAAACTCATGCCTTTGTTTGATCAAAATCAATTCTTTGCAGACAACTGTCTGAGTCGATATCTGGCACGCATTCTCAAAAAGCTTTTTAACAGGCCACCTCAGCACTTCTTCCTGTTTGAACAGCAGAAACAGCCCAGAACAAAACCCCTCTCTAAAATACTGATGCACTGGGGGACAGTCAAAGTAAATTCAATCTTTGAAAGATTAATCTTGGGTAATTAAAGATGAAGCTCTTTATAGTTTCCAATCAGTGCACAAAACAAGAGCGTGCTGGTTAATGAAAAACATGGCCTTTGCCGCATTTCATTACAAAAGCTGAGAATACAATACTGAGTGAGCTTGTTAGTTGTGTTCTTCATGCAAAATAGAAAACAGATTAAACACACATTTCAGTTTCATTCATATTCATGAGCGAGAGAACAGGGGAAGAAGTTATCCCAAATGCTTTGATGACACTTGTCTACAAGAATATACACATGACCCCCCATGTACACGGACAATACTGGCTCATTACACTGCAAGTCCTGCACTTGTTCAGAGTGAGCAGGACATCGCAGACAACCTGATTGTTTTGCCACCTGTGCCTTTTCACCTAGAGGTTATTTCATTTTGCCTGTGATCCATATCATTTTACAGGGCCCCCATGAAATCTAGACATAGATTAGTCTGACCTCAGTTACCAGGGGTGAACCGTGGGCACTCTAATTACCTTATAAACACCGGACCTCACTTGAACTAACATAGTGGACCAGCCTGGATCGGGCTTTGTCTTGTTATGAAACATACTAATTCACACCGATGTACGCGTTAAAGTGGAAGTGACTACATCAAGAAGTTCACGTGGATGAACAGGTACACGCATCCTCACATAAGAGAGCCACTTTATCACATCCCAGCATGCTTATCCCTCTAAAGAATAGTAATAATTAAGAATATTAAAAGATGCCATGCACAAACGCGCAGAGCTGTGAGACAACACATGCAGGCGGCTTGTTATTGGATTATTTGTGTAGCATTGCTGCCAGTGATTTACAATAACATGCCTGCATTCCACTCAAGAGAGGATGTTTGTAAAAGTGGAGAGGACACAACATCACGCTGAGTAGCCTGCTAATTCTGTTTGCTGAATCGACTGGCATAAAAGGAACAAAGACGGAGAAGAAAGTAAGTTATCTTCCTCTCTTGCCTTGCATCATTGTCTTTAATATCTGCCAGCCTCATCTTTCCTGAAGAACCACACTGAAAAGACCAGAGTGGCTCCCACTTACACTGCCAAACACTTTCTGGGTCAATTTATTTTTTGGATTCCTACAACAAAGGCAAAAAACATGCAGCATGTTTGCACAAAAAACATCTGCTCATCAGACATTTCCTCATCAACACTGACCGTGACCAACTTCTTTTTAATCTTCACAGTATCTTGTCTGCCCTGTAGTTCCCTCCAGCCTCCTAGTTGCATTAAATGTCAACATCCAGATGTCTTCTCCTCATTGAATTGTCCTTTTCTACTTTGCTAATTTCAACCCGAAAATCAGGCACTGCTGTTCAAAACTTCAAAACAACACAACTGTTGATCTGTCATGTTTTCTGCAGATGTACTGCAGACTTTGTACTCTGAACCAGCAGGGTTAACACTCCACTCGCTCTTGTTGTAGACCCAAAGTCCAACATTTATAGTTGTATCCTAGCACAGAACAGTAAAATAAACTGCTATTAAAAAATACTACATTCTGACTCAAATAGTTCTGATGCTTAGAAGGTGTTTTTCAGTGTTGTGATGAGGGTTAAACAATCCAGGGTAAGTTCAGTGTGTCACAGATATATTAAATTGATGTTCTTACTTATCTTGAAGTAAACCAGAGCTGAGGAAATAACTGCCCGCCATGTCATAAATTCTGGTCAGTTAGCGGTCAGGAAAACACACAAGGGACAATGACTGAAAGGATAATCATGTTTTTTTGTTTTTTTTAATAAATGGTCATCAAGAAAGACACAGTTATGTGCTTTGCTGTTTGGCTGTTGTCCAGGGTGACGTTGCGTTTTTGTAAATGAAGATATTTAGATATTCAGTACGGTTAAAGGTAATAACTGTTTGTTGAATAACCAAAAGAAAAACATTTGTTTTTTTTAAGAAAAGTGACATGGATTTGGGGAAACCTATGCCAAATACTTATTATTTTCTTCAGCTGGAGACCAGTGAACAGATGTGCTTTACTTTTTGACCTTCACACTTAACACTATTTAAATGGCAGAGTTACAGAGAAGCAGCGGTTGATGCTGTTGTAAATCCTCAAGATACGGAGCAACTATGACTCTAAATCCATCTGCATCAGAATATACATGTGGATGTTTGTTGATAACTGTATATTTTAGAAAGTTTTAATGCTGTAATCTGTGGATAAAACGTCAGGGTTATACTAAATAACACACACACACACACACACACACACACACACACACACACACACACACGCACACACTGAAATCTCACTACGTCTCTCGAGATTTAGTGTCAATGTAATAATAAAAACAAATGAATAAAGGTCTTCAGATTGTGAGACCTCCTGGTTTGGAAATTCAGTCTGCCGAGTCACATTATGCCAATTTGAAATAAACCTGCAGCATGTCAAAATGTGTCTTATTTCTGTAAGCACACAGCAGACGTCATGGCCAAAGTTGTAAAGTAAAACGGATAGAGTTATGCGTCATTACTATCTGTTCCAGAATAGACAAAACTACAGTAAATTATTGTCTTCCATCAGTGTCGTATTCTGAAAAACAACCCCCAAGGAGAGCTTGTTTATAGGAACACATAAAAACAAAGTACAGAGAGTACATCCTCTGTGCCTGGATACCTTTGTGTTTTCCAAACCTCCAGACTAAAATAACATTCTCAGAAAGGTCATTTATTCAGCTAAAAATACTACACTGCAAAAGGAAGGAATCAGACATCAGGGATTGTTGCAGACATAATTCTCCTTATATTGGCAAGCTTTGAGTCATCTTTCCTAATGCACTTACATTCCTCTTTCAAATGTGTTGCTGTTAATTCAGAAACGCTATATTAGGTTCCATTACTGAGAGGAATTGTAATGCAATTAGACGATTGTTTGGCGATCCCATATAAAGTAAGCAATGTCTTAAAAATGTGTTTTCCACTAGTTGCTATCTTCCTGCTGGAGGGAGGCCATAACAGACAAAAGTTGTAGCATTAAAACCCCAAAGCACTTAGCAGAATAACACAGCGTGGAGGCTAAAGGGACATTTCATATATCAAGGGGTCCAACAAAAGCTCAGCTGTTTAAGAAATTTACAAGAGAACAAAAGAATGGGCTAGTTGTTACTGGCACGATACTTCTACAACACATTTATTATGTGTTAAATATTTATCTTTTTCTGGAAAGAAGCTTATTATTTATAAAATGTTGGAATCAGTACTTAAGTGTTTACAAAAAAACAATTATTACAATGTGTATGCCACCATCTAACCCTCATACCTTACATACAATCACCTACTGTAAGAGGTTTCCCACGGTCCATATTTGAAGATTCACTTGAAAAACATTCAGGTATTTAACCTTTCTTAAATACACATCTCTGGTCATTAAGGGACTGAAGGACTCCAACACAAGCTGCAAACACAGAACCCTGACATTGCATTAGAAAAATGTTGTGGCTAGCATGTTAGAAAACAATATCCTATTTTCACATCCAGCAAGAACACAATCCATTGGAATCTACACAGTAAAAAACTGTGAGTGTTATTAAATTCGCATTTCTCTGTGAATTATTCATCAAAAAACCCGCTGGTCATTACATGTAGCTCCCTACAAACTTACAGGAGCAGTTCAATTCCCCAGTGTTTTCCTTTACCCCTAAAATAACTTTGTTTATGTTCTTTGTTGATGTGTGTCTTTTTTTCCATATCAATTTGTTTAACAGGTTTCTCAATATTTACAACATGATATGAAATCGCAGCTCGCTAATCAATCAAGCTGACAGACCAAATCAAGACATCAAGTAGCAAGTCGAGAGAGAGTAATGAGTGGGGGAGTGTGTATGTGTGTAGTAGAGGTAGTGTAGTGTAATTGTGTGACATTCAAATAAGTAGCACTGGCTAATCATACACTAAACCTACTAATAGTGTCTTTCCCCTTTTTGGCTTGTGGAAGCAGAGTGGGATTTTCTGGCACAACTTCGCTAACTACCTAGGTGCATGACGAGGGAAAGGCTTGAAGAGGTCAAAAAGCTTCAGCAACACTTGCAGGATGAAGATCAACTTTATGGACAAATAAGCGTTTTCAGCTTCATTGTCATGACCCTGATGATGACCACAAGCCGAAACGTGTCATACTGTACTACAAGTGTTGCTGGAGCTTTTTGACCTCTCCATTTTTGACTTGTGCAACCTGCAGATTCTAGACAGGAACAAAGTTTCTTATTGATATGATAGCAAAGTAAAACAAATCCTTATAAACACGTATGTGCCAGTGTATGAAAGGAAAAGTAGGGAGGAAGCAAAAACCAAACAATTGGAATGCATCTAAAAGTGGAATAAAATAAAAAGAAGGCCAGATATAGACACAGTACTTTTCTGTAAGGTAAAAACATAATTTTTTTTAACTTTTTCATGAAAAAATAAATCCCCACTCATTAATATTAAATAGTTGCTTTCTTGAATGCAGTTTCTATCTGTATCCAGGTTAAGTGCATAGATTTATCTGCCCAGAGAAAAAATGGTGCCCCATTTGACATGGTCCATTAACATAAGCTATTGGTTAATGAGTGTTAAAACTCAGTGCTCAGCGCCCGTGGCGGTCACATACCCTTTTATAAGGCCATTAAAAAAAAAAGGTCTGTGTGCAAATGCATTGCTCAACTTAATAACACTAATTCAAAACTCTGCTTTCAATTCTGGCCTTTTTTGTTTTCATTTTCTCTCTTGTGACACAATGGTTACCAGGGAATTGATGAATTTAAAAAAGTTGTAGGAAAATATGCTGCCAGAGAATGTAGCAACACAATGTAATACAGGGAATTCCTGCTTCTACTTGTATGAAGTTCAGTGATTGTGGTTATTAATGAAGTAGTCCAATACAATAAATAATTAACATTATTCGCACTAAACGACCAATATATACCTCAGCTTAGCAGAACTAAGTGGAACAACTGGAAACAGGGAGAAACGACTTGTTTGGCTCCAATGATTAGCTTTTTTTTCCAGTGAGCTGAAAAGGGACTCATAAAATAGCAAACCTTCTCCCCTAACCTCTAGAATCTACCGTCTGACTCTGTAAGTTGCTGCATTTGGCATGTGCAGCAGTTCTGCTGAATTGGAATCTGCAGCATAATTCAATAAAACCATCCGTTTGTCAATGAAACTTACTGCAGGAGGCATTTCAGCTGCGCTCAGCTTTGGCAGGCAGCTGGAGCCAAACTACTTCCAGTCTGCCATTACAGTAGCAGCCTTAGCCTCTGTGTGTCTTTGGTGTCGGATTTGCCCCCTACTGTTTGATATACAGTGGTAAGTAATAGATAATGAAATCTATCAGCTTTCATGTCACTCTTAAGTTGAGATACTCATATTTTCATTTATATTAACTTTTACCAAGTAGTGCAGAGGTTTGTGATGTCTCATATACTGACACTTCAGGAAATGATAGAAAGCAGGGCTGTCTGTGACCCGTTTCAGTAAACTGCATCAGCCCGTCCACGTGTTTTTAACTCAAACCATTCAAATGCACACATGCCAGATATCACCAATCCCCTTCAAACACTGGGGTTACCGTGAAAGCATGCAACCTTAACCTCAGTGAAATGTTGAAGGGATTATAAGTAATATAATTCCTTTGTTATTATTCACAGATTTAACAGCTCATTACATTTTCCAGGGTGGAAAAATAGCCACTCTATGCAAAGATGCAAAAAAAAAAAAATCAACGGTAGTTTGTTACAGATAATTTGCCTTTAAAAAGAAAGATCTTTCATCCCAAAATAGAAATACAAGGCAGACTCCAATAATGTTCATAGAAATTTAGATGTAGAAAGCAGATGACATTTTTTCCCCCAGAAAAGACCTTTCAGTGGTAAATCTTAGTCTACCATGTCTCTATCTTTCTCCTGATGCTTTAAGAACTACAGCAACAACAAGTTAAATTGAACAAAGAGCTCTCAATCAATCAGTCAGTCTACAATCCATTCAAGCCCTCATGACAATGGGGCTTGAGGCGGATATGTGATAGAGAAATCAATGTAGTTAATTTGCTGAGGGACCAGAGAAGGTTTGTCCACAAACCCACTTGGGAGCATTAGATGAAGTGTAACAAAGCTACTTGACGCAACTGATACCTCAAAACTTCAACGACATTTTCTGCAGAAATGAACATCCTTCACAGGACAAACAGTTGTCTGTCTGCCTGGTGAAGGTCTAGTACCAAAACGTTGCCAATAAATGTTTGTTTGCGTGTTAGATATTGTGCAGGAGTTCACCTTTAGGTTTTTGATGGACACATTGCTCTCTTACGCACCTGTCTTATGAAATGGACGTGCGAAGGTTTTTTTCTATTTAGAATAGTCTCCTCTGACATTGTTTTTTTGTGATCAACTTTTTCATTTCCTTTTATAACAGACAGACTTACAACAATCATAAAAATACAGACAAAAATACAGACAAAAAGTAAGAAGACAAAAAAGTGAAACATAAACCCTGTGGCGTTCCCTCCCTCCCCACCCCATAGGTCTCTATTATAAATAAATACTGTGTGCAGGTAAAACAGATTCCAGAAAAAATAAAATAATAATATAGCGCTTACAGCAGTTTGTTAATTCTTTCTAGCATCGATTCCCATGCTGAGATGGTGACAGCTGCAGCACCATGCACTCTTGCCACTGACAGCTCCACACCAATGATATCAATATATGTGTTAATCCACTGGTTTTTTTGTGACTGCGTGTGGGGGTTTCCAGCGTACAGCCAACATCTTTTTGGCTGCAGTGATGCCTGTTAAAAGAATACGTGTATTTATACATGTTCATTTTAATGAGGTTGTATCATTCAGGAGCAGCAGAGCGGGAGAGCATGGCACAGGTACACCCAGTACATCAGATGGAATATCACAAACCTCACCCCAAAATGTTGTAACATCCCTGCATTCCCAATACATGTGCATGTAGGAACCTGTGAGTCCTTCTGTGCACAATGTGCAGTTTGGGGATGACAGTCGTTTCATGAGAAAAGCCTTTCTTGGAGTTAGATACGTCCTATGAGTGTAATTGAAATGAGTCAGTTGGTGAGCAGGGTTCCTCGAGGCAATAACAATCGAGGACCATATCCTCTTCCAGTCAGGCTTCATCTCTCCAGCATATTGTTTTTAAGTCGCCAGCCCATACCCGTGCAATAGGCAACTCTTTATAGGAAGTTGTCCGGAAGAGTGAGTATATCTGAGAAACCACACCTTTATTCTGCCCATTTGGGGCAAAGATGGAATGCAAAGGATGCCTGGTAAGTGGAGAGTTCCAAGGGTACTCCATATGCTTTTCATGGATGCACGCAGTTGCCATTGTTGTTGACAAAGCTGATATCAGAAGTCCTGCCCCTTCTCGGTTTTGATTGGTGGCGAGGGAGAAGTGAGACTGACGTTCCAAAAGTTGAATTGTTTTCAACTGAGAGACTATTTACCGCAGCAACATCGAGGGTGAGCTGCATTGGCTCTGCATTAAAGATGGGTGTTGCCAGCATTAAAAAAAATGGCCGTTGTCCACTTCTGTTTAGGTTTGCGTTTTAAGCTATTTCATAAGTCTTTTCTTAGATGATCCAGTCTTAAAAGTTGCTCTGATTAGTAATATAGCTGACCAAATATGCTTTAAACCCAGAAGTAGCTTCGTCCTGTAGCTCAGTCATGGCTGGAGACTATTATATCAAAATGTGAGGTTGTTAAGGTATTATATTTCTCCTTGTATTGGTTTCATATGCTCTCATGACATACAGTGTGTAAGGTAACTGGATCTCTGGTATGTGACATATGTTAGCCTCTCTGGGGCTTTGTGGTTTTTATGTTATTTTAATACTTGCATGTGGTGAAATGTAATATTGTGTCCTGGGACTGCACATAAAAAAGGTAGCAATGGCTAACAACCACTTACAGTACAGTGGGTTTTCATATAAATAAAACATATCGGGCCTTCTTGGGGAGGGGAGAATAGGGTAAATCTCTGAGTGAGGACAGACACTCTGAGTGAGGTGGAAGTGATAAATATCACCACTCTGAATTACAAAAAGCTCACAAATATTAAAATTCAGCACCAGTTACTCCGTGCAAGGGGGCAGCATCTGTTCAACTTTAAAACCGCCGAACATCGAGCACATTTCCCCAAAACGTGTTACTCACATTGACGCTGCAGCTGTTTACAATTAAACGTTAACTGGTGTATGCCGATCTTATTCACATGTGCAGGTAAACATTTCCTTTGGCTAGCTGCTGTCCTTCAGGACTGATAAATTAGCAGCCTATTCTTTGGCAGAACGGAGAATAAATTAAAGTTTCAAGTGGCCAGGGGATGAATGAAAAAAAAATCTTAAACAAGAGTTTAAACATGTCTCCAATCTCTTTTGAATACCTGATTAACTTTCTGTTTGATAGCCGAGTATGTAGAAATACTGCTTTTTATAGAGTGCTGCTATGTTATCACTTTTTCTTGGTATAACAACTAAAGCACGATCTTGGCTGCAGGGAGGCAGAAAAACCACAGCCTGTTGCTTACATATCACCACATCTCCTAACCATTGCAACAAAAAAAAACACACACCGCATGACCAAAGCGTGACCACACTACAGTTCGCATAGGAAGGGGATAAATGGGTGAATAAGCCAAGAGAAACATGTGGGATCTTAACAAACCAAAATACCTCAAAAGATACATGTATTAGCAAAGGAAAAACGCAAGTGATCTGAAAATGTCAAGAAGGGTGTGAAGCAGCCTTCGTGAGGTCTCTAAGATCACCACTGATTAAGTCAAATAATTATGTCATTAAGGAGCTTCTGCCTAAAAATTACATTAAAAGTCAGAAGCTTGATGACACCGGTACACATTCATCAATAAACATAGATGCCAATTTCTTATATTCAATTAACACCAATGTTCTTAGTCCATCAAACTGTGATTTAAGAGACTTGCTTTTCACATGAAGTCTTCATTTCCATTTTCAATAGATGTTCAGCTTGTAATTTACATCAACCCCCACACTCTTGTCATGATAAGGAGGAAAGAAAGAGCAACGCCAGGCTTTATAGGAAACATTATGAAGCAACAACAAAACAAGAAAGTCATGGTCCTTCTGGTAAAGGCATGCTTTATATTTCAGCCTTTTTTTCAACAGAAAACAGATGGCAAATAACTCTCTGTCCAGTAATGCTGAAAAAGTTTAAATGGTGAATGGTTTGGACTTAGGATCTCAAAAAATAGAAAAGAAAAGGAAAGGCGTTAAGTTCTTATTTGTAATAGAGCAATCAAGGAAATATTTGTTGCCATTTATTGGCGTGGGGGGGTTAAAAAGAATCATAACCTTCATGTCTATTTCTCATCAATCACTTTAACTCATGAGGTGCAAAGGAATAAGAAGAGAGAGAGGATGTGTGGTGCTGCTTTTGACCTACATCCATCACTGAGTGAGGAATGCTCCTTAACACTAACATGTCCTCCCGTGCACTCACTATGATAACTTACACTCCTCTGTATCTTCCTCAGTGCTTCAAGAAACAGGAAGGAGATTCATCCTTAACCTTAAAGTGCATTTTATCACCACTTCAGCTGAGTTGTTGACAAGACAGCTCTTTTACATCTCATCTTTAATAAAAAATAAAGATATGCCATTAACTGTTTAGTAAAACGTCACCCCCCATGGGAGCAGAGAGGAACGGAGAATATTAATCAAACTTTCAAACTTGAAAAAAAAACTGCCTTCACCTCCCACTCCCAACACAGTTCCCGGAAACTATGACAACACAGTGAATTAATAACAGGACCTCCAGATATTACACAAAGACAATTGGCTCGACTTCTACAACAATATTAATGAAAATGTGGTTTAAAGTGCCACATTATGAAAGAGAAACACAAGAATTGTTGGCTCCAATAAGTTTGTGCTTTCAATTATGACATAAGAAAACATGTTTCTGGAAAAAGAAAAGCTGGAGTTAACTATGATTCTTTTTTTTTTTTTTTAGCACAGGCCTTCAAGAAGCACAAATTGACTATTCAAGTTCCTGTAAAAAACAATCAATACCTTCTCTCTTCTTTTCTGATGAGTAACTCTAGAGTTTTCTTGGTCCATTTTAACAGGGAAACACAAAGTTCTTTGTAAAGGCTTTACAACCTGTTTTACAACTGGACCTTTTGACAGAAAACACAACTTAATAGTTTCTGAACGATAACCTGGTACAGCTCACACAAACATAGAGGCCTGTCTTGTTATCTCACTTAATAAGGGAAAATGAATGAACAAGGTCTTTTCAAAGTAATGATGCATTTCAATGAGGTGTACAGAGCCGGAACTGCAAAACAGGTGCAACTAATCCCACCTTGCGCAGGGTACATTCACTAAGGTGGGACATGCACATGAGCTCACAGGCAGATAATCAATCAAAGGTGTGAATGAACCAACACTCAACACAAACCCTGACTGTTACTTTGTCACCTGTAGACACAAGTTATTTCCTTTGTAAAGCAGTCCGTGTCATTGAAATCGTGACTGCGGGTTTTATTGAAATGTTTTATGAGCACATTAAACTCACTCTGGGATGATTAATATGAAGGCAAACTGAACCCAAACACCCTGAGAGAAAAGCATTTGAATGACTTACTGATGGTGGTAGAACAACTTATAAACGACTATGAACACATTAAAAAAACCTAATCTTATTTTCATATTGAACTTGTAGGTGAAAAAGAAGAGAAGGCATTGTGCTCTGTTCGATAATTTAAAGGATGGATGGGAGATTAAATCATCATCATTAAATCAAGATGCTGACATGAAGTGATACTTGAAACTTGCTAGAGACATTATTGGCCAATACTTATTATAAATTTGTGAATTGTTCTAGAGAACTGGTACAAACACATCTAATTCATTTCATATGGTTGCTGACTTTAAGCTGTTTTCTGATCATGATTCAACCAGTTGATCCATTTAATTGAGTCAATCACTAGCAGACTTTGTACCTTATCAGCACTATGGGTAAAATTGTGAACATGTTTATGAGTTTTTCTGTTACGGTAAGTTTTGTTCACACAGACTGGGATCATAACTTCTCATTCTCATTGCAGTAACATCCTTTTAACAGTGAACCGTGTGCTCTGTTTAACTTCTTAAACTCGGTGCCTGATTTACAAAAGGGTTTTGTGGATTTTGCATCCGCTCAACCTGTGCGAATGAGTCAAAAACGACACCATGCGCAGTTAGTATTTAAAAAAAAATGATCTACTGTTGAGACCAGGTGATGTCACACTTCATCCAAATGTGGAGACGGTCTGCAGCCGTTACTCATGAGGAAGGTGAGTGTTGATTCCTTTCTTTTATTTGTCCTCGCTTGCCTCATTCAAGGAGAAGGCTTTGTTTGAAAGGATGAATCTCATTATTTATTTTTTAGGGTGGTCTCAAAATGACCTTGAAAATGTTTTATCTCGCCTCTTAGCTTATCCTCTTTATGCAAACAGAATTGTGTGAGAGAGCATCTCCGTGCAGATTAAAGGTGCAGATAGCTTCTCTCAACATTCAGACACATAACAAGACCAAATTTGGAGCAGGACAACTTTATTAGCGTGTTTGCCCGTGATTATCATCGGCACTATTTGCTTTGTGAGTAAAGCCTTGAGACGAAGCAGAGAGTGTAAGTGATGCTCAATTTGTGGAGCTCTGGGCTGGCCTTTATTTTTGACAGGACATTATGTATAATTTAAGAGACTTGGTTACTGATGAAAAATGGGATATATCAGACCTCAATCTTGTGGTTATGTACTTTATTATTTATATTCACCAGCATGTACAGTTGAATGCCTTTACATAACGAAGAGGCTTGTGTAATGTAATCCTGAACATGTACAAACAACTTTCACTCTTACTTTTCTTCTTTTTTACTCAGTTTACAGATTCAAGATGTTTGGAAACAGTGCCAGGTATTTCAGGCCTCTTTGATTGGCATGATTTCTAGCTGTTATCTGACTCTGCATCTACTGAGGTTAATTCCAGTAAACTCTGTTTCACTCAAAGGCCTGTTGAGAAACTCCTTGGACTTATTCCATTCTCCTTCCAGACAACTTATTCACTTTATCATGATGGATTTTGTCTTTTCAATTGCCAAACTCTTACAGATTATATTGCTGTCATTCCCTCTAATAATTTGTGGTTTCAACAAATTTGCTTTAAATACACAATAAAGTATTCCTGCGTTGAAACTTCAAGTCTGTTTTTAGAAACCACCAGAAGATCGTTTAAACAGGACAGCAGTTACAGCAAGTATATCACTGGTTTGCTATCTAGCTCTAGCGTGATCTTCCAAGAATCTTTTCACATGACCTTTCCTTCCCTGCTGTGTTTTTATGTACAAAAAGGTAGACAAGCCTTGACTTGAAATAGGAAGTCTAGTTACTTGTTCTGTGACGCATATCCAGAGAAAACCAAGGACAATTCGGTTTTAAGTTATAAAAAAACACATCTGAAGGTAAGAGTCATGTTTGTAGTCATTGATTTCCTTCATACACAGTCATCTGTTTTCCAGAGAAAGGTTTTTATTCTTTCAATCCGCAAAAAGTTCTGCACCTAATGACCTACTATACTCGTTCAGTTTGTGTGTGTATTTCGCCCTATAACTTTGGTAAAAGTTATAGGGGAAAGATTTATTCTATTTAAAGGACAACAGTCTTTTACAATAGTGGATGTGCTCCAGTGTCTGTGTGTTGACATTTATGTAGTAACATTATAACATGGGGCTTTCCTGAGTCACATGTTTTTCCACTGAGAAATCCTCCTGGAAGATGCTACTCATGTGTTGTCCATAAATTTAGGCTCATTCAGCTTCTCGGTGCTGAACATTTACAGTTACGAAATGAAGTAACCCAATAGGGCAAAACACAACTAACCGGCGCCTGCTGAACTCCTTAAACTGTGCCACAGCATATCCTTCATATAGAGCTACGGTGACTGGAGGGATGACAATATGGCAACAAAGAACCCCTGAGTGTAAATCTCCTGTTGAAAGATATTTGAATTGGGAGAGTGAACAGAAGTCCAGCTGAGAGGATTATTCCAAAGAGCTGAATTCAGTTATATTTGATGTGAAAAACAGATTTGAAGACGAAGGAAACAGGAGAGACTTGAAGGTCTTGTAGCCAAGCTGAAAAAACCCAGACTGACGGGATCATTTCCCCGGATGAGAGCATACCCCACTGTGTTTGAAACAAGGAATCACAATACAAATCAATTACTAAGTCTGCAGTCAGTGGAAAATACATTGAATTCCCTGTGACTCACCAGAAAACCGCTAAAAAGCAGTAAGAAAGCGTGAGGAATAAGAAAAAAATCAATACATATCAGTGGGAATTAACTGATGAGAACATCAACATGACATACACAATGCTGCTCGGATCCGCAAAGTGCATGAGAAGAATCATGACTATCGTGTCTCACGGGGGGGTAAAGAAATGCTTCCCCTAGTTTCCTCACAGCATAAAGCATTTTTTTCTTCTGAATTCCAGCTCAGAGGAGAAAGAAAGAACTGAAGAGAGGAGAGGAGGGGAGGGGAGGTAGAATGCAAAAAAAAACACTCTGTACCACCAGAATTATTTGGAAAAATAACAAAGCAACAATTACACATGCCACACATCAATTATGTGTGACTGTTGCAGCTGCAGAGTGGAAAGACTCACTCTGCCTGTGTTCTGCTTCTTTTCCACAGAAGCATTTCCTCTACAGAGAAGGTAAAGCCAACATCGTATATATACAATACATCAAGCCTATGTAATCACTGTTTCGTATACCCTCATGTCACTGAAGAAAAGTTATAAACAAAGATTATTAATGTGTCTACATCCTATGATTGTTAACATATTGGACCTGGCTCAGATGTAAAAAAAAAAACCTAATCCCAGCAGCAGGTGAAAAAACATCTAACCTAAATGTAATGTGTTTGAGTTAACGACATATAAACACTTAAATAATGAATCCTAAGTACATAATTAATCAATCTGCTCTGTAAGTCTCGACTGCCAACCCACAATGGTTCAGCCTAAAGCAGTTCATGAAAGCCCAAAGATATGCTGTATGCCAACGTCTGTTGTTTCCTGTATTTTCCCCACAGGGTCTGTCTTACAAAGCAGATCATGACGTTTGCTGGATAACTGCTGATTAAAACTGGGACGCCTGTCAAACCTGCAACACGGACTGAAATGAAACTCTCCTCGGGGTTAAAGTCGGTGCATTTGTCCGGACAGTTCCTGCTTAGTGACACCGGCCATGAAAAGAAATGTCTCTGGAAACAAAAAGGGATGACTTTTAACTGTGGTTTGGAAGAATTTACGCTATGACGATAACGAGGATGTAAACGGTACCAGTAACATCCACAATAGCCAAACCAAGAAGGGACAAGAGCCAGAAACCGAAAAAAAAAAAAGCAGAAAACTGAACAGAGATAAGCCTTACTTCAGGCAGTACTGATAACATACTGATCTATGGGATGCATTCTGCAACAACACAGCAGCAGTGACCCCTGCTTTGCACTGAAGATGTTGCCAGACTGGAATAACAATTCACTCCTTATCAGTATAATTCCTCTCCACCCCTTTTGTTTTAATTAAAGCATTTATGCAGAAATCAGAGGCATTCATTATCTAAGTTCAACTCCTGGAACAATAATATGTTGTTATGAGCCATGGCTTATTAACTCTGCAGCCTGTGAATATACAAATATTATCAAGCCCTGACTCCTGACACACTACACCTTGAAGACAAAAACATATAACCCAAATACGAAAACCAGTATATAAAAACAACGAAAATAGAGACAAATATACCCCGGAGAGATAGTGAGAGAAACATGTGGCAGGCAGACAGGCATGTTCAGAGTCAACTGAAGCTCTGGTAATACTTCTGTACTTTGAGGTATGCTCTCAAGGTCTCTGGTGGCTTGCCTGGTGCTTCTTCACGATATGACAAACGTGATGAGTGTTAAACTGTGCACTCAATGGAAAGCCTCAACCCAAGAGAGCCTGTTTCACAAGTCCTTGCCTCTCCCACTTTGCCTATAGGACACTGGAATTTTAAATCCTTAAAAAAAAACATTTTTTGGGAAATAAGCTCCCTTGCAAAGAGTTAGACGAATGGATCGATGGAAGTCAACTGGCATTATGAAACAAAGTGAAGAAAAAATGAAAAAACAAATAAACATATTTCCCAAAATGCCAAAGTCTTCAGGTGAAAGGCAAAAAGTGAGTAAGTGTCATGTCTTCATGTTTGTATCTGTATTTGTTTCTAATATGTTTTTGATCTACAGTATTTATTTTCTATTGCTAGCTGGGAAAAGGTATAGTCAAACTTATTAAAGTACCTGATATGGGTAACTTCTCAAAAACATATGGATGTTGATAAGAAATCCAAATGTTCAGTGATAATATGAAGCACTTTGATAACAAATTTAAACCAGTGATCATTAGTGGCAAAATGTAATAAAACTAAAGCTCATCTGACATCTCATTTTCAACAAATTGTTGTCCCAACATAAAACTGATTTATATAATCAATCAAAAATAAATATATGTTACAGTTTCAAACTGAGAAAGCATACTTGAGTGTAAAGCATACACAGAAAGAGTTCTTATGAATGTTTAAAAATGTTTGATATACTCTGCTCTAGTGAACCCCTAATGAATGCCATAAGCCTAGATTGTCCTCTGTAAACCAAATTCTGCCAACTCGAGTCCTGCTTGCTTCCCTTTCAACAGCATCTCAGCCATGCCAGGTCCAATTTCACTGGTATGACTGCATTTTGAAATTTTCTGTGGAATTCATAGTCACCTTATCATATTCATATCATTAATCTGAATTTTTGGCACAACATAAAACTTCTCTGCTAAGTATTACAGGGACGATGGGCAGTCGTCAGCTCACACCATGCAGGTGAACTGAAATGCACCCAGGAAACATTATCTTGGCTCTTGGCTGAAACCGTTTTTCTTCTTTAAATAAACATTGTGGGAAACAACTGTGGCCACAGCCAATAACCATAAACCAACATTATTATGTTAAGAATGTGTTTGAGATTTGAAGATGAAACAGGATGTCACTGTGTGCTTGAACTACGGCCAGCAGTTTGTCAAGTGATGAAGAGAAGAAACCGTAAGAAGTCTGCATTTGGGAGACTTCTCAGAGGATATGTTTAACAATCTGGCATTTCTTTAGTTCTCATTACGCTTTCCCACAAAGGAAAACACCGAAATAGACTTGCGGTGAATCAAGATAATTGAAAAAATGTTGGAAACATGTTCCTCTGTAAAGTTGAATTATTCTATTACTAAAACAGCAGTACACCAATGTCACCAGCCTTTATCATACTGAGCCTTAAAGAAGTGTATCCTGCTCCTTTCTGAAGGGCGTTGAAGGCCTCTGAATATTAGTTTGGTGTTTGCATGTTGTTTCAAATGTTTGTTTCTTTGTATTTTGTTAGTAATTATGACGTTGTAAGTGGAGCTGCTGTGACGCAAGGCAACTGTAAGACTTTGTCTGACAATAAAGTCCTATCAATCAATCAATCAATCAATCAATCAAGCAATCACCAAAAAACGTAAATTGAGTATCAGTTGTGGATAATATGATAAATATACCTAAAAGGTGCATCTTAGGTAACATTTGTCAAGCTCTAAGCTTTTTTTTTTTGCCCTTTTACAAACTTTGTTGTTGTGAAATAGTACCTGTTTGTACTTTGCAATTTGAATCAAAGGAATAGCAAAGTGAATTTCTGAACAGAGTTAACTCTTTAAAGTCATCAGCTACACGATTTTCATTATACTGCAGAGGTGGCCTCTGAGCATAGCATGAGTAAGGCATAGCAGCTGCAGAACCGCCCTACCAGGTGGGTGGGCACAGATAATATTGTGCCTGGGCGCACTGCTGGCGCCGTCATGGAAGTGTCAAGCGCACTGCGGAAATCATAGTGTAGTGGACGCTCGCTGCTGGGCGTCATGAGGCAAGTTTACACGCCAAACTGAGGCTGAATGAAGAGATAGGAAGTAAATATTGTACTGTGGGCTGCTATGTAATGTGGGTGTGAAAACTGTACATTCTGATAGTTTTATGAACTTAGGAGATGCTGGTGCGAGGAAAGTTGAATAAAGTTGGGGTGAAAAGTTTATCTTTATTGCAGCTGGATTGGTAAGTATTTGTTTATGTAGTGATTAGTAAATATTGGTTTTGATGGTTTTTCCTGTGTTGTGGTGTCAAGAGTCAGTCGGAGTAGAGGGAAAACTAAAGCAACAGGTTTCAGAATCGTGTATTTGTGAAGTTTGCTCATCATTAAAGATGGACTGAACTGATTATGAACTATAAATAAAGTTGTGTACTGACGAATTCTCCTTGGCGTGTGACAGTATGTGTGTTGGGGGGGAGGATAGCTGAATTACACAATTAAGACAGCTATTCTTACAACTTAATTGATAGCCTCTGACATGAGTTTTGCTTCAAGTCAGCGTTGTGTTCACTGAGTCTGTGAAGTGTCATAATAAGAGCCAGTGTCACAGGCCAATATCAAGGCTTGTTTATATTGTCACGATCCCTGAAGTTTGCAAAGGATGATTAAGAGGACAATCCATCACAGCTTTGTCCAGTTGTCCCTTCTTTATAAAAAAAAAAACTTTCCAGAACAACTTGAAAGGTGTCAGGAAAAATGTTCGAAGACTCCTTCAGATCGGACAAAAACAAGATTCTTTGAATGAAAAAAGATAAACAGAATAAGTAGTGAAAAGCAACATTTGAGGATGTCGACTGCTTGTTGATTCTTGTTCTAAAGCTGTTAGCCGCCTCAGGCACTACCAATGTGTATTTATCCACCTTTGCTCATTCATTACAAAGAAATTAGGTCAGTGTCATCAAATAACGCTCAGTTCAACCAACATTTGAATCTGAATTTATACAAGATTACTGACCTGAATAATGAATGACAACTCCAATTTCACATCACACAGAGCTACACTATGCAGACACCTTTATGAACACTAACACACCGGCACAACAACACAACTTAAACAGCATCCATCCACATCAATCTCTCCACTGTACCTGTAACACGTTGTAACTTCTCCAGTCGACTTCACGCAAGGGTACTTTGTCGTGGAAACGTTGTTTTCCGAGCACTCTCCACTGTGAAATGAAACATTTTGAACAACAAATATAAGTTTTTTTTTGTTGTTTTTTTTCTTTCTTTGGTGTTATGTCCTCGTTTGACTCGGCATCTGTGGTGCACGTTTTACCCGTCAGTGGCATCCTCTTCTTGGTAGGACCACAGCAGACCTCCTGAGAAGCACATGCAGGTGACGGTAAGCAGAAGAGGACTGCTGTTGTGTTTTAGTATCATCTCATCGGTCCAGTCACCTGAGCGCAACCAGCAATCCGCACTTGTGATAATTACCTCCTCACTGTTACAACTCCGGAGCCTGAAGTGGTGTTCGCATGCCGACAGACCCTCCCACTCAGCCTAACGTGAATGAACTGATGTCACTTGAAGGGGCTAGTTTAAACGGTTACTTCCCCCCCTCGATACTTTTGAGAGACCACGTAAAAAAAAACCCAAAAAAAAAAACCGTAAAAGCAGAGTATGTTAAAAAAAATTTTTTATCCATAAAGACTTATTTTCTGTTACCTGAAGTATTCACTGACACATTAAC
Organism: Labrus mixtus; assembly: GCF_963584025.1. Classification (NCBI taxonomy): domain Eukaryota; kingdom Metazoa; phylum Chordata; class Actinopteri; order Labriformes; family Labridae; genus Labrus; species Labrus mixtus. Next base: position 6,888,966 of record NC_083628.1, on the reverse strand, counting down.
ATACATTGGTTTAGCTTTCATCGTCAGCTAACTTCAATTAAGAACACTTATCTCATCATTCAGGGCACACACTCTCGCCGTACGTTGTAGCGAAAAGAAGAACACGTTGCGTGCGTCATGACGTCTTCACCTTTGCTACCATCGCGTGGTTGTTCATGAAATAGCAACTGCTCCAAAACATTAAATAGCCAAATAACACACTTGAATTTTCTTCAATAAAATAAATGTCTATTCGTTCCTATGCTCCAGTTAATCTGACAGGTTATAGATTTCATGTAATTGGTTTATTGTACAGCTATAATCCAGCTATTAATTTATAATCAGGTTGTAAACATAGGCTATATATTATTTAAATATTGATTTTCTTTTTTTTTTAAATTAAAAAGATTAAACATTTTCTAAATTATTTAAGTGGCTCAACACCGGTATCTTCGAATTTTTGAATTTTACTGCACTTAGCCCGAGAAAGCAGTTTCTGTTTTCCCTTTAGGCACTTTTGCAAAAGTAATGAAATATCATGATTATGTTGAATATTGAAATGTTTTATGAAAGACTACATAATGTCATTCAGAGAAGCATAGTATCCTATATACATACCGTTCTTACATCTTCTAGAAACTGTATATCATTGCAATATGAAATTTCTGGAATGCCTAGTTTTAGATTTAAAAAAAAGATTTACTGAATGAATCTTATTATGATGGCATTTTGTCATGCAACCTAAATCTTAAAACTGAAACATATTTGCATGCATCTCTTAGGATGATTTACTAATTTCACACATGGAATAAAGAATGCAGGTTTATGACAAAGGTGGCTAATTAGTCAAACGTGATAGTGAAGCAGGTCATGAAATTTACTCAGACCAGTGCGTTAAATTCTCCAGAGGGCAGTTTTCCTGTTGTGTCTGTGTAAGCAAACATAGTAGTGTCTTTATTTAGTAGTCAAATTACCAAGGATTTAAACTGTAAAATAAGTCGTAAAAAAATGATGCAGAGCTGCATGATGAAGAGGACAGCAGAGTTTGTGAATTAATTGAACATCTAGAAAAATAAACACCAAAGGACTGCAGGACAAAAAATATCGATATGCAATATAATAACAGCTTTTGCTACAAGCTTATGTTTTTTGAGATTTTCTTCCTCCTTGCCAAATAGTATTGTACTTTTTAAAACATATTAATTTTTACAAATATTATTACTTCCCACAAACACACTTGACAAAGGTCCAGTGGGACCGCCAACCTACAGTCTGTTTTCAGTGTGAACATCAACCCCCTTATGCTATAACATCATTAATAACTTACCATTGGTATAAACTGTTTATGATATTTTCTACACTTTTTAATTGTCCATTATTTAACGTCTACATTTAATGTTCCAGCTCAAACGTCATTCTACATAATATTAATGTGATACCACACTGCTCTTAAATATGTAACAACCATAGGTAACAACAGGTAATCTTCTTTACTTGAAAATAGGAGGTACAATATAAATGGTTAAGTTAACAGGGCAATTAGACATTATGTGCAGTGAATGGCAAGATAAAGTAACAAGTGATGATTAAAGTGACTTGGTATGATAGATAGCAGTAAGTTATGTAAACAGCGGTGAGGGGACTACTACTACTGCTAATAATAATAATTAATATTATTTCAACTTAATGTTTATGGCACCTTTAAAAACACAGGTTTAAAAAGTGTGCAGATAGCCTAGCAGTTATGTCGTGCGCTATCAAACGGTATGTCATTCGTCTGTTTAACTTGCTGCCAATAATCAACAAAATCCTTTTAAATCCTCACCTGTCACTTTAACTCACCATTGACCGAACTAAATGTCTTATTGTCCTATAATAGTTCACTTTACTCATTTATATTTGAGTTTCATATACCTCTTATTTGATTTGTATTTATTTGATCTACTCTATTTCAATGTATTTTGTACTACCTACTTATCTTATCTTATGTCAACTATTGAAGGTGAAATCCAAATAAATAATAGAATAAAAAACAGTCATAGTGCAGACATAACAGACAGTGTCAGTGTTATATAACCATCTATTACATTATTGGATTATGGAGGCATTGATACAGTATGTTAGTGACATTGAGAGGTTTAGCCGGTCGATGAGGAAATAACTATGTTACATGAAGTTAGGTATTCCATGAACTGTACAACAATGCATCATATCAGGTTTTAACAATCTGTATTTGTAATAAGTTCAAACATGTTTCAGACAAAGACAATGGAGTTAAATATTACCCTCAAAAAACCACTTGCAGTAGATGTATACATGTACTCATCTAGTTCAAGTATCCCAGAATTCAGTGTGTACTTGGTCAGTGGTTTTCAGTCATTACTTGCCATCAGTGAATCCCAGTCAGCACTTTCACATGAAGCATGTCAGCTAATCCATGCATATCAGCAGGAGCTCGGTCGTAACTTTCATGCTCTGTTAACCCAAACTCCCCTCGCCATGAAGTTCATTCTTTGGCACAAATGATCTGCAGTAAGACAATTGATGAGAAACTCTACACTTAGACCTGGTCACTTTTGTTCTGGTTGACCTCGACCTTTAGCAGCTGGTTTGACCTGAGCACAAACGCTGTCTACTGGCACCTGCAGCACTCGAGATGTTCTTCAGTTTCTCAGGAATGCAGTATGGCATTACACCTGGCTGGATAGCAGAGCCACGCACAGAGGAGCCTGTAAAGGATATGCTAGTGAAACAAGAGGACCGTGGTGTCACTTACGGCCATTTTACGGAACCTTTTTGATGTGTGCGGCCAGCCAGGCATGGCTGAACTTTTTCTGGTATGTAACATCAGCAGGATTTCTACTCAGGTGTAATGTAATTAGGGTTATGAAACACATTACCAGACCACATTTAAACTACATCAGGGGTGCTGGTATAACTCCGTTCTTAGTTCAGCAGGCATACCATATACAAAGGCTATAGTCCTAGTTGCACTGGTTGATCCTAATGCTTTTTGGTGCTAATCATCCCCCATTCTCGCTCCCAAAATGGACAATGTCTACACCAATCCTGTCAGATAAAGAGCAAAAAATAGCCTAAAAAATATGAAAAACATTTGAAAAATGAACTGATATAGTTATCTGTTTTAATAGCACAGCAACAAAAACAGAAGTCCTCGTCAACCCAACATTGGCAAATAAAAAAAAAGATTTCTTGTGTTTAATTTTTTTAAATTGCAAGCCAAAGCCTGCACACTGTCAAAATGTGCAAAAAATACATTGGCAATATTTCAGCACCCAGGGTTGCCAATGTTTTTGTGCATTTTGGCCTGTTTCACATTCTTTGCTTCGTCAGTTTTTGAGAGACATAAATCTAAGTTTTGCATCCAAATGAGACGCCAAAAGATTTTGAGAAACACCAATATTTGCCAACCTGGGAATTTGAATGGTCATCGCTGCTCTCTCTTTTAGCAGATCTGTATTTTTTTTTTAATGCCATCGGTCATTTAAAATAGAGACTGTATCGTTTTAAAACATGTGGTGTCAAAAAGTCTGGAAGTATGGAACATTTTGACAGCCTTAAGTGTAGTACAATATTCCCTTTTAAATAGATGTTTTTCTATGAAGCTCAAAATCATGCCTGTTATAATATAATGTAGCAGAAAAAAAAGCACCTTTATCTTGCTTCAAAGCACTAACTCAAGCATGAACATTTCAGTTCAAGGGAAAGCAGCGTTGCTACTTGCTCCATCACAACAGAGCCGTCCTCAAGGTGCAATTCATCATCCCACCACTTGATGGCCCTTTCAACCAACAGATCCTACCCCCACCCCTCTTTTGCCACCATCGCCATCATTGCCCACAAAATGGATGACAGCTTTTAGAAATACCAGGGTGCGTCACGACTCTGAGGTGCACATGCTGTGCCATTTATGTTCCACCTGTTTTGATGCCTCAGCAGCCCTGAGAGGAGAGGCAGAGAGGGATCACGCCTGCAGCAGCACAAGTAGCCGATTAATGATGGAGCCTGGTGCAGTATATCAAAGCTACAAGGCTTATAACCTCACTGTAATATCTGGCATCATCTTCTGCCTTACAGATACAAAATAATTATCTGAGGGTCTTTTGCTGTGTCATCATTCTCCAGGAAACAACACAGAGCAACAAAGGAACTATCCCTACTCTTTACTCTGCACTTTATTGCCTCTTATAAACAAATGAAAGAGAGTTTAATTATGTTGGCTTGGCTTAAAGGTTTAAGTAGTCAGAGCTTGTTTACCAGGACAGTTACTTGCTTTAATCATGTCTCTCTCTCTCTCTCTCTCTCTCTCTCTCTCTCTCTCTCTCTCTCCCCCTGTGTTGTTTCCATCTGGTAACCACATTTTAAACTTCGACAAGTTGAGAACAGACCACAATCTCTGTATATGTTTCCCCCTTTGTTTCCCATCATTCATTTCACTTTTATGAGTCTGAGGGGACATTTCCTAACCTGGAAGGATTGGTTTAAGCACAAGGGAATCATTTGATAGTTTCCTTAACAGTACCGCATCAACTGGAACCCTAACCCATCTTTACTGCCCTGAGAGAGGGAAAGAATCTGCTCTGCCTAGAGACCAAGTTGTACCAAAATCAAATCAGATGAAAGAACAGTGACGCAAGGAGAGGGGACACAGTCGGTAAAGGGGGGAAAAAAACACGAAAGCGAATGAAGACGAAAACTGCCTGTCTGGGACGGCTCTCGGCTGTTTCTCTTGATTAAGGAGCTGTCCTTGAGATCTCTGCGAGAGGCTGGAGTGGCCTGAGATGAACTGGGGAGAGGTGGAGCAGGACTCCACTGCTAATTTAAAGACTGGATGTGTTGAAGGGTTATGGTGAGTGTTCGGGAAGATAGAATCTGAAAAGAAAGCAGTTCTAGCACACTGGTGAAAATGCGCTGAACAAAAACTTCTGGTTGCTTATATTGACATACACCTTCTATGGTTATGAGATGCCTAATAATCCTGGGATGCATTCAAACGTTGTCTTTTAACCTCTAAATACTCTCGCAAATGGGATGGGAACGAGAGAATCACAGGGAATGAGCACCCTTCTGTCAGAACTCCTCTCCCTCAGTCCTCCTCTCGCCTCACAGTGCAGCACTGCAGTGCCGCTCTGCACATGCCCAGACAGACTGGGGGAGAGCCGCCGCAAGTTTGAGCTCACCAGAAATATTAACAGGCTGCATCACCGACACTTTGATGTGCTCCTGCAAGCTGTGTTTATATCAGGAACAATACACACATTAAACAGAACCGAAGATGAGTTCATCGGTGACATTTTTGAAATGTTAATCGCATCAACGCTGACACTTGTGATGTCACGAGAATCAAACCTGTGACTTTCGCTTTACAGGGCTTTCTTTGTCTCAAGGTCACTCTGCCTCCCACTGCTGAGTACTTCAGTCAATAATGTCAGGTTTTTTCATTAGAGCCACTCATTTTCCATGACCATTCATCGTACAAAACTTTAGGCCAGCACTCTATGTAACTCTTTATATACAGTAGCTCCCTATTACTGTATTTAAACATACACACAATTCTGACAATATCCTGCATTTTTCAGATTGAGCTGCATGTGTGAAAATGGCCAAATTTCACACCCTGACTTTACCCAGACATTTCCTCCCGGCCTCCTATCAAAATGTCTGCGTGAGGTCGGGTTGAGCGGATGTGTTAACGCAGAAGGCAGCTAATATTCAGAAAAAAAATCATTGCGTGTGAACGGGAGGGAATGATGACTTTTACGTCATGCAACCGGTTTTTATCATCGCCAATGGGCTTTCAGTGTCAATGTTAATATAGCGTGGGATTCTGCTTCACCTACTATCTTGGATCTCTTTTTAATAGCATCACGATAGCAGCGTCCTTTTTACGTCATGTCCCGTCTCATGAGGATCCGACTCCCCCCCCCCCCCCCCCCCTCCTCCAGAAAATGTCAGGAGTGCTTATGTGAAAACTGCTTTTTTTATTTTTATTTCACTTTTTTTTTTTAATGAATAATTTAGATCTCTGTGTTTTTAGATAAATATTTAATGAAACAACTAGGGACCTAGATTATACCATCATTTATGCAATCAGATAATAAATCAATCAAATTTCCTAATTCTAAAAATTAGAGTGTCTTTTATTTCCAATATGATTTACAAAATTCTTGGTTGTTGCATGTTTTGTTCTAATATTCACATTTTCTGGCAAAGCAAAAGACCATTATTAATTTCTGCCCTTTTACAATAGCCAGAACAAAAGTAGAGCAATGCTACAGAGACGATATAAAAAAGTGATTCATAACTCGCCAGAAGGGTAAATCAATGGCTGAATAAATAAGAGAAATACCATCAAATGACCTTTCACTGTAAAAAAGGCTAAACTAAACGATACACGGGGGTGTGTTACTTTGGCTGGAAAATCGAAGGGAAAACAAGTAGGATACGTATCCCTTTTTTCACAACATTTTATGCTGCTTCTGCTGCATTAGACAGAACGAAGGGGAGACCAAGTGAAGGAGAAATAGTCTGAAAATGGTCTCAAAGGATAGATTCACATTTTTCTAAGTGAGTCTTGAAACAGCTGTTACTGATTGGTGTACATGTTCCTCCTCTCCATTCGGACCATGAAAAGATCTTTCCCCAATGCAATAACGAAATAAGAAAAGGGGAAAAACATCATCAACAGCCACTGTTTGTACAAAATTGCAATCTTAAACGTATATCTTTATATGTAACATCTGCATAAAAATGTTTTTAAAAAAAAGAAGGAACCAAGCCTAGAAATCAGAGAACTGGTAATGTGCTGATTGAATTTGAAGCTATATGTCAATAGACGTAATGACAATAATAAATGTGACTTAACATGCAGTGCATACTACTTTTACTTGTTTGTGTCTTCTCAACAGGTAACCCACAGTGAGGAAACATATAGCCAATGTGGAAGTGCAAAACACTGCAGTTCATTGAGTTTCCATTTTGCGATTGTCAACAAATCCCCATTAAGTCCCATATTAATATTACATTTTTACAGCAGAAATAAACATGTATACAGTCTTTTGTTTTTAAACGAGTTTGGTATCAGTAGCTTTTTTTCATTTGTTACACTGTACATGGGGTAAAACAGTGTTTAGCTTATCAGTTTTGATGATGATATGTAGGCTAAGGATTATTCATAAATGTATATAATTAAGGGCATGGCTGAGTTGACTGCCTGACGGACTTCCTGTTTGCCAGGCAGCTTAACCCACCCCGATCCGACCTCCTTGTCTGGTACTAGATTGATCGAAAGTTAGGTTGAGATTGCATTTCCAACATTACTAGATTGATTAAATGTCAGGTTGAGATTGCATTTCCAACATGGGGACCACCATCATTAGGCTTCATTGCGACTCTTCAGAAACCAATGGGGGAGGACCAGTGGATTGAGACTATACGTCCATGTTTTATACAGTGTATGTGTCTCTCTGATTCCCCTGAAATAGATTTTCCTAAACAATGGTGTTTTTGTTTTTTTTCCATATGTAAAGCATTAACATTAACTGCCAATTATATGCAAGTATCTGGTCCACCAAAGGAATAAAAGCAGTTCTGTATTTGTTTAGCATTCCCTTTTTAAGGGAATCAAAAACACTAGGTTGATATGATAGCCTTTTCATGGAAGTTTAAGTTAGCCAGTGCTAATAACGCTAAGGGTTCAGTAGTCTGAGTGATTATGGAAAGGAAGATCAAACTGGTAAATGTTTTTTTCATTTTTCGATGAAGATATGAGTATGTTATATTTTACTGACATGAGAAATTGTGAACATCAATTTACAACCAAACTCAAACCGTATGATATGTGTCAAGCCATACCATGAAAAGAAAACCTAAAAAGAAAACTTAGCTGCCTTTGCCATTGCTTGTTTCTTTTTCAAGGTTGTCCTATAAACATGTTGTGTTAATGATCAACTGCAACCCCATGAGGAAAGCAAAACACAACAAGAGGAGCACAGCCATCATCAGTTTGGCTCTTCCTCCTTCCCTGCTAAGGCAGCAGTTTAATATAGAGTTTACTTCCTGTCATCTTAGTGCGAACGATGCTCCAGCGCACGTCACTCTGACTCTCTCCCTCGCTCTCATTCTGCACTTGCACCAGCTGTTGAAAGGTTCACTGGTGAGTCACATAAGGTGTAAAGAGATGTGACGTTTGAGGAAGTCTTGTTTTGGAGCTGCTGCAAACATGCCCAGACTTACAGAAGTGATCTGGTATAATAAAAAAATGCTTACACGGGGATGGCTATGATAATGTTCTTTGTCTTTAGCCACACAAGCATCTGGACATAATCATCAAGTCGGAAAAGGGTTTTGTAAATAAGAGAATACAGTTTTGTGTATTCATCTTTGTTAAAATCCTACAAGTTAAATTTTAGAGATTCCCGGTCTAAATAATCTAAATCTGGTTAAGCCGATTTAAAGCACTTGCTCCATGTTGATTACTACACAAAAAAACATGACAATTATCTGTAAGATTGGGATTTCCCTTCAGTACAGAGCATGTTACTGCACACGTCCCCACACCAGTGCTGCGATCAATAAATATAACCTCAGTGCAGTGTCCTTGGGATGGCCACAATTCACTGCCCATCCCTGTCATTATGGTCCTCCTCCTCCTCCTCCTCCTCCTCCTCCTCTGGATCTCTGGCTTCATTGTCTCCGCCCACCACTAAAACACACACATATGCACACCGTCCACTGCATCCCTCCTTGGATGACTCCTATCTCTTCTGATCCAGATACTCACATGGTGACTATCTCTGGCATTACACCCAGCATAGGAAGCTCAAATTATAATGTACTGCTATGTTCCAGCATTACAACTTTCAGTGTAAATGTAGTGTAACTGACCATCTTGGAATTTCTTATTGAGCGGTTGATGATAGTAATGCACATTTTGGTAAAAATGTTAAAAAAATATTTTATCATCTATAAGCTACAGTTGGAAAACAGCTTATTTTAGCAATGTAACGTTAGCTTCTAGCTCACGTAATGTAAGCTATGAGGTAAATCCCAATGTGACATTAGTGTGACATTAGTACTTTCTTGTAAACTCTTTGCCACCTTAGGCTTTAATGCTTTATCATGTAACACCATTAAACCATAACCTCCTTGCTGGATGGCAGTTCTACAGTTTGTTAGGGCCCTAGGCAAAAATTCACAGGGGCCCCCTACAACCAGCATTCATCAGCGTTATGTTATAAATAATCTGACTCTAACGATAACATTGCAAAACAATCAAAACGTTTTTCTATTTCCAAAGTGTACTGCAGAGATCATGTTTATTTGGGTAATATTGCCCAAGATCATGTTGACTGGTTATGAAGTGTTGATACTGTAACTACTAGCTTAATCACATTATCACATTGATCTTCCATATTTACTTTGTATTTAATATTATATTATGTTTAGATTAGCTAACATTGTGTTTTTTACTCATATTGTGTGTTTGGATAACCTGCTGCTGTAAAGCCACAATTTCCCAGTTTGGGATCAATAAAGTAATTCTATTCTATTCTATTATATTCTATTATTTCAGACTGTTAGCTGAGCTAGCAAGTCAACTGCATGCAGGTGACCGTGTTGAGTGCATGTTGCAACAATGAAATAATAATGATTCAGCAGACACTCTTAATGTATATAACTTACAAACCTGGAATAGCAGTAAAGCATAACAGCAGCATTTAATAGCTGTTTGACTATTGTCAATAGAAAAGGTATAAATAAAGGAATCATTGTATTATCTCATTGCCCTCTACGACAAAGTGTGTGTTTGAAGAGAAATGAGAGGAAAAGATCCACTCACAGCTGATAGCTAAGGGAGAAAGAAAAGTTAAAAGTGTAGTGGACATTTGCTTGACCTTCTACAAAAAAAAAAAAAAATCAAAAAAAATCACAGGACTGTTGACAGCTCCTGTGTCTTCTGGTTGGTTTAATTTAAAAAGACACAGAGAATGTGCTGCGTATTTTTGTGAGATGCACTGAAATACAGCAAGGGAGCAGATGGTTGGACTGTGGCAAGCCATGCGGCAAAAACGGGAATAAGATAGGGTTCTTTCTCTCCCAGACGGACGCTTTCGATTATGTGACATTTAATCTAAAAGGAAATGCATAAAGAATTTGCCAAAATATTATCTACATGAAAAAATAAAATGCTTTTCATGTTAAAGTATTTCCAGACAAAAGGTTCTGTCTTCCCTTTTCTCTTCCACTCTTCTATCTCTAGCTGCTTTTCTCACCTACCACAGGTCAGGTAAATTGCTCATCATCATTTAAATTTGTTCTGAAGCATTAGGCAGAATTGGCCCTGGGTATCAGTTAATTTATTGCCCAGTTGAGGCAACATGCACCACTACACAGAGCCATATTGTTGAGCTTAAGGGTTATTAGCTTTCCCATTTGTTTCTCTTCACTTTCAGAGTTTGCAGCAGTGAGTTCAGTTCAGGCAGCTTTAGTGAGAACCGATCTTACATTTTGTTTCGATTTGTCCAGAAGCGTGTGAGGGGGGGGGGGGGGGGGGGGGGGGGGTCCAAGGTCGACCTGTGTGTACAGTTCGGTGTAGATTGAAGCTCAGCTTTCACTCATACTGTGATCACTTTCGGCAAGCTGTAAACACAAAGGTGAGGATATCGCCTCTGGAAGGGTTACCTTGTCTGTCTTTATCCGTCTCACTTTTACTGAACCAGACACCTCCAGCAGGAAAACACTGTTGTGTCATCCTAATTGTGTGCAACACGTTTGGTCCATGGTATTTTTTATATATTCTGTATGCTTCTAGAGTATATGGTTTGACCAAACCGCTGTAAGTTCAGTATGTCTTTGACTGGTTATTTCATGAGGGCATGAAACCCTCATCATTGCCTTTATGACCTCCTGTCAGGACTACTGTAATGGAGTCCTGTCTGGGGGTAACCAGCAAAGCCATAGACAGGCTCCAATACTTTCAAAACTCTGCTGCCAAGCCCTCGCAGCACATCACCCCAACCCTCATCCACCTCTACTGGCTCCCAATTAAAACCAGAATCAAATACAAAATACTCTTGCTCGCTTATAAATCCCTCCATGCCCAAGCCCCTGAGTACCTCTCTGACCTCCTACACCCACACACCACGTCCCACAAACGTCTGGTCCTCCGACACTGGCCTGCTGTCCATACCACACCCCAGTCTCTGCACCTATGGAGACAGGGCCTTCAATCAATAAAATACAGTATGTTTGGAAAAGGTGGGGATATGAATTTGAATGAGCACAATTAACTTTCTTTCCCCAATGTTGCTAGTAATTTCATGTATTCACAGAAACTAAATTTTAGTCTTCTGTTGCTTTGCTTCCCTGCTTCATAGCTGAGGTACTTTGCAACATTTTGTAAACATTAAACATTTCCTTATGGGCGCCTTTTTCCCTGTTTTCATGAAATATTTCTGGGGAGAGATGTTAATAAAAGCATGAAAGCATCACTGGGCTGCTTCATAGAGAGCTTAAAATCTTAGCTGTAACGGTGGAGCGACTGGCAGCTTTCATCAATAACACTTACAAACCCCTGATAATATAATTACTGCCAACACACTATGACAGGTTTTCACTCAACAGCTACTGAATCAGATTATTCCTCATCGAGTTGTGTACCTTCTTGTTCAATCTTTTTTTTAAATCCCTCTCATTTGGTCAAACAAAAAACCTCTCTTCAGACCTATACAGCAAACTACTGCACTGTTCGACCGACCTGTCTGAGACGTCAATGCCTGACGATATCAGCTAATTGTATTTCCTGTGAGCGTGCCAAGGTGTCAATCACACAGCCAGCAATAGCTCTCAAATATTTCTTCCATCGATTGATTTACCCTTCATAAATGTCACTAATTGGTCATACATTTTGAATGTCAGTATGTTGGTGGCAACATTTGGGAGAAAAGCAAACAAGTCAATCTGGCTGCGTAGGTGATGGCCACTGCTCAGAAATGATTATGGATCTCACGCTGTGGGTTTTAGTCCAGCTGTGTCACAGTCCTGAGAAGATCACAATCTGTACACATGCTGCGTGGATTCAGGTGTTAAAAATCCTCAAGTACAAACACTTGATATTTTGTGCGACAGATAGTCCAGATTTAAAGGTCCCATATTATGCTTTTTCTGGTTTTAAATGCTCTTTAGTGTGTTTTCCAAGTGTCCTGTGCATGTTTAGGCAGAAATATGGAAATATAAGTCCGCGGAAACGCAGCTTCTCCTATGTCCTCCTGTTAGCTGTAGCATTAGCCGCATGTAACGCTCGGTTCTAACCCCCCTCGATAAAAATGTGTCAGTCCGACGTCATTGTCAGTGTGAGATCACTGATCTAAGCCCATTGGCTCGTTGTGGGAAGCCCAGCAGCTCATGTTAACTTCTGTAGCACGCCGTTAACTTCTGTAGCACGCCCACGATATGCCGTAGCCTGCGGTAGCACAGTAGTGCTAAGGTGCTAATGTTTATGCTCCCCTCGGACGGAGCCAGTGGCTGCATTCCCAATATGGTAAAAGAGGCGGGACATTTCCGAGAAGCGTGCTGAGCAACTGACCAATAACGACAGAGCGGATCGGCAGACCAATCAGAGCAGACTTGGCCCACGTGGGGTCTAACAGTGGGGGCTCAGCAGAGTGTAGCTGACGGACTCAGAGCGGAGAGGGAGCAAGGAGGAGCAGTACATGAAAACAGACACTTTTTTCGGACTTTAGCTATTGTGAACGTACAAAAGTAGGTACACAGATTAAATATACAAACCCCAAAAAGGGCATAATATGGGCTCTTTAAAAGTTGAGATGAAGATTATGTATGTGCTCTACTTACACAGTCCCAACATACACAAACACACTACACACACCTTTGCTGTGACTTCCCGTTAAGTTTCCCCCATCAGCCAGCTGCAGCCACAGCACTCTCACTCCTGTGGGACAAAAACATTTCCATCCTTGAGGACACCTAAGCTGGAACTTACCTCTGGCATCTACATGAAGCGATAATGCATGGATATTGGAGAAATACTTCACAGCAACCTGACCTTGTTATGACAAGTGGCCCCGATGCAGCTTTACACTCTGTGTCACAATAGATAAGTAATGGAATAACCCCATAAGGCCAACTTTCTTCGAACTCGTGCTTCTAATCTTGCGTCGTCATTCCCCCGCGGAATTGACTGAAACACAGGCCCCCTTTTGTATCGTAATGTTGATTCTTCTATGTGTATAACTCAATCTTCAAGGCATGTGTTCCTTTGCATTTGTCGGGATTGGTTCACATACTGCATTGAACACAAAAGGTACAACACACATAAACACACACTTATGTCTTTGACCTATTCTAAAGGTAATAAATGAGAGTTCGGGCACACCTCAACTCCAATTTTGAGAACAATGACCAAAGTTTTTTATTAGTTAGTCATTAGAATGACCTGGATCTACAGTAGACTGCCAGTGTTGAACCCTGCCACAGTGCATACATTCACAGTCTATCCTTCTCCCACCACAATTGGACAACACTGCCATGTCATTTTGCACTCCAACTGCCAATGTGCAAATGTGCTGTTTGTACTGTGCAGGCAACAAAAGTAATCGCTACCTTCTAACTGTGATGTGTGGTGATGCATCATGCTCATGAGCGGACCGATAGCAGAGAGGCACACAGCATGACACATGCTTAAGTAACTGGCCGCTGACTTGATGTGCATAAACATCATTTTGAAATCATTTTCACACTTCACACACGGCTCTTCATGGATACTTGTATTGTGCAGCTCTGTGCAGTACATGCTGTTAATCAGTAAGTGTTTTCACTCTCTGAGTTCTGCCTCTTTACAGAATGAGCACCTTTGAAAGTACCAGTAAACATGCCTATAAATATATTTTAGCAATAGCAAATGTGTTTGCTGTTAAGGCATAGACTATTAAACTCTTCTTCTTCACACTCCTTATATTGTCCTGAACACTTGAAGCCCTCAAGCCTCTTCAATAATGCATTAAAGAGCAACTTTCAGGTCAATGTGGGGAGGCGGCGGTGGTAAATACAGCATCAATATGGATAAGACTCACACAGCCACGGCGCTGGAGTCTTGGACTTTCTGCTCTGTCTCTCTCACCTCAGCCTCATGGTCATTTCTCTCGTTCTCTTACAGACACACAGAAACAATTTCACACACACTCTGCTGGCAGGGCATGATTGCATAACACTGACGCTCACAGCTGCTGGTTTATCATTTATTAATGCTTCTTTCAGAGGCATAATTTGCTGTGCTCCGTATAGGACAGTAATAATTTAGGTGATATGCTGAGAAAAATGTGAGATGGGCCAGGAAATGGACCTAACAGAGTTTTGGAGCAGAAAAGGGGTTTCTTTCCCTTTAGCAAAGGGGTCATTTAACAAGTCAAAGTCCCTTCAAAGTATATACTGCATGCTGAGAATATTTAATGCCTTGTACATTTATGACTAATGACTGTTTACTTGCATGAACGTTATATGATTGGGGCACCTTTTTTTGTGGAACAGATCTGAAAACACCCTGTCTGGGGGGATCAATTACATGAAGACATCTGGGGGGGAGGGGACCTTTAGGAATATAGAGAGAACATCAGGATTACAGTAATACAAGAGCATCAATACAAACAAAGATGTTCCCAATATAAGAAAGTTTGCTAATTTTCCCAAGGAAGCTCGAGAAAAGCCTGATGAAACTGACTCCAGAGGAGAAAAGGAAAGAGGACCTGAGAGCAATGGAGATGGTGAGCTGATGAAGGGTTACAAGGGAGACAGAAGAGCACATTACAGTCACAGGGGAACACGAGAGGGAAGGACAGGAGGAAGAAGAAGCAGCTGAAAGTCAGAGGAGACAGACAGAAATCTGTCAGGGGGAGAGGAGGAGGTAAGGCGACACATGGACAAAAAGCCTAGCAGAAAATGAAACAAGACCAAGTGAAGGATGAGAGGATGTGGCTTATACCTGAGGTGGGTTTTTTCAGCTTTCTTGCAACAATTAGGCAATCATAAAAGATAAACACGGACATAAATCACAAATAACCATTAGATTAAAGGAAATCATGTTTATTCTAGCAATGCACTCATTGTGCCTTCAAAGCATCAAATTGATTTACTATTGGCATATAAATAATTATGAAACATATTTCTACCTCTGCATACTGTAATTTAATCTGTTTCTATCTTTCTTGTTCAGTATTTTTTTTTTTTAACTAAAGTTTTATTAACTGTCTGGACGCTAAGTCAAAATGCAATGAAACATATGATGGCTTGAGGCTTTCATCTGCCAGTGCCGGCCTACAGTAGCTCCTCCTGTTCTCATCTCTCTCCTCCTCAGTGGCTATGCACGTACTCATAGAACTTGAGTTCAATCCAATTACTACTAGTCTAGTTTCCCTGAGTCATAAAGACAAAGTTTTAACCAAACTATGACTGGGTTTTTTTAAGTGGAGGAAATTAAAGCATATAGTGAAAAACTAAAGGTTCTAAGCTTAATTCTAATGTATAGTTTAGGGGTTTTTAAATAACTCTGCCTGCCAGACACAAGGCTTTCACTGCAGAACTATTAATGAATCCTTCCCTAACACGAGACAGTGAGAGATGGCTACAGAGACGGTATAAATTAAATGCTCTTCTACTGGGGGCTTTTTCAAATGGAGAATAATAGCACATCCCACTAAAACCACAGTTTCTTAGCTTTATTTTGATGCACGTAAAGAAGGTTTGACTAAAATTACGCCACGGCCACAGTGAATTAATGTAGATGGGAGGGACAGCTTCAGACGTGGCGTGCTACATCAATGAAACGCATAACATAAAAATTGACTATTTTTAAAAATTCCGGATAATAACATTCATATTACAATCAAACAGCCTCAAAATGATTTCAGTCATATGTGCAAGGCCCGATTAATAGAGAATGTTAATTATCTATCTTGAGATAGATCAAATTTGGAGATGATGCTGAAAATTGAAATATATGGCTCAGAAATATATAGCAGTGGGTCATCTGCATACAAAGACAGTTTATGTTGCTGTGGTCCTCTAGATGCATCTATCATGCTGTTTTAAGCACTTTTATGTTAATACTATACAAAGGGGGACTAAAAGGAGAGACCTGCAGATTCCCCTGCATAAGAGGAAGTTTTGGAACATTATCTTGTTTGTACCCTTGGTGATGAGTAGAGCACTTTTATTTTTACATCATTTTTGTTTTATTTGGGGAGGATACCATTGTTCTTGTCATCCATATATCATGAGAGTTTTCAGTGGTAACATGAAACACATTTTCGTCCACTTCGAAAAGTCAACTAAGATTTTTTTTTTGCAATGGCTAATCAGTGCTGATATCCCCAGCAAGGCCTCCCAGTCATTTATCCTTGATTCAACATGGATTTATTAAAGTCATTAAGGGATGTCTCTTCCAATGGAACATATAGTCCTTACTATACTGTAGATATTTTTTGGTTAGGGTTGTGCTCCCATTGGGCCATACCAACTGTAATAATTTAACAAACCACCTATTCTTCATGAGGCCACGCATATTCATGGATAACAAAGTTAATAAACAAACATAGGTAAATTGAAGGAATGTTAGTTCTATTAATCTGACGTGGTACCTTCACATCTCTAATTAATGAATAACCTGAGAGCTGACACAACGACAGAAGATGGTGACAAACTTGAAAGGTTTGAGCAAAGAAAATGAAAGACAAGGGAGGGCAATTTCCTTAACATTATTTGCTAAAATACAAGTGAAGGTAGTAGTAACTGAGAAATCCAATGAAAACCCTTGTGTTTTTTTTCAGCTACATATTCTTTTAATTTTCTATAAATTTTCTGCACCGTTTTCCACAACTTGCTACTTGATTTTGTTCGAGGCAATAGTACAGAGAAGCAGTAAATCAACTGTTAAGAGATGAATGCATGACTGGCTTTCATCAGGTCAGCTCTTTTAAACTGTTTATCAAAATTCCATTTGGCTTCATAAGCTGACTTATGGCGTCGATGGACTAAGGGCACACACCATCCTCATGGTATGTGGATGACAGATGTATGAACTACAGGGGTTTATGGTCCACAGCATTCAGCATATAGGGGAGGCTCTGTTAGTGTGGTTTTGTCTTCAATATGGTGGAAATGGTTCTCCTTACAAGTTGATATACTGAGCAAGTTAAGCCTGACAGTGTAAATGCTGCTGTGCTCTGACCTGTCTACGTTTTCCCTGAAATGTTGCAGTATCATTACCAACTTGAAAGTACATTTATGCTGTCAAATAGCGTTGTAAAATCTTTGCTGCTGCTTTGTATTCAATCCCACTGCACCTGTGAAGCGATGCTTCCCAAACACTTACTGTTGATTTCCTCGAAATAGATCCTCATACCAGGATTCATTTACATGTATTTAAGTCAAGCCGAGTTTATTTATATAGCTCAGTTCAGCAACAAGGCAATCCAACGTGCTTCACACACAACATCAAAACAGGTACTAAAAATTAAAAATCACTGCAAAAAAAAACCCCATTATCCCTCTGCTAATTTACATTCAGAAACACAAAAATACATTTATCTTTTTCCAAGCAGAAATGCAAACAGATCAAAATTAGGAACATGAACAGATGAAAATTCAATTCCAATTTTTACTTGCACTCTCTAAAATATCTTAACATATCTCTAAAATATATTTCTAGTTATAACGAACTCATAATAAGTGACTTCATCTAGGAGCAATGAAGTCTATTAATAAGTCAAGTACCCTTAAGGATTCCTATGATAAAGAATGCATGTTTGTACTTACATGCTTATTATGAGTCCATTAGTCTGCATTGAAAGCTACTTACTATAAGATCATTGACGTATTGCTGTAATAATATGGATAAAAGGCATCACTAACACAGAGCCATACACCATCACCTGACCAAAACACTGTCGGTGCTCTCATGCTCTGCCTGAGGACACACACAAAAGAAACAAATATTCCTTCATCATACTGCTTCCCTGTGCTTTTTGTTTTTTTTGCCTCTGTCTGTTAAGATGACAAGAACAAACGGCAATCATTTTGTTCTGTGAGATGAGATGAGAGAGGATACTCTGCCGAGCAAGCCTCTCGTGAGCTAGAACAGGCTCTGGAAATCTGCTGTGTGTGTTGCAGAAAATGAAACACAGATGTCGTGCTGGACTGTGTATCACAGGACTATGAGGACTTAAAAGACCTCAAGTGTCAAGAGGATGGATGACGAAGAATCCCCATCCTCATCCAAATGCTGAATATAAATCTGTGTGTGTATTGGGGGCTTTAAGTCCCTGTTTTTTGTTGGTCATAAAGCTTTGGAATAATATAATTTTCGACAGATGAATTTGAAAAATGTTAGTTAATAGCACAGATAGATATTTTCCCATGCAGCTCAACACTTAAGCGCCTAAATGACACAAAAGCTCATGCAAGAGCTAATGCAAGTTTGTTCTTCTCCACTCTTTATTGGATTAAGGTCCATTCATTTTGTCTCAAATAGTGCTATCTTTTACATTTGGATTCAATTTAGTCTGTCGGATTTGGACTCCCTCACTTGAGAACCTCTGAGGGTCATAGGCTGTGTCCTGTCATAACTAGAATATTATCTCAAGGGGGGTGAATCTTTAAATAACTCATGATTAGATTCGATTTTGATTCTTGAGGTCACGATTCAATTTAAAATTGATTTCTGATTCAAACAGATTCTTGATTCATAATACATTCACAATTGTCACAAAATGCTTCTTCCTTCAGCATCTACTAGACTAAGAAGCTTCAATTTTGTAATAAGCACCAACAAAATTGCAGCTTTTATATTTGAGCAGCTGATTGCAATCATGTACGGTAAGTACACTGAGAAAAACCTGACACAAAGACAACATTTATTTGATTGACTTGCAAAATACTTTATTGTGGATAAAATTGCGGGGCGTAAGCAAGTTAACTGTTTATCAAAAACTTGCCAGAGAAGGAGGCAATCGTGAATCTAAAGCCTTCATTGTTGACGACGCAGTATGGATGAAGGTCTTCTAAAATGAAACAGACGATGGGATCTTATTATTTTATGATCGTTCAGAATTGACTGGCAGATCAGTAAAGTGATGCCGTCTGCGTCCATCAGCATATGTTCACTTTCATTTTGCTGACCTTAGATATTTAATGTCGGGTTATGCTTATTCTTTCCCAGGAGATTGTAGAATCCAAAGTGCACCACAACACTTGCCTTCAACAAGACGGGACGGGCTGAATGTCTTACTGCTCCAAAGACAGTACAGGCAGAACAGGAGTGTGTGTGACACAGCCATACATTACCGATGCTGACATCTAGCTAATCTTAGCAGCAGGACCGACAAGCCAGGATGAACACACAACCTGCTGCATGTGTGTACTGAGGAAGGTGGGAATGGTGCATGGATGAGAATGCCAGCAGCAGGATTGCCCTGCTCCAACTGGTGTGTGAAAAACGAATTAGGATGAAAGAAAGTACATTTAGAATTTTTTTATTTTTTTTGACGTTTTTGAATGGATTTAGTATCGATGAAATTATAAAAAAATATAAATAAATTTACTTAATTTTCCCACACCACTATTCTCTAGTCTCCAAGAATAAAGGTTTGTAATGGAGCTTCAGTAGCTTAATTCACAGATGAGTTTTGGGGAGTCTGCTTCATGGAAATAAGTCATTTCACTGCATGCCTGTCTCCCAAAAGTGACATGATATATTGCTAATTTGCAACAGTAGATAATCTATTGAGTAGAAGCGATACTGACAAGAGATGTGAGAGATGTGAGACTAGACCTTTTTTTCTGAAGGTGATGCTTTATATAGAAAATGTTAGCAATGAATTAAAACGTTTTATGGATCCATCACATGAATTACGTCTTGACATTCTCTGTGGTTTATTAGAATTACAACGTACATTTGCATAACATCAATCAACGAGGAAACATTGTGAAGTTCAATCATTGGTAAGAAGCAGCCTTTAAGTCAGTTTATTGCACCGTCAGCTGAATAGCATCAAAGTAATTCCAGACTATCCTCCCTTTGAGGAATTAAAACCTCCTCCCCTCTGTTTAAAGATTACAGTTGCAAAAAAAAAAAAAAAGAGAAGCCATTTCTGACATATGCCCAAACCTAAAGCTTTTTATATTCGTCCTGTCATATATTCTCTTAACGTCTTACAGCCAAAAATAATTTCCTCGTGTTGGATCTGAACTGAGCTGGGAGTTTTACACCTGGTGTAGGAACCACTTTCTGAGAGAGAAAATCAAGAAATGGAGGAAGAAAGTGATTGTCATTGATTGAAGTGGTGTGGTCTGACACTGACATGTTCAGGGTTCAAACCAAGGTCGGTCCTCTGTAGAAGAACTTTGAAGCAAAACGAGACAGAAGTTTTTCGTATGACTGGGATCATTTTATGGGGAAGACTGCCTATCAAACTCTGAATACTGGGGGGGGGGGGGGAGTTGACCAAGCCACTAATTTAGTGCAACCTGCTGGCATTTTGGGAGAATACGATTGATCTGTAAAGGCTTATTAAAAAGGATGGTTTTGACTTGCCTATTAATAATCATTGATTTTTCTCTCTAAGGGCATTGTGTTCAGGTCATCTGAGGTTTGGCCAGTGGTGTATGTCAAGTAACCCAACAGTTTCCCTCTCATCAATAAACCTCTGGGATGCTACATCAGAGTCACAAGCAAACACTGATCCAGAAATAGCTTTTCCTCCAATGTCAGGATGACAAAGAGAAACTTTCCACAGCAACATCAGAGCCCAGAATACATACACACCAACACGCACACACAGGACACACTCACACAAGAGAGGCACAGATAGCTCACCTGGCTCTTTGTTATGTAAATCGATGGAATCAATATGACAAATGTACTGTAAAGGGGGGAAAATACAATGCTTTTTTTCATCTCCAACCCGCATTCATCCCCAACCACTGCTCTTATCGCCGTCCCCAGCCATGAGCAGAGACCTGATTAATGGCTGCCACGTGTCAGATTCGTAAATCGTCAGGGCACGCTTGGATGCATATGAATGGGCTGGGTGTGAAATAGAGGGCGTCACACAGAACCAAGGGCTCAGGGTCTCCACTTCTGATTCTATAGAAACTATAGGAACTATTTCTGAGGATTAAGCTGCCTTTTTCACTCAAATAATTTCTACCAAGTAAGCTGCCAGTCATAGGGAAAGGTTGATTTATATATATATTTTTAAATATACGTTGTACCTAGCTCCAATTTAAAACTTTAAAACTAAAATAAAGGTTTAAAAATGTGTACATTTAATGCATTCATTTTCTTTTGTTTATCCAGAGATGGCATGTAAAAAGTGCATGTAGCCTCTAAGAAGTGCTGAGGAGTGGTTGTTGCCGAATTCCGTTCCAAAACTTTGAGTTTGGGACTTTGGGAGCCAGAAATGACAACATTTGGACATGAAGGTGAAGCTGTAATGGTGCAAGCAGTTGACACATTTTGTTAAAGATACACTGTCTCCCCTGCGGCTAATGCATTTGCTGGCTAATTGAGTAGATAAAACAGTGTTTCACACAGAACAAGAGTCTATTTATGGTGGTATAGCTGACCCAAGATGTTCATATGTATGACTGAAAAAGCTAAGGGGGTTTGTAAAACGTATAAGCCGTTTGCTGCTTGCTTGCTTCTACCTTGCACTCATCTCAGGTTAGAGAGAGAGAGCATCTTATTAAAAACACATCTGGTTAACGATAAGGACAGGTCATATGACAAACCATCTTCCCTGTGCAAAGCGCCACTTCAGTTCTTACTCCCATGAACGGCTGGACGCTGGTAATCAATATGTGTGAAAAACTGAACAAGCTTACATACCAGATATAGCCGGAAAAACAGACTTCTTGGGTGCCGTTTGCTCATTACTTTAATTTAAAATTCCCAAAAGGCCCCTTACACTAACATGGCCCAGATGAAAAGTAACTTTGGCTGTAATAGCCGAGGTAACGCTGAACAAAGGGGGTTATTCTCGAAGCCAGCCTCAAGTTGGCCATTTGAGAAACAGCAACGTTTGGCACAGCTTGCCTTCACTTTCAGCCTCCATTGTTGCTGCTGTGGCTCGACCTACAGCCTAGCGAGTAGTTCAGTCCAACTATTGTCAGAATGCTTACATGCTAACATTGCTTAAATTGATATTTACCACATTTAACATTTTGATTTAGGACTTCACGTCCAGCTAAAAAGCACTTATTCCATCCACCTATGGAAAAGTTGAGTGAAGCCGTCTAAATAACACGGTGACAACCGGCTGTCAGAACCCCTTTAGCTAAGAAATAGTGACCATTTGTGACGCTTTATGCATTATTTAACGCACCTCTGGGTTCAAATTGTGTAACCTTGCTGTTAGGGCTTGACTGCTCTCGTAACAGCCACATGGCCACTCAGTGTGCCTGCGTTATTACCTCAGGCTGATCGTCAGCTTGACGATGCTTACTTTTTTACACCACATCTGTACATGTCCATATCCTCTGTGATGTAATACTTCCTCCTGATGACACACAGAGGAAACAATCTGATTATCACATAGCTTCTGTCAGAGCATCACGGGAACGTTCTGCGACATGAGGGAGGGGATTTTTGAGGTCACACAGATGGCTTTTTCCCCCTTTTTTTTTTTGGTGGACATATTGAAATTTTCAAATGATTTATTTCACCCGTAAAAGGATTTACCCTCCCCAGTGAGAGTCCACTCGTTTTCTATTTAATATTCAGGATTTTCACAAACGTGACAAGATTCTTTTTGACGCCACAGTTTTCTCTGTCATTTCTTTTACTGTCAAGATTGTAGTCCATTTAATTTCGGGAAGCATCTCATGAATACACAAGATGTTCTAAGTAGTGAGACTATAAGACTTTAGCATCTCTTTGTTAAAGTGGACTTATATCCCTATTCTTACTGTGCCTTTCAAAATGTTAAACATAGGACCCACTTAGTACACAATGTTAAAAAATAAAAAATAATTATATAGAGCATTTAATCCAACTGTTGCAAAACCTTAAAATAGACATAAGTAATGTTTATTGTCTTTAAAAGTAGTTCAGTGTGCTTAATGGGCCATCTGACGCAAATCTCAGAATCTAGGGCTTGCATGTCGAAAAAAACACAAATATCTACTTCTTAAGACGACTGTGACGGCACACATTAAAAAAAGAGAAAGAGAGAGAGAGAGAAAGAATTTACAAAGTCTCCATTGGTCAGACCTTAATGCCAGATTATATTGAGATTGCATGAAACATCTGTCATGCAAGGATCCGAGTAAACTGCACAATATGACTTTCAATTTCAGAGAAAAACAAAATTAATCTGTTGACCTTAGAAAGGGAAGTGGAGAGTTTAAGATGTGTTCATCTGTTTGACATGCTACAATAAAAAGGACTAAGAGTTATTGAGTTATTCTGTTATCGTTAGGGAGATAGCAGAGGGATTCGGGCTGAAATGACTTCTGATTGAAACTGAGTTTCATTTAAGGAAATGTATGCTTGTTGTTAAACGGGTACTTTCAGAGGATTTGCTTCTCAAAGGAAACTAAGATGAACAAAAAGCCATTTTCCCAAAGATGGATAGAACATTGCAGTCAATCTAATGAGGACACATTTTTTCACAAATCTTTCAGGAGATGTATTTCCTTCTCCTTCCAATCATTTCAGTATCATTGACCTAAAACTTGCTAGTTAGAGTTTAAAATATCAGTGCATTCATAAGTCTAAAAAAGTGCATTTTCTTACAGATAACAGTCAGTGCAACATCACACATATGCCCAAAAAAATCCAATAAAGTCATTATAACAAAGAAATACTAGTAGAGTTTCTAGTAAAAGCAGTACCAGGTGAGCAGGCAGCAGTAGCAGAGTCATGATATAATTACATCCGATCCCTTTCATATTTTTATGGGGTAAAAATAAATCAAATAAAGGCTTATGCGTCGTCTAACAGACGGTTAGGGCTTCCACAGCTTAGACGAAACAGGCTGCAGAGGTCATTCACGTCCCAATCCATCAAATTACTCAAACATGTTTTGTTGATCTCAATGTGCCGTGTGCTACGTTAGCTAGTTACCTTGTCTGCAGCTTTGCTTTATGGTGCATGGGGCGTCTGCCTGACTCTGCTCCGCATGTGCTGTCCAAAACAGGCTAAACAGTCGGCTCACCTCCCTGCCATGATAAAACACAGAAGACAAAAAGAGTGGGAGAATCAAACTATCATCATCATTAATGTGGTTATAGAAACAACAACAAAAAGTCAATTCATAAGGGATTTGTTTAATCTGGCTGGGTTTAATGAAGGCAGGATTATTTACTGTTACGCAGGAGGCTTTGGTGTCACATGTCCACAGAGTCTAGGATAGGGAGAGCGCAGGGAAACCTCTTACATCCTTTTGCCCTCCAACTGACCAGATTATAGTTTACTTTAGTGATGACTAACTGAGTCTGAATGATCGTGATTTCAGTCATGCAGACGCATGTGAGGACACAGAATGCACAAACACAGACACTAAAATGTTCATGTTTTGAATTCCCATTTTTATATCTGTCAACATAATGACAATGGCATCTGCATGGAAATAACTCCTTTATACCCAAAATAAATTCCCAGAATTATCGTGAGTAACTTCCGGTTTTAAAAAAAAAACCCATTGCTGTTTAATTTTTCAAAAACATTTGATCTATGTACAGTGTTTTATGCTGTTAACAGATGCCCTCACATGAGAGATTGTCAGACAGGATTCAATTTATTCAATGCTCAAAAACAATGCGGACGTCATTCCCTCAGATTTAATATAATCCCGCCATATTACACTGTAAATATTCATTGTTGTAAGCAGTTCTCTGAAAAAAAAAGAGGAGATTCATCCACGACTGACCTTAAGAACTGGCTGTTCCTTTCCTTTATAAACAGATGATATAAAATAATGTCGTGAACTGTGATGTTCTTATGTAACCACATGTCGTTTCCTTTCATTACATTAGAATTCAATAGTCACGCATGGTCGCATGCTTGGTAATAGATGGTAAACATCAGATCAGATGTGCTGCAGATAAATCCTGTTCTTTTCCAGGCAGGGAAAGCTTTATTAGTTATTGAGGTTGTGAGCATGTGTCACCATTAATGAAAAGTATGCTCCATTAATCAGTTATTTCAGTAATTAGGCTAACGTTTCTGGAATTGCACTTTATTTACATTTATGCTATAAGCACAACTGAAATTTAAAGTGATACACTCTCGTTGTTTTTTACTGATCTACCTGTTTGATACTTAACGATGTTTGTAATGTATATATCAGTTTATAAAATATATGAAGTCATATGATGCATTGCAATAGATTATTGACTACACAGCAGCAAACAGTGTCTTCAAATTGAGCACCACTTTTATCCGCGCTAAAAATCATCCTTCCACCACCTCTGTTATCAAGATGATACAAAATAATCATATTGTATTTCCAGCTTTAAAAATGTCAGACTGTTGGCTACTTCGAACTGTTACGGGCAGTAATGGAAAATACATTTTAACTATGCATTTAACTTTCCCTTCTTAAAACTTAACATTGAGTTGCAAGCTTTGAAAAAACATGTTTTTTTAAGCAATGTTAATCATGAAGTATTTCTGTCAGATCAGTCATTTATCACATTTACAAAATGTCTCTCTAAAATGAGGTGGAGTAGAAGTATAAAGTAAGGAGATAGTAACATTGTGTAGGAACTTCAAACATGGGGCCTCATTTAAAAAATAAAATAAAAACCAATATTTTACCATCCTCCACCATCAACAGCTTACAGGTCTACACTAAATCATTAGTTTAAACACATTTAATGGTTGATTGTTTTGTGTTCCTAGCCTGCCCATATGATGAAACAGGGGGAGATCCTTAGGTAGCATAATCAAGTCCTGTCACAAAACCTGAGGTAGCAAACTCACCTGTCAATAGCTTTAAAATGTGACTTCAGGATGTTTGAAAAAAAGAAAAAAAGCATTCATTTTCACCGACGTAAAAGTCTTGTAATGTTTAAGTCAAGTATTTGAGCCAGAGGAGCGTCGGACACATATCTTTAAAACTTACCTTAAATTTGAAGTTGAGGGAGTTTTTTCAGACCTTTTTGTCTTCCGGCTGGGCGCCAGATCCGAATCCGAGGAGGAAGATCTTTTTGTAAGAGTCTTCATGCTTGACTTCCGTTTACGTTTCATTAATCCATGGTTTTAATTGGTTTTGTGGTCAGTTGTACAAGTGAAGTTTTGTGTGCCTTAGTAGAGTTTAATGTAGCATTAGCTTACTTCAAAGTTTTGGGTAGCCTTCTTGTGGCCATGTTTTCTCTTTGCACATTACTTGTAGAAACATTTTTTTATTACCACTACATTTATGAACTGCTGTTCTTATGTTTAAAGCATGACTTTAAGCTTGATTATGACCAGCCTTTATCTCATTTTCATGTATTGATAGTCATGTATTTATAAGTCGCCTAACACTGATTCAGAAGAGATAAAAGTACTAAAGCAAATGTCCCAGTGGTGTGCCTCACTCCTCTGAAGAGGGAGGCGAGCTGCTTAAAACTCCTAAAGGTATATGGTCAGAGCCTGGGCGGCAGGGTCATAATAATTATTTATTAGCTGGCAGTCTAAAATACATTAGATTTGTTTTAACCAGAATTATACAAGTGTAAGTGAAAAAACAAACACAACCACCAAAAATAAAATGAAACATTGACAGCAGTACAACCATGAATATATACAATCCTTTTTTTGTATTGATGCAAAAAACAGTTATGTTAATCATATATTCCTCCCCTCATTACCTTGACAAAGTAAATTTGTATTATTTAAACATCAAAAAGGTTGTCAAAGGTTATGCATGTGGCATATACAGTATCTAACTGTTTTTCTTGTATGACCACACCACGGATAATAATTTCTCTTGCATGAAAGGCATAAAGACCACTGCATTTTCTTTAAAAAAAAGAAGAAGCAAGAACTAATATTTTTTCATTTATGCTTGGTAGACTTAACAATGATTGTGTTTATTTAATATATAATCCTGTATCAGTTCAGTGTTAGACTGATTCAGGCTCACTGAGTGTATATTTGTTAACATTAACAATGCCTGTGGAGGTCTTGACCTTTTGGGTGGATGAGCAGGAGGAAGTGCGGCTTCACTTTACCACTATCCCGCGACTATGACTCGTTCACGCTGTGTGCTGGACTTTCTGGGAAAATATGAATCTTGTCGCGTGCAGACAGATTAACGTTGGAGAGCAGAAGAGTGGCTCTGGTAAAGGGATATTGTATGTTGTCCTTGATGCAATGACAAGATAATCTGGTGACGGAGACCCACTAAGAGGACCCCTGCTGCATGTGTGTGGGATCAAAGCTGCCAGTCAATAAGAGGGAGGGATTCAGATGATAGACTCAAGATATTGAGGGTCTCCGAGGGTTTTAATTCATCCACAGGGGAGTGTGTTGTGTGTTTGATGTGATATCAAATACGACACAAGACAAGAATCTTTGAATAGAATTTATGAATTCATGGTGTTTATTACCCACAGTGACATATTGATCCTTGTCAGGAACCAGAGAGGCGACAAAGGCTGAATCGCATTTGTGCATGCATATGAAGATAAATGATTATTGAAAAAGCTCAACATTTTTCAATAAATCCGATAACACACCCCCCCTCTACCGAATCTGATCTAATATCTCGCTCTCTGCAGTTAGTCAGCACTTTATACAGCTTTCATCTCTGCATCGGGAGGTGCAGTTGGATTGAGGCAAACCTGTGGTTCTCTGTGCCTTCTTAATCTTTTTAGCCCCCTCATGGATGCATACTGATGCTTGACTTTGTGCAGATGTTGACATGATTTTAATCTGGTTACCTACGACCTGTAGCTAGTTTTGTGACGCGTTTCTTTTAGTCTGTGTCCCTGTCTGTGAGCAGGATTATGGAAATACTACTGTAGTGTGTTTGACACTTAAGGGTGAAGCACTGCAGGCCAAGGAAGAGTCAGTCAAATTTCAAACTCGCATCAAATAGGACTGAACAAGCCGTAGTAATGACCACATTTTAAGGCTACCTTAAGGTGGCTCCGTGGTTGGTTGCCTGGTTTCGAGTCCGACCTGTGGCTCCTTTTCTGCGTGTCATTCCCCACTTTCTCTCAACCTGATTTCTGACTCTATCCACTGTCCTGTCTCTCTAAAAGCACAAAAAAACCGAAAATGAACCTTTTAAAAAAAGTCTTCTTTTGAATGCACAGGCAACAGTAGAGGGATTTATCAGTCTGGATCAATAAAATAAGTACATTTTACATGTTAACAAATCACGATTGATACATCTTTTTTTACCCATCATTTAAATATGCAGTCCTATTGTCAACTTCTTCTAGTTGAAAAAAAAAGAATATGGATTTTTATAGATTTGGTTTCCTTTTTAGCGAAACATTGTTTTGAATGTGCATGATTGTTGTAGTTTGTTATGTATTGTCAGTCATCTGTTAACACAACCCTATAGTTAAAAGGGTATTGACTGAAAAGACTTTAAAACAATTTTCCCTGGGTAACTTGTGTTTTGTCTTCTGGTGCTTTTTGTTTCCTCATTTTTAACTTAAGCTATGTAGGCGGGCTTTGCAATCTAGCTCGTTGTCGTGCTCTTCGTGCATGTGCAGTAGTCTGTCCTACTAGGCTTGATCATATGCAGTGAATGTGTGTGGACACTAGGGACAAACAGACTATAGGACTGTGTGTGTGTGTGTGTGTGTGTGTGTGTGTGTGTGTGTGTGCGCGTGAGAACGAGGAAGAAGAGAGTGTTTGTGAGATAACAAGATGCTTCTAACCTCTTCCATGAGGTCAGCACAGACGTCCTGCAGTCATATCTGAGGTTAAATGCTATGTGAAGGCAAGGTGCTGGTGAAAGGTCAAAGTGACTCACAGCACATCTGGGTACCACGCGCAGGAAACGAAAAAAGAAAAAAGAAAAAAGAAAAAGAAAGCCAGCTATAGACGGAGGAAATGTCAATTGTCTTCAGCTTGATCCCTGTGGGAGCAGAGAAGAGCTGCTGCTGCACGCATGCTGCTTCATACAAGAGTTCATTTGAGCTTACTGAAAGGATCAATAGTTCAATCAACTGAATATAAGTCAACGACGTAATCAATAATCAACTAAGTACTTTCTTTCTTTCTTTTTTTTTATTTCTGGTTACTGAGTCCTTTCTTAACAAAAGTTTGCATTGATTACTTAGATTAAGGAAGTTTCCCTTCTATTGTACGGCAAATATAGCCTTTTTTTTCAGAAAATACTAATTATGTGCTTTTCTATCCTATTCAAATACTGTGAAGTTCATTGAGATAAGACTGTGCTGCCATCAAATAACAACAGACAAGAATGTAGGTCTGCTATGAGTTGCCAAAAAATAATTAATGACAGAAAAAAGTGTAAATTAATCAAATAATAGGAAAACATATCGTTTTGGTTGGTCTCATGGTTTGTCTGGTATTTGAATTGTTGCCTTCTCAGCGGAGCACAAACCTCAGGATGTTAAAGTAAAAATGTTTATCATGATTTATTTGCTGTGTCTGATCATAGAAGTGTATTAGTGCAGCAATATTTAATCTTAAACTAGATAAAATCAATACAGTTGTATTAATGTGGAAATTCACCTGAGTCCCTGATTGGGCTGCAGGTATGGCCTCATGCTACCAGTAGTGACAAGGACACAAAAGCAGAATCAGTCAGAAAATATAAGGAAAGAGCAATTGTCATTGGCGACCACATTCAAAATCATTCCCTTTTTTTGGGAGTCGTCTTGCTTTTTGCTTTTCCATTGCACTTGCTGTCACTTCCATTTGCACCAAAGCAATTCACACTTACTTGTGCTTTCTTAACGTACAGATTTAAATCCCTGAAAGTTTAAGTGACTTTGGTGTTACACTGAGATGATACATGTTCCTGTTGTTTTTGTTGAGCAGTGTAGTAAAAAAAAAAGCCTTTGTGTCCTTGGCCTGCTTAAGTTATAAAATAATACAGTTTTAAAATTCAACTGACACTGAGGCTGTGCCAAACCAATCAGTGCTTGAGTTCATAATCATGTAAAGAGCTGAAGTACGTGCCGTCAGAGTATAGGCTGCATGCCCAGTGGGGCCAACACCTGTGTACCTTCATAGACCTCTGTAAGCATCTATTTATAAAAACAAGGCTAATCATATTTTCTGGACTGGATCCAAAGTGCCAATACCTGAGTGCTATTTATATTAGAGACTGCCAGCTGCTGTAAGACGCACAGAACAAGGTGATCTGACATACAGAGCCAAAGTGAAACTGGAGCCTCTGGGTTCTGTTCCTGAAGTGAGGCAACATCATTCAATATCCTGTTGACATGTGTAGCATCACATTCAACATAATCAAGTCCTGTCACAAAACCTTACTCAACAGTAAGGTTTTCTTAACATCCCACACTGCTAGTTGTTCAATAAATAGTTCTGTTTCTATTGGCCGCCTGTAACAAACAACAATTCCGATCAGGATGAATCCATTAAAACTTAAACGTCAAAGTTCTGCTGAAGAGGTGAGAAAAGTTAGTTTGATGGGTCACAAGTAGCTCTGGCGTGATTGAATTTACAGAAACTGGAAGTTTTTCAGTTGCATAGATTGTTGCTTGATATGCTGATACCTTCACTTAAGACGGGAGCGATGATGTATTTATGGATATGGAGGAGCAAAGATTCTAATTTTAGCACCTGTTCTGCCAAACTGGTGAATATTCATATGGATTTTGGGGTTTTTGTAAGCTCACACAGTAGTCCGTGGTTCTTACTTCTAGAAAAGGCTGTAGTTGGAGCAGATTTGTCTTCAAGTATGAATAATACATTTAAGGAAAAAATAATTTCAGGAATACTGATGAAACTGGTGAAAACAAGTGGCACTCATCACTCTGAATTCAAGAAACATTTTTGAATTTAATGTAACGGAATCACCCTTTGAACACAGGGAACTGTTTTATGTTGCTTTCATCAACATTAGATCAAGGGTCCCAAAAGCAAACTCATGTAAAGAGCAATCCTCCCAAATGTTATTTTTTATTTCAGTGTGACAGTCCCTTATGATAAAAAAAAAAAACAGCCACCCCTAAGAGCAGACTGACACCTCACATATTTAATCTTGATCGACTTTTGTGTTGTAACCATAGTCTGTAAATATTAATGGACAAAGCCTGAGTGAGGTCACCCATTTGTTACTGCAGGGGGCGTTTGGAAATATAGTGATATGGTGTAAGATAGTGAATAACGCTTATCCCTCAAAAAACCCAAACGGATGACTTTTCAAAAATGATGGGTAAAAAAAATGTTCTTGGGTTGCACTGCTTCATGCTGTGTCCCTCGTTGGCTGTTAGGACACTCCAATAGGAAACAATCAAATCAGGCTGATTTTGTTGCTGAGGCTCACTCTGCATGCTGTAAGATGTGATACTAGTTAGAATCAAACAGCATTGGTTACCTGTTTTCAATGCCACGGCAACAAAAATAGAAGCATCCAATATTGGGTAACTCCTGATTTAAAAGACGAAGCACTGCATGCAAACTCCTGCAATATATTTGTGGAATTTAGAAAGTAATTTTTTTCTTTTGCTCACTGGAGCATTTGTATGAAATATGACTCTAAATCCGTAGTAATTTAAAAGCTTCAATCCTAATGCGATGGTTCAAAGGGTTAAAAGGGTCATGAACCTGACCACAAATAGACCGGCTGGGGTGTGCGTGCTGGGCGTGTGTGTGTGTGCGTGTGTGTTTGTGATCTGTAGACAAATAGGGTGAGCAGACACAGACAGACAGACAAAGCAGCAGAGGAAGAGGCCAAACAGCAAAGGACAGCTCTTGAATTCTAATCAGTCGTCTGTTTTCAGTCCCACAAAGCTCTCACCCAGTAGGCTGGGACATTGTGCATCTCATCAGTGCTTGTACAGATACTAAGTAAACACAA
The DNA here is from genome assembly GCF_963584025.1 of Labrus mixtus. NCBI lineage: Eukaryota > Metazoa > Chordata > Actinopteri > Labriformes > Labridae > Labrus > Labrus mixtus. The sequence continues at coordinate 6,856,927 of NC_083628.1, read as the reverse complement.
ATACACACATTGACTGAGCAAAATGAATCGGACTTATGACAGTGGGGAAATATTGGATGGGAAAGAGCCGGCTGACCGTGGGACAAACAGAAAATGAGATGACCCCACTTAAACGGGTTCACAATCAATTTCTGGACTGCTGTTGAAATCAAAGCTGCATAAATTTGTCTTAAACTTCCCAAATCTCCTTTTGGATTACTGTGGTTGTGTCCCCTGTTAGGTGTGACCTTACATGAGCACCTTAGTACAGTCGCTCAGTTCCAAATGTCACAAATGTCTTGAGGATAATTGTCTGAAATGAAATGTGACCGAGGGAAGGGAGTTAAGCTGACATTGATTGGACTGGCATGATGAATTGATCACAGGGACAAAGAGGACATATAATAAAGGGGCTGCCTTTCTCTTAACTGACTGAAGTGTTGATGCACATGAAGTCATTATTTGAATGACGACTGTTTCAGACAAGGATAAAAGAAGAGCATAACGCAATATTTTATTGTCACCTTCAACTAAATGGTGGGAAACTCTTCACAAAACGAGAAAAAAAATATTCCATTTCACATAACTTTCTAAGTTTCCATCTTTTAGAGATGCACATTTTTTTGTTTACTTTCATTGCAGGTACATTTTCATAGCTGGAATTAGAAAAGTACATATAGCATCACCCATTGGTTTTAGAACTTGTGTTCTGAAACCTCAAGTTTAGCAATTTGTCTGTTGCTATTTTGGTTTCTTAGAGCCAGAAATGACCAGACTGGAACGACTATACTCCCTTCAGAAAAAGCTAAAGACCCTGCTCTTTAATGAACACCTCGGACTTAATGATAGTGAGGGGACTGACCATGATATTGATGATATTGATGAGGACAATGATGATATTTAGGATGGTGTTGATGCCGATTAGATTTCTCATGGCAAATGTCAATGTTGTTGATGATGATAATATAATATGAAACTGTGCACTGCCTGTCAGCACCTGTGTCCAATCAGACTTAAAGCTGTTCGTTTGCACTTACTTACGTTGTTTCCTCCCCTCTAGATCCTTGCTTGTTCTTTACTCACTCCCGATGCTTTGGACAAAAGTGTCTGCTAAATGAATTGCAGAATTGTAATAGTAAAACAAAGCTTATCCACAAATTGGTGGAACAAAACTCAAAAATGAAGATTATTCTTTACTGAGGACAATATATGTTACTAACATGTTTATGTGCCTGTGTTTTCTATATGTTTCTTCTTCTTCTTTCACCTGGCTGCAAAACAAATTTCCCCTTGGGGAGAATAAAGTTGAAGTTAAACAATTGTATCTGTAAACTATAATCAATGTTCATGTAAGTAATAATTTGGGTAAGAAGTAGGGAATTTTTTCCAAAATTTGCCAAACTTTCTGCAACATTTAGAGTCGCCCCCTGTTGGTCATAAGAAAGCATGCAAGTTAAAGGCGCCTCTGCTTTGGCTTCACTTTTCAGACCCAGAGGCCATGTCCCACTACTTATATAAGCAGTATTAGCTATGAATATTAATCTCATTGCTCATCTAGTATGCTTTCAGCAAAAGCTTTAATCACATTTTAAAAAAATAAAGCTGTCAGAGCATCTAAAAAATACTTTGGGGAAAAAGATGGGAACTGTAATGTCAGCATAGTAATACATACTAAATTCACAGCAACATCAGTTGAAGCAATGTTATAATAGTTCTACTTTTGTAAGGTTGTTATCCTTTATCTGTGATGCTGCTGTTACTTTCTGCAGCATGATTAATTTTCAGACTCCCACGGATCTGGTGTCATAGAGCACAGCAGTGGTTTTAAAACACTAAGATGCAATCAAACCCATTAAAGTACTTGGTGTGCGGCAGAAGCTAATTAAACCATTGGTAAATGGTAGAAATGTTGTAGGATAACTAATTAGTTTCATTTGATATATGTGGATAGGGAAATAATGAACTATCAAATCCTTTATCTCTCATCTGGAAACTCTCCACAATCTTTAATTCCATCACTGGCTGTTGGTCACAGGTTTAAACCTTACAACACTCCTCTATTGTCTTTACCATATACTGTAATATATTGTCCTTGGTACAACTTAACTTGCATGATTGTTGACCTCAGTGCTGCAGGATAAAGTCTGTTCATATACAATTTTAAATAATTGAATTTGTAGGATAACATCTTTCTAGAGGGCAAGCAAATGTATTTGTAGGTCACAAGTATATCATGGTCATACCAAGGTTAAACTGCATGTTCCTTCAGTGTAATTCTGAAATGACAACATCACACAATTACTACACAGATGGATATTTTGAAAGGGACCTCTACTTTACCTCACTGAATACATTTTAGCTGTCAAATCACATCATTGAATATCTGTATAATTAATACTACCTATTTTCTACGGATAATGTGAAACAAAAAAAAAAAATCAGGGCGGTTCCACCCTAAGCCTTTAACCTTATTTTAGCCTTCTTTCATTAATGCCTGAAAATAAGGTTTACAGGGCTAAGACTGCCAGAGAGGTCAGAGCCTCTGTAAGAACCTGTAAGAAAGACTATTTATTTATTTATTTGTTTTAATAGTTTATGTAGCATTTTTAAACAATCCCTAAAATAGAAAGGTCTTAAAGTATTTATGGTAGGGCTGTCGGCATTAACATGTGAATCGCTAACTGATACTGAAGAAAAGGGGTAAGCTGGCATTGGAAGTCATGAGAAGCCCACTGTCTAAATTTGTTTATAGTTTGAAATCGACATTGTAAATATCGCCTCAAGTCACGGTGATTCTGGAAATATGTGCGTCATTGTCAGTATATTCAGGTTAGAGGGAATTTAGAAAAAGTGAGCAGTCAGGGTGTTGATTAAGCTCAGCTGGAAGGGAAGGTGCCTCTTTTACAGAGGTTCTAGTCCTCATCGCAATGGTTGCGGGTTTCAGTCCTGGTCGTGACTCTATTTCATGCATGCCCATTACACATGTGCATGAGCTCCTAAATGGTTTTAGGTCACCTCACATACCCTTTTCAGAGGTTTTGCACTCCAGCTGTTGTGCTTTATACCGCCAGTATTTTCAGTACATTGTCCTCAAGACTAGCACTGGCACACATTAATATTTGGAAAGGTTTCTAGGTAGATGCTTTCTAAGTAGATGCACAAAAGTAAAAAAAAAAAAAAAAAAAAAAAAAAGTCTACAAGATTGCCTTAAGTCTGCAGAATTAAGATAAATGTGGTTGCAAAAATAAAAGGATATTAAAAGCATTAAAACAGATACCAGTCCTATGTTTTTTTAATGGATGCTTTGATTTTGGATCAGGTTTATTTTTTATGGCAGCTAATAATGTTGGCTGTGGTTCAATTTCCCATGTTTAAGTCTGCTAATCAGGCTGTTCATTCATCCTATTAAGTCTCGCTATCTCTGTAATTAAACAGAAGTTGAACAGTTTTACCAGCTGAATGGAAGATGAATGGATGGGCTTTGTTCCTGTAGAGCACTGTAACTCCCAGAACAGTGACAGATTTAGAAAGGCCTGGCACTAACCTACAGCAAATACATTACTGTCACACTGTAGAGTATGATTGTAAGGACATATGTAAGAGCAAAGTCTTTATGTCTCAACCTGTTTAAATAAGGTACATAGAGCACACCTGGTTAATCAGTAAAGGGACTAATGATCAGTGTGTCAAATATTGCACAGTTAATAATGAAAAGTTGTTTTTAATCTTAAAAATGTATCTTAACTCAAGCTTCAATGAGCCATAGTTTTGAACCACATCCAATAATATCTTTCGAAATACATAAATTAAAAGACACGTTATGTTCTTGATACTGAAATTGTTGAATGAGACACGAAATGTGGTTGAAATTAGGGCCTGACCGATTTGCATTTTTGGGGACAATATCGATATTGGGGAGAGAAAAACAATCTGATACCAATATATCAGGCGGTAAGTTTCTTTCACATAAGTTCGATCTGTAGAGATAGATAGGTATAGATATACACATTTACTGCGCTGATACCGCAAATGCAGTTCTCAAACACTTGTGGAAAAGATATACAGTAGACAAAACTGGAAAGTAACTGGGCATGAACGTGCATCACCGCCTGACACTCTGGAGGGTGATAACGCTTGTTGTTATCCATATAAAACACTCTGCTGGTGACAGCCACAAAGAATTCAACAATACTCAAATGAAATGCTATTTGACTGGTAAAAATATTGTGTAATTTTGGCATTATAACTGTGTTACAATTAGCCGATACGATAATTGATATGCTAAAAATCTTCAGATAATATTTAATTAATCAGTGGAGCTCTAGTTGAAATGAATTTACTGGTACCAGTACTATATACTATTTAAGACTTTCAATATTTTCAATGTTATTTTTACAGTTTTTTTCCATGAAGTCTGAATGAATATCAATATATTCTATGTGTAAAATGAATGTAAAGGCTGTGGTCTTTGTATCTAGGGTAACAAAGCTCCATTAACAACAAACTCAATATCTTCAGTCACAACACACAACCACTTGCTTAAAAATTAATTCCCCCTTGATACAATTACTCACATTTAATGAGGCATTAAAGCCTAATTCAGGGCAGCGTCTCTGAGAATGGGAGAACCGCGGATCAGCTGAAGCATGTGTCACCTCCGTGTAACCCCTGCGAGTCTGGCTTTCAAAAGGTAATCGCAAACCACCTCTGCAATATGAGCTGTGCTCAACTTCTACTTTGTACTGGAGGGGAAAAAAATCAGCAACACAGCGGTGTTAAGAACTTGGGGTTGATGCCTGTCAGATTCATTGGAAATGTTCAAATTTGCTGATCAATGTATCATTGGGGCTGCACGCATTATTGATTGAGCTGAAGAGGATTTTCTCTATTTGTAAAGTTTATAAATATTTTTTGCCTGGTAAATATTAGAAAATAGGAAATCGTGTGTTGAAATATCAAAGACTGCAAGTGGACAAGTTAAACCGTCTTGTTTTGTCATCATTAAACCCCAATGTGAACAATTATGGTTTACTTCATTTGACAAAACAACGTTCAGTAACAGAAATCTTTTAGAAGCTGGTTATCTTTCTTGTTTTTTTCCTAAAAAAACCCCCACAAAACCTTCATTCTATCATCGCAAAAAGTTGCCAATTAGTTAATTGTCTATCACATAATGTAGTTCCAGAGTCATACTTTTATTGAAAGTAGGTGCTAGGTGGTGCATACAAACAATATAAAAGCAGCATCTTTTATCACATAAAAATATAAATACATCAGGATACTGTTGCTCTATTGAAACACATTTTAGCTTTTATAGGCGCAACAGACTAGCCTGCATTTACTAACTGTACTAACAGTACAAGAGATACTTTTTTTATGACTTCGACTTAGTGAATGAAATTCCTTGATACCACATGGAGGGATGTTTCACCCAGACTGTAGCAGCTGACACACAATATTCCTGAACACACTCAGCTCTCGTTCATCACAGGTTCATCTCCAAAATCATTTCTCCGATACCTCCAAAGGTCAGCTCTGCACACTTTCATGATAGAAACACACAAACTCACTTTAAGATGACAATATGTCGTTTATTTTCTATATTTTAAAGGTTTATTATTTACAAACAAAATAAACAAAAAAAAAATCAAAAAGATTTTTTGACAAACACTGTTTGTCTGCATATTGTTGTAAGAAAGTTTACATGTATCTTTCTTTCGTCTGTACCAAGTAACCAACTGAAAGTTCGTTTTGTCTAAGCCTTGGATTACATAAATGAGCTGAACAATGACCATGTGAGTGGGGTTAAAGAGGACTGAGCAGCTCCTTGTGGCTTCTGCCCCTCTCTCCACTACGCATATCATCAGTAAACATATGAAACCTGTGATCACGCAAACCAAATGAACATCTGGTTTGTCCTCTCTGGGCATTATCCTCAGTTCTTTTTGCATCTCTTTTCTTTTTTTATTTTTTATTCTCAAACCAACAAAACAAACAAACAAAAAAGAAATATACAAATATATGTGCTGGTTTGTTGAGTCGCTATACTGCTAATATGTAAGCTTGTAAGTTTGTGTTTTACATCACCATTAATGCCCATTCCGGTATGTTATTTGTGATTGGTAAAGTGAAAAAAGCACATAGTTGGGAAGCTCTCCCTCCAAAGGCATGTATCAAGAACAGCACAAACTAACAGTGCTGCTATCCATCTCGACTGTGTACTAGTTCCTATACACTATGGCATATTCACAATTAAGCGCTCTCCGTTGTAAATAGAACACCTCCCACCCTCATTAAGAACCTCATACAGGATCAGGGCAGCACAAACTCTCAGGGATGTTCACCATACCCACAATATATCCATTTTCTCCTTCATCACACTCAGCGTGGGAAGCTACAATACTTGTATAATGCTGCTCTACTGTATACCAGGTTTAATTAAGACATTAGGTCATATTTCAAGTAAAACAGCACATGTGTTAACCTGTTTGCTACTCTGCAACAACAGATAATGTTAGCATTCATGTACTTACTCGCAAATAACAAATGTTAGCTACCAAGGGATTAAACACAAGAAGTGCCAAAGATGAATATGGCGTCAAAATTGAACCTGGTCCGCGTGCTTGAAGGGCTGTAGCCTCTGTACATAGGGTGTAAGCTAACCGTTAGGCTATCAGCGTCCTGGCAACATACTTACGCAATTTAGATGGTGTGATGGAGTTTGTGTGCAATTTATGGTAATTGAATAAGAGATATTAGCCCAATATTGGATGACCTAGGACTTCTATTTTTCTTATCAGTATTGATTGATTTTTCCTGTCAGCTTATTTTGTAGACGTAATAATTCTGGTATTGTGACAACACTACTTCAGTCAAACTTTTACACATAATTGTGTCCTGCTATCCTTTTTTTGGCTGTGAGGCCTTTATTAAAATAAAATATTACTAACCCATGAGATACAGCAAGAAAACAGCTTACATTACCATTCATCAACTTCCTCGCTAATGTGACATTAGGCCTATTCCTAGCTAACATTATGTGAGCTTGAATAAATGTCATTTCTATTTAAATTGTGTACCACCACCAAGCTATTTAAGATAGTGATTGAATGCTGATGTTCATTATTGCCGGACTGTAGCTAGGTTACAAATCATTATTATTATTATTTTTAAATGGTCTTTTCAGTTGCTCATCCACCAAGAAGTGTTGAAATACACATTTCCATTTGCCCTAACTTTAGATGACCTGGAAACTTGTATTATAACCTGGAATACAACAGAATTTATGGCATTATTTCAACATTTGAGCTTCCCACCCTGAGCACGACACCAGAGGAAAACTGCTCCTTTGGGAATATGGTCAATCTCTGCCTTACATACTCATTCAACATCTAAGCTAGGTGCAAGAATCCACACCCTTTTTATTAGTAAATCAGAAAGTGCAATTTAAAACAAAGACAATGACTTAGAATGTTGCTTTGGCCAGTTTCCTTCCACACATCAATATTCAACCCAAACATCAGTCGCTATAGCTACAAAGAAAGGTATAAAGGTGCTCCGAATTTGTACAATGTCTCATTGAGCGTGATATGACTGCAAGTCTAAAGATTGCACTTTTGTTTTTTTAACTGTACACCAACTCATTAAATATTCTATATAGCTTGACTGGCTGTGTTAGAAAAAAAACCTGCCTCTAGGAGTTCACATTGTAAGTAAATATACCAATTGGATAAAGTGAGACATTTGGCCATCATCATTGCTTACTCCTTTCCTGTCTAAAACACTGAGACATAGAACACATAGAGTATAGTAAGAATGAACGCGCAGTTGTGTGCAGAAGTGTCCCCTGTACGCACCAAGCTCACACTCATAACAAAGGATGGAACATGGCTATAGTTTAGGCACAAATACTTAAGAAATGTCCATGTGAAGAGTCAATGCTTCTGTTCACACACAGGTAACGTCTAGGCAGACAGACAATGAACAAAACAGAATCTAACATTACATTTAACGTCAACATTTTTGAGATAGTATCTTTTTAAGTATTTGTGACAGTGCATGCTTTCATGACATTGGTGGGTTGACTGCATTGGTACACTATCGACACAATCTGTAGCAAAGACTTATCTTTTTAAAACTGTAGCTCAAAGGGCTTAGACACTTTGAACTGACAGTATACTTGGTGCCATGACAACTATGACTCTATAGGAACAATTCTGCATTACTGACAGACGTTTTTAATCCGCAGGGAGGCCATAGACATTCTACTGTATGTGCTTGGATTTTTCCTTCAAGCCACAATGGATGGCTTATTCCAGCTGAGTCATCATCATTAGTTATTGTGAGATAGCTTCCTCTTGTGATAGAGTCATAATATTCAGGCTTGACCTTTTCCCCCCCTTTTCCCAACTCGAGTCTAGGTCAGTTTAGAGTACCTAAGCCCACATAATGGATTTACATGAGACAGAAACCTTAATGCAAACCAGCATTTCTTTTTCTGACACCTCAGGGTGTAAATGTCCGTATACCCGACGTCTTTAACCTCTAACATTTGTGTTGGAAAAATGTTGTGCCAGGATCTTTAGCTACAGTGATTGTGATAGGACAGCGTACAGTACAATGTATTCATGAAGCACACCCAAAATTTAAATTGTAGATCTAAAGTAAAAGGTGTAATGGTTGAAAAAAAAAAAAGGTTAATTTCTGTCCTTGAACGATGCATGACAACTACGACAACAATTTGTTTTGATTTTTGGAAATGAGGAGAAAGACACATTTCTGTAGGATGATTTGGAAAAAAAAAAAGGTTTGTATTGTAGGTAAATATTGTATGTTAACTTGATGTGAAATTAAAAACTATACCAGGACAAGGAGAAGTATAGAGAGAGAGAGAGAGATCCTTTTAAAGTCTTCCAATCAGGCATTTCTCAGCATCAAGTACAGCTAGCTATTGCATTAAGGTTTGTCCATCTCTTATGAAACATATGTATTTTGTTGCTTAACCTTTGTCGCGTATAGATGATATCCAGGTTCCTGATAGAAGTAAGACATTGTTATGATAGAATGCACCACACAGTATCTGTAAATACTAGATCTACAAAACTATTTACAGCACACATATAGGTAATCTTTATGTCACAGTCTATTGCATAATGGTGATAATCTTTAGTTTATAAATATTATAAATATACACAGAAATTTAAGCAACATTACATAACATCTCAGCCATCTGAAATCAGAAATAGAAAACAATAGCATCCATCCATATCGGTCTCCACATGACACTCTGTTCAAAAAAACAAACAAAAAGTAAGCAGCATTTCTATTATCTATTCCCTTTGGACCCATAACACTGTCATGGTTTGTATGTGAGCCGCTGTGGGGGCAGAGTGGCTCAGCAGACTGTATTTTCGTTGCCAAGAGCAAAATAACACTTAGTTACAGTATCTGTGTTGAGTTCTGAAATGAGGATTCAGGAGATTCATTTTATGTGCGTGTGCTTTTGGAGATTATTTAATCGTTTTGTGTCGCTTGCATTTATTATTCCACAGTGGTGCCTAAAGCTGCTTAATAGACAAGATAATTTTTCTCTTCCTTATTGGTAAAAAAAAGGAAAAGTCATTGTCAGAATCCACAATGCATTCCAGTTTTTTAAAAAAAAGCAAAAATAAAATAAAAATCCTCATACATTGTATATAATTCTTTATATTTCTCTGAAAGGAAGACTCGTGTTTTATACTACAGCTTTTAAATTGCCATTGCCAAATATTCTAGTTTGATTTTACACACAGTCACATGCACGCACCCAGACACTCTCACATGCACACTCCCATACATACAGCAGCATATATATCCACACATATATAAATAAATGTGTGTATATATATTTATATATAGCGCAAAGAAAAGAGAGATGTATCTGTATAATATACATTCTTAAGTTGAGGGAGACAATGTGTCTAAAATATAATACAAGGGCTTGTATGTACAGGATTTCTATGAGGTTATTTTAGAAGAAGATTGGAGAGAAACAAAAACGCAGAAGTTCCTCATTTTTATCTCTTTTGTTTGTATCTCCATTTTTAAAAATGAATTGAAAGATATATAGGTTTAAAAAATGAACCAGGGAAAAAAATGGGATCATAAATTAGATGCAAAACGCATCTTGTCTTGCTCAGTCTCCGTACTGCTCAGGACAGAATCTCTCCTAGATCCAGGGGATTCCCTGTGCTGGGTTGAGGATGATGTTGATGATACTGCTGCTGCCGCCGCCGCCGCCGCTGCAGCAGCGGCCGAGCGCACCGGGGGCAGTGCTCCCGACGACATCTGGCGGAACAGATTGACCCGCTGGGGGACTGTGGTGCGGATGCCACTCTGCAGACTCATACCTGGGATCGCTACCGCCGTGGGGGGCACAATGGAGACCAGAGAGTCTCCTGAGGCAGGGTGTGCTCGGGGCCCCAGAGATGTGTCATGTGGCAGTGATGGTTGGGAGGCTGATAAGTGTCTGACATCTCTGCTCAAGCTGCCTGACTGGAGAGCCTGTGTGCTCTTGTGGAGGTCACCACGCTGAGGTGATGGGACCTGCTGTTGCTGCTGCTGCTGAGGCGACGCCTGCTGTGGTTGCTGTGTTGCTGACCCCGTGGCTGTAGATGACAACGCAGGTTGCTGGGGAAGCTGCGGCTGTGTGGATAGAGACGGCTGGGCAATGGGCTGCTGGATGAGCGACAGCTGGGAGGCCGTGCGTGAGCTATACTGGAAGCTTCGGTTTGCCAAAGGGGTCTGCACTGGTGGACTACACATTGCCGCAGTGAAGGAGCAGGGCGACATGATGGCTCCCTGCTGCTGGAGCGGGGTCTGTGGGTTGATGGAGGAAGAATTGAGGTTGCCATGGGAAAGACTGGGTGCAGGGTAGACCCCTTGCACTGCAGCAGCAGCAGCGGCAGCGGCCGGCAGCATACGGGCAGCAGAAGCGTTAGCGATAGCTGAAGCGCTGAAGGTCATGGGCACTGAGGACTGCTGGAGCTGGTTAGTGCCGAAGGCGGTTGGGAAGGGCGGCTGGGCTGGTGAGTTAATGATGGAATTTCCTGACATTGGAGTTGAGTTCATCCCGGTGACCGACTGCTTGCGGTCCACCATCATCACCATCTCCCTGTCCTGACGAATAATCTGCTTCAATATCTCGTTCTCCTGCGTGTTGAACACGCCAGCGTTCAGATCCTTCTGGAACTTCTGCAGCAGCAAGGAGTTCTTCTTCCCTGTTGGGGTTCAGTCAGGAGAGGTGAGCACATAAAGAAGTGGCAAACTTTGGTTTCTCTACACCACAGGAAAGTAGCAGGAATCACAACTGTAGAGATGATGATGCAGCTTGTATGTTTTATAGGAAAACATCTGCTTTATTTGCATTTTATGTATCTTCAATAGGAGATCTTCATGTTCCCACTTAATTGTATGAATTCCCTCCATTTCTTTCAACCCGTACAAGCTGCATCTTTTAACATCCACTAAGTCATATTGTCATATTGAATACAGAGTGTGAAGGACATTGAGTGGTAATGACTATGGGAAGTATACAATTTGAGAGGAGTGAAGGACACATAAGGAGACAGATTACTGAAGGTGTGACATGAGAGCGTAGACTGTGAAGGTGCTTATGTGGACAATGAAACACAGAAGAATACTGACACCCACACATCACGCTACTGGACTTTTCTAATCTCTAGTGTAAATTTTAAGACCCATTCTACTGTATTTGAATCACAACAACTCTAGAAACATCACAAGGACTTAAAGAATGACCCTTTTATTATTTTATTTATAATAAAAACAAGCATAAAGATCTATTCTAAACACACCTGTATAGGGTAATGTTTATAATTATTTTATAAACCTGTATGGAAAACTACATTTTACTCATCTTACCACAGAATGCATTAAACCTTATCATGGACAAGTGCACTGAATTCAATTCAGTGCAATTTTCTATGGGAAAAAAGGCAGCTAACGTAAATACTAACAGATGTAATTTTTCTTAAATACAGTAAACAAATTGGTTTTAAAAGTGGTGTATTTTTGCACTGCAAAGGGAATTTGGAGCCCGCAGGTCTGATAATCTTTCTTAGCTTGCCACAAGTCATGGGCTGTGAAAATAAAAGCCTGACAGATGGCCAAACACTTATGTGGCTTTGGGAGTTTGGGAGCAAACTGTGGTAAAACGCTAAGTGGTTCTAAAAGCATGAAAGACGTCTTGATGCTGGTCTTAAGTAGACAGAACTTCCTTGTTTGACTGCAATAATATTAAAGATCTGTTAAACATGTTTAATCTGAACGACTGAGTCCAAATGTATTTAGAGGATGTGTTTCCCGTAATTACTGTTGACCTTGTGTATCGACAGGCTGTGAGGCGTTGCTTGTCAGTAAAGAAGACAGAGTTGACTTTTAGTGTGCTGAAGGCTTTAGCCTCAGTCAATCAATCATTAAGCCCCGTCCTTGAGGGCAGGAGATTTCTGCACAGAGTTTACAGTCGAGCAGCATTTGTTGGACGGATTTCTCTCCTCTCAAGGCTGCCAGTGAGCCGGGCGCCGAGCTGTGAGACAGGACTCTCACAGCTGTAACAGCTGAACATGGATTGATGTTGTGTTTGGTAGCACTTTCTCAGAATCAAGTTCTCCATTCTGACGTGGTTCATTTTGACTTGGACAATAGCTACAGGGTCAGGGAGTTAAAAAACTAAACAAGCACCCATTACACAGACTACTGTAAACTTACAAGGCTGCGTTCATTGCATTTTTAAAGGTGACGGGGTTAAACTCTGTAGATTGGCAAAAGACATGTTTATTATCTTTCCAGAAAGAACCTGTGAGGAGCTGAATGTCGGCTGGGAGTTAGAGACTGGGATACTGTTGGGGAATCCATGGCAACAGGCATCACTTTCAGCATCTCAAAAGGACAATTACCACTGCGTGCCACTGCATTGTGTGCAAACAAACGTCTAATCGGACTGAAAGCAAAACAGTGTGCCTTCTTTCTCACTGTTGCTGTTCACGTTGCTTCTCTACATTTTTCTTTTACAGTTTTTGTTTCGTTTATCAGCGAAGGTTATGTCAAAGTCGACATGTTGTCATACCTCATCATCAAAAATGGCCTCTTGATTAGAGGCCATATGCTCCAAAATATGACGATGGTACCCACTTTGCATCATTTTCGCATGCAAATAACTAAACCTAATTATATAACACATTGTTAAACAGTAAAATAAACACAAATTACTTAAGTACATTATATAACTTCATTCAAAAAGTCAATTTCCAGAATAAGCCAGCATTGATTGTATGTTCCAAACAGTAGTGGGGTAGCTAGATGGTCATAATTGAAAGTGGTCCTGAACAAGCTGCTGTATTTATAAGCTGTAAGTTAAATTGGGCGGCAAAGGTTTAATAAACTTAAAGTTTCTTGATAAAAACACCCAACTTTATCTCCTAGAGAGCTGCAGTGTCTATGCTTAACCATAGCTTTAGCAACACAGAAACAATAGTGTGAGTGTCTTCGAGTCTGTTGTGTTACTAAATAGATTTACTGTATATCTTCTTAAAACTTCAAATAATGCTTATGTCAACTTTATGCATTCCATTTTCAGCCTCACAAAGAAAGCTTATTAGAGGCAGCTAAAGAAAGTGCCAACCAGGCAGAAAACATTTAAGTCGTACTTCTTCTACACAACAGTAAATTTCCCCCTGTGAAATATATATACACACCTACAGTAAAATGTCATCTGAGCTTTAGATTACACCTTTTTTACCTCATAGATACATTGGCCTGCTCTGATGGTTAAATTGTATTTTACTTCAATCTTCTCTGTAAAATACAATTTACAGAGTAGATGTCTGCAGCCAGAAGTCACAAATAAGGAAGGACACAGACACTTTAAGATTAAACTGATTATTTCTGTACAAAAATATTCTGTTTCTGCAAAGTGCATTTTGACTGACCTACACACTTTGGAGGAAATTCTAACTTTAGAAAATCATAAAGATTATAAAGAAATACCACTTTAAAACAAAATGATAAACAACAAGAACAAAAACATCAACAAAATGTAACCACCAATCATAAATAAAATATTTTTTTGATACAAAATTAAACGTATTCATTTAAGAGAAATGGATCGGATATGGGTTAAATTTACAATTTGACATTAAAACATTTAGTTCTGTTAAACAAACTTTTGATGGAGTCCAGTATTCAAAACATTCAGTTGTACCCATATCTGAGCCCTAAAACTTTTTTTTTAAACTGCGTAAAAGCCACATTACGAACTGAACAAACACAAAAAAAACAAGCAAAACACACACGTTATAATGTAAACAAACATCAGAATTAATGAACGCTACATAATACAAACATTTTGGGATGCAATCAAGGCTTAACAGAGAAACTATTCATTGCTATTTGATAAAAAAGTTCAACTTTTATCTTAAAGGTTTCTTTTCTTTTACGAGTCACTGCAGGGAAGTTTTCTTCAGCGCAGTTCTTCAGTGGATAACTTGACTTATTGGGTCAGAGAAAAGACTTCCTTATGGATTAAATTAAAGTTTTCCCTCCACATGCATTCAAACATAATATTACTGTAGCTGCTTCAGACAAACTGTGAGATTGGCTGTTATTTAATATTATCTTCAGTGAAGTTTGAAGTTTCTCCTTGACTATTTAAACAAAGACAGAGTTCCTATTTAAAGTCAGACAATCAGAAACAAAACACTTTTTTCTACTGGTGAAAACATGAATAAAAAATGAAATGGGATTTCGGCATGTAACAGAAACTGTGTGTGGCATTGCATTAGTAAAGTCTTTACTAATCTGCAGACATGGGTTCATTTGTGAACACACTTTGAACAAGTATTCAAAGATTCCATAATAATAATGTCACAAAAAAAGCTGAGCATGTGTTCATAATCCAGTTGATTATTGTGTTACAAAATAAACATGGCATGTGACACTGAATGGGAAATCTTTGTTTCTTTGATTGTCTTAGTTGTTGACATTTTGAATGTGTCAGTCAAAATATCTGCAGGACTGGTGTGGGTGACTTGAGTTATGTGTCACTGATGCAGGAATTAAACAGTTAATGTAACCTTCAGCAAGAGGTCAAACTCTTGGGAGGATGAATCTGAGACCGGATCCATTTAGCAAACCTCTATAGGTCAATTTGTCCCTGTTCGAATATTGGAATTGGAATAAAGTGTTTACCTGATGCCTACTCGTCGGCCAGGACACTCTTGAAAACGAGATGTGCTCGTCTCAAGACGGACTCCTGGTCAAATAATTTTTAGATAGATAAAAGATAATGTCAAATGTGCAACAGGTTATTGGTTTCAAAGCATGGTTACTTGTATTTTTCTTTCCTTTTTTTGAGCAAGACAAGCATGTAACCAAATGCAGTTCATATATAGAAACGATACAACCAGCACGGATCATGACAAAGTATCTTCCCTCGTATGAGACAAAACCCCCTTCATGGTAAGTCTGAAAGGATGGATCGAATCTATGTCACTCTCTGAAGTGTCGGTCAGATTTGGGCTGTTTTATTATTTAGCTATCATGAAAACCTAACTCAGCTGGTAGCTAAGTAAAAGGGCAAATGTAGATTTGGACTGTTGGGGGCATATACGGTATGGCAAAGGTCCATACGCTTCACTTCAGGGCAAAATGAAGATTCATTTTTTGAGTTTATGCCAAAACACACAACCTTGTCTCCTGTTAATTACATTCATATGTAACTACTTCATTATTCGTTTAAATGTGAGAAGAAGTTAGACATTTATATAGAAAAGCATTGATACAAAGTGACATGCAAGTGGAGGTTTGGATCCAGTACATAAGTAGCCAAAGTGAATTGGTCAAAGAAGAAGTTGACGGCTAGATAACGCCAGACAGAGGTGAAAAGAAGTTAAAGGATGAAACGTGCTAACAGGTGAAACTCAAACCAAATTGCAGTGAACAAATACATTGATCCTGCACTTTTCAGGGGCATTTTGGATTTTTCAATTAATCAGACATTTTGATCATCTTGTCTGTCTTAATGTAATAATTATCGCCATTTACTGCATTGTAATATTATCGTAACTGTGGGTCAGTTAATGCGATTCCTACCCCTAATGACCACAGTCTTTCCTTCAACTCTGCCCAGCAGCCTTACATTAACCATTCATGAGCACATATTGTTGGAATAAAAACCTGATAGTGAACATTAGAGGTGGGAAAAACTTGGTTTGTGTAAAAATCGAGATTCTTCTCTTCTGTGATTTTAAATAGATTCATTACTTCCAAAATGTCTTTTTTTATTATTTTGGGCTAATCAGTCACTCCCTGCTCAGCGCTAACGCTAGCTCTTTGACTCAGTAGAATGCCAAATGGAGCAGCAAGAAATCTCACAGATGACTGGAGTCGACCCTGAAGTATGTACTCATTCAAAAATAGACTTTCGTTCGTTTTTGTTTTGAATCGAAAATAGATTCTCAATCGAATCGTGACCCCAAGAGTCAAAATCGAAATTGAATTTAATCGTAAAACACCCAAAGATTCCCAGCCCTAGTGAACATATAGCAGATTATTAACAACTGCTGACATGGGTTTTTTTAAATTTTGGTGGGATATGTGCTTTGTTTTGTCAGATATTTAAATATAGTCCGATCAACCTGCAGTCATTAGGGTTCCCTTCGAAAAAACCTAGTTACATATGAATGCAATACTGAGGAGAAAAGGTTGTCTCAACAGTGACACACATCTGTTAAAAGTTTCTGATTTAGCTCTTAATGGTTTGGCTCTGAATTTGTTGTTTGGTACTTGTTGCTAACACTGAAATAGTGCAATTGTTGTAAAATATAATATATATAGATATATATATATATAAAATGTATACGTGCCTGTGTGGGGCAAAATAATACACAAATACAAAGCCATGACAAAGAAAAACAATAACAACAACAGTTAGAGAAAGTAGATACAGACGGCAAGCTAAACCACTGATGTGAGAAAACCTTGGCACACTGTCTTTATGCAAAGTCGACTTTAATTTTGTTTTCAGGCCATAAAGTTTTCTGGCAGATAAATTAGGGAAACAAATCCCCAAACATTATCATCTGTAGCGTTTTATTAGCAGGTTTTAAGGCTTGATGACTAGGAGGCAGCTTTAGTGGTAAAGCCAGAAGCTATGCACTGAGACAGTTTGACTGTTTTATGCCATAAAAGGCAACAATAACCATAACTCATATGTAAAGTGGTTATTTAACTAATCCACTTCTTAAAGCAATCAATTACTATTGTGACATTCATTTATGTGTTGAGCATCCACCTGCAATTAAAAAAATATTTAGCAGATGTTATGAATATTCATGCTGATATATTATAGCACAATGCCTGCTGATTAATTCACTTGAACATTTTACAAAAATGTTTTGATGTATCTTAACAGGTCTTGTATAATATTCACATAGTGGCCCTTTCCACTGATATCACCCTTAGGGTGGGAAACTCAACCGCTGTTATAATGTTGAACTGTGGTGTTTCAGGTTGTTATTCTAATAAATCAGTATGATTTCACTGCCTCCTAATTATTAGAAACATTAGACCAAAAATAATAAATCTGGAGGGACATTGGGCCATTTTTTTTTTAAAGAAAAACGTATATTTGAATGCCCATTGGCTGCTGTAAGACAACAGCTCATAAAGACATTGATGACTTTCTGGTTACTTTACTTTACGTACTAGAGATGGCAATAGAGGCGTTAACTGTAGCAGCGTTGTAAATTTGGTCAATGCCTCGTGTTTACAGCCTTTACAGTGACTGAGAATAACATTAGAATAACTTAGAATAACATTTCACTGAGTGATCTGTCCATAAGTTTAATTCTGCAGTGATTAATCATAGCATTTCTCTGGCATATCATACAGCAACACACTGTTGAAGATTTTCTTTTTGATCGCTTATTGTCTATTTAGCCACCTTATTCTGAGCGATCTATCCATAAGTTTAACAACTATGAGAGTTTTTCAATGGTTGTCACAAACTTGGTAACTTTTAACCAAAATATGTATGGCACACCAACAATAGAGTTACCACGTATCATTACTTTCTGCTACAAGACCTCATTGAAGGCAGACATCAGGTGTGCAACAAGGGAAAGAATATTGAACTATAACACACTTCTTAGCCAGTAATAAACAGGGATGAGACAGACTGTGATACAGGATCTTAGAATATGTTCATTAACGTAGTATCTGATGATAAACACATGGTAATAATAAAAAATCATTATACATTTACACACTAAAATGTCTAAGGAATGTAGGTGTAACATAGTGTGCCTAAATGTCTCTCTATATGACATGTTCTCAATTATTCAAACATAAAAGGTTATTAAGGGAGAACATTAATTCAAAACAAAGAACTAATGCAGCAAAACATAGGCTAAGACAAAGACTTACAATCTACGCCTGTCACTCAAAACTGATCCTTTTAGACAACACTTTCACATCAACTTAGTATCCTCTTCATGTTTTATTTATGAATTTGTCAGTTCCAATTAGTGTACTTGAGCAGACTATTACAGAAGGGTTGGGAGAATATGCAACATACGGGTCAATTTAACCAATTATTGCCCTGTTTGTGTTACATACATGTGCCCCTTTTTTTAAATGGTAACAACCCTATGTGTAAGAACTGAGATGTCCTGTTTGATCTCAGCTATAACCTGTCATGGCCAACATTCAGAAATGTTGCTCTTTCAGACATTGGATATAAGAAAGCATTGTTGATGGGGAGGGTTTACAGCTTAATGGGAGCTGCTTTTTGGCAAACTGGGCCAGACCTGATGTATGAGGGACTGTTGTTGCCTGAAACAACTCCCTGATGTGACCTGGCCCTTCTCTTTGTTTTCTTTTGACAGGGCCTGGTTGATTTGGAGATCTCTGATACGGGGCGGGGTGCTGCTCATACCCAGGAGTGCAGATGAGTGGAAAGAGGGCCGGACACACATGCATGTGAGGTTAGCTTCCATCCACTCGCTGACATCCAGCAGGGGGGTCAACACCAAACCAACAAGGGGGCGAACTGACTCCCTCCCGGACAGCGACATGCACTGCCTTCCAGTTAATCCAACCACAAAACACTACTTTGGTTCTTTAGAAGGATTAAAGCTGGTTACAACAGATTTTCTTTTTTTTTTTTTTGTTATTTAGGACAAAGAGACGGAAGTAAAAAAAAACAAAAAACAAAATAGCATACAGGTCATGCAGCACAAGATGGCAGACACAATGCTTTTATGATGAAAGAAGGCAAACAAATACTGATAAAGACAAGACAACAAGGCACGATGACAAGCAAGAGATTCAACCAAGAAGGACAGGACAAGAATTAGATGTAGGCAGGTCTTACCAATGCGGTCCAATCGATCAATAGCGACTGTTTCGAAAGCACGTCGCATCATGGGGTACTCTTCTAGCACCTCATTGAAATGGTCGACAGAGAGGGAGAAGAGTCTGCAGTAGGTGTCTGCACGCACGCTCGCTGTCCGTCTGCCCTTGGTGAGCAGACAGATCTCTGTATGGCAGGAAAAAGAGAGGGACAAAGGAAAAATCATTTTGACAGGTGAAAAAAAAAAACGTAACAGAAGAGGAGAGTGCACAGGGACGATCAGGAAATTATCCTGGTAATCACAATACAGATTACCATATAGATGAACCCTGAGATCAAAAGGTACAGGAGCAGAAGCTAATGGGAATGTAAATAAAATGAGCAGCCCATCAGAGCTGCTGTGATTTGAATTACACTAAGATAATTCATTATCCAGCTGAGGCCTAATGGACCCCTAATATCATACAGTAGTCAGCTTTAGAAGAAAAGCCTGTCAGGCATTGCTGCATCAATGCATCAGTTCTCTAATGTAATGTACAACCAACCATGGGAATGGTTACATTGCATTCCTGTATTCTGCACAGTCACTGTGATATACTGTGAAGAGATGTGAGCAAAACATAGAAGACGTGGCACAGTGGTCGTCTAATAACTCTACAACAAATGATCATGAACGTACAACCTCATCTCAGGTTGTTAGTGTCACGTCGGGTGTCATCTTCCCTCTCAAATTCCAATGTTGTAATAACTCAACAGGGTGTTAAAATATCTGAAAGGACCCCACTCTAAAACCCAACATGCAAAGCCAAATTCTGCTCACTTACTCAAGAGGAAGTTCAATACGTCAGAAGTTTGTCTTTGAGTAGAGCTCATTGCTTATACTCCTTCAAGTACGAACATTATCTGATCGGCATTTAAATGATTACAAAAATAATTTATGATAAGAGGAAAAGTAGATAATATATACGACGGTTACTAGATGTAGAGAAATTCACAGATACATTTCCTGATATGGTGAACTTTCAGCTGGAAAGATCACCAGAATTTAAAACTTAGATGTGATAGTCAAAATCAAATGTTATTAATACCTTTTTAAATACCATGGCAACATAATAAGTAATTTCTCATTTTTAACTTTTGCAATTGCAAGCACACTCCTGAACACTGTCTAAATTGTATGAGTTGATTTGTGAAATTTTGGTACGGGACGTTGCTGATGTATTCCTACAGTGCTCACTGAAATATCTGAGATTGTATCGTTGTATCGAGGACTTTATCGGCCTGATAATATCTGCCATCTGATATATCAGTCAGGCTGAACCAAACCAATTGCCCTTAGAGGAATTAATAAAGTAGTTTGAACTGAATTGGATTGGGTTAAATGTAGCACCTCATCGTAACAACGCCTGATTCCGGCTTCATGAATCAGTTACACAAGACAGAAAGTACACAATCCACTGTACCTATACACTCATTCATATCACATCCTGCCTCTTCCCTTCTCTTTATTTATCCCATCTTGGGCCCTTTGTTTCTTTCCATTCTTGTTCCACATCTCCCAAACTCCATACCCATTGTGTACTTCCACCCAATCTACTGTACATCTACAACTTCCACCTTTATTGAATTGTTTGAAAATGAAAATGTTAACTTGTCGTGGTGCGATCTTTCTCGGTCATGCCACGAGCTGTCATGAAAATGGTGCACAGAGTGTGCAAGGTGTGAGAGCAACACCCTCAAGCTGTGGGTGTGAACAAGGTGTCAGTGCTGTAATAATGGAAATGCTCCCTTTTCCTCTCCATAAGGGGTATCCTTTTTTATCAGGTACACAAGAAGAGAAAGAAAAGCTGTTAACCGCAAATTCTAAAAGTGGGAGAAAAAAGGGTCAAATAAGAAACCTGATGGTGAGTCCACAAACTTGCCTGGAATAATGCTGCGCACAGGTACCTAACAACTAGTTCAAATGAAGTTCTTCATGATGAAGCACCACATGCTTTCATTATATTTCATACCGTAGACAAATCTCTAATACAGATGGAAAAAGTACAATCCATTAATGTAACAAAGTATCTTTCACCAAGTACCATGTACAGTAAGAAATCATATATGAGCATTTCTATAAAGTTCCAAATGTAAAATCAACTTTTCAAATGAATAATAGTTTTTAAAATATGTATTTTTTTCTTCCTTGTGAAGTATTTTTTTTTAGAAGACTTGAATACCTGAACATTAAGTAATAAGGTAGAGACAGCAGCTATTAGCTTAGCATAAAGATTTGTAACAGGAAAAAAAAAAACACCTAGCCTGGCCATTGCTAAAGGTATAAATGTCTTTACACTTTGGTACACAGTATGTGAGTAAGTAAACATTAGACGTACTTTAAGGTAATTAAATGGCTTCTTTGGATTGTATCAGCCTCGATGTTATCTCCGGCTTTGTATCTTTATGCTAAGCTAAACTGCCTTGTTGAAGCTCCGTATTTGACGGAAGTCCATTTTTGCTTAGTGTAGCATAGAGACGAGAAACAGCTGGAAAAGAGCTCTCCTCTGTCTAAGGGTAACATCTGACTACCTGCAGATTTTAAAAGGTAGCTAATTAAAATATGTTACATCTGTTTTTTAAATCATTTTTTACATAAATTTAAGACTATTTGCCATTGCCCTGCCTTCTCCGTATTGTAATAACTTTATTACAATAACAGAATAACCTTCAAAAGGTTTCATGCAAAGCTGAAAGAGATCATACAAAAGTCCCTGAGGAGCACTTGCTGTCTAGCTGACTAAAGTCATTTCCTGGATACACAAATAAGGCCTCCTGAGGTAAGGTTTCAGGGGAGCAGTTTGTTCAGACTCCTGTCAGTCGAGCACTTTAGTCACCCTTGTTCAGACTAGACAAACAATAGGAAACATTAGTTTAGGTCGGCATTTACTGTATTCTCGAATACGATGAAACAAAAGCTTGTTAAGCTAAGTTAGTTGTAGCTAGTTGCAGATCTGCTCCAACTCACAATCATTACAATTTATTAGAATAACACAGGAACTTATTTACAAATCCAATGAAGCAGATGCAATATGATTCCTTTAGAGGTATGTTTGTTTTCAGCTACTCAGTGATAGGCCAATTCTAAGTCTCTTTTTTTGCTTTGTTTTTGGTCTCTACCAACTTCAGAAGTGTCTGGTTCTAATGGTTACCTTGCAGTACAGTCCTGCATATGTTCCCTTAAAAACAATTACTGGATTCACAAATGCTGTTAGCAGATGTTTGTCTACATTGATTAGAGCTGCGTACCAGTCTTTAAGCCAAGCTTAGCTAACCATCTTCTTTTCAGTTGTAAATTTAGCCTTCAAAGTGGCAACAGACCTCTAAACAATTGTCAACAAGTCGGAAAATAAACATATTTATCCAAAATGTTAGATATTTAAAAATCTGTTTGCTGAATGTGAAAAAAAAAAAAAACTTTTTTAAAGAACGTGTTTTTATAAGATTTGCCAAGGCAACCCTGACCTACCAGTGGGTTTAACTGATATAACAAAAAGAATAAAAAGTCTTGCCAGCTTCCCACTCGTGAATGCAACCCAGACATTACCAATATCAGGAATCAAATCACAGGCGTCTTTGCTGATTACAGAGAATCTGAATATTACCAGAAGCAGATTAATGGCTCAAGCAACAGTCGGATATAAAACTTTTTTTTTTCTCTGGTTTTGCTTTCCTCTGTTGGAAAAGCACTTTCAAACTGTGCTAATTCACTCTGACAGGCTACACTGAACTCCAGTGGTGAGTGATTGTTTGGGAACATGAAAGGCTCACGCTGACAATGAGCTGACAGAGAGATGACAAAGAGCAGGAGAGTCTGTATTTTGGGGCTCTGCGTTTTGAACATTACATGCAGTACGGACAGTATGTCGGGCTAAACGTCTATATACAAGGTGATGGTTAAAAAAAAATCAGACTCTTATAATCAAGATGGGACTCTCTCTTTTCACTTCCTATATTGCTCCACTGATTTTTGCAGCCGAAATGCTTCAGGCACAATTTAAGCGCCGACTTTACCCTCTGCTGTGACCGGCAGGTGTCAAATGCAGACTTGCAGCACATCATTTTAAACCTCTTTGCTCTGTCATCTAAAATAAACATGTGCACATCTGTACTCCTAAGAGTGGGTGTAAGTGTGTGTGTGTGTGTGTGTGTGTGTGTGTGTGTGTGTCAGGCAAGGCTCTGTTAACACACCCCATAATACCGTTTGACACGTGTCAGTTGCCTCGCCACAGAGCGTCACCGCTGACCCTGGGAGCATTGCTGATAATTTGCCATCACTTCATGTGTCACATACTCTCATGGCAACCAACCCCGCCTTTGTTGCCCTTCTCCCCTCACGGCTGCGACTGAGGAGAGGAAGTCCCACATGACTCAGACTTTCAAGCCCAATAGGGATTTTCATCCACTGGCTGTCATTGTCCTAACATTACACTCTATTAGTCTCTTATTCTCAAAGTGACTTCACTGCAGAGCGATATGTAATCCCATCTACAGTGGCCCAGGAGTGATTACTATGATATCTTTTTAGCATGCAGGCGTAGTGTTGACCGTGGATGGAGGTGCTTTTTGACCCACTGTCCTCATAGATGTCCTACTCATTACTATGCTAATAGTTTTGTGTGGCCTGGCTCGGGTTTTGTTACCTGCTCTCCCTCCTTGTTTCTGTCTCTCTGATTTCTTATTCTGGCCACGTATTGGCCTGGTTGTAAGGCGAGTGTGAATCATCGGAGAAAAGGGGAGAAGAGTGAGGTGCATGGCACAAACAGCTGCTCCCAACCCAGGGCTCATGGCTAATGCCAACAAACGGGGGGGGGAAATACCAGGTGGGCCGAAGACAACAGCAGGTGGCCGGTCACCAACAGAACACGGTAAAATGAGAAGTCCACCCTTATTATTTGGACAGATAGAACACATCTTTTAATTAAAAGATTAAATGTTTGATTAAATTAGAACATCTAATGCGTAATGTGTTTGTTGGTTTCTCTTTTGTTGATCAGATTTGAGATGCTCCTTCAGCTTCTTGCCTTACTAATTGGACTTTTAGACTCCTATTGTATTCTGCTGAATCAAAATGGACAGAGCTATAATTTGGAATCTCTGCGCATGAAGAGATCCCACACCAGACAGCAAACTTCAAAAGGAATAAATAATGTTTTAGTTACAACATAAGCCTCAAAATGTTTTCTTCAAAGCTAAAAAAAAAAAAAAAACATCTAGAAATGCCGTAAAAGTGAAATCTGTCTAACTGCCTGAACACATTTCCTAGATTTATGAATTTCTCCCTCCAGGGGTCAGCTTTCAGGGGAGCACTTTGTTTACACTGCTGTTGGTTCAGGTACAGGACTTTGGACACTGTTGTTTAGAACAGATAAAACAAGTTGTGTAAGCATTTCTCACCCTGTTCTGACAGTTATATCGCAAGAAAATAAACCACATATTAATCATTTTATTACAGGATTTCACGTCAAAGTCCTAATCAAGTCCTCAAAGCTGTTATAAATTTTGGAACTTGGAAGCAGCACTAAAACAACCTAACATTGACATATTTTCCTTTTTAGTTGATTTGCCAATATTTGTACTTATTTAATATCCATTTAAGCAGACACATCATTTACTGATTATTTTTTATCCATCTGAATAACACAAGACCAACCTTCATTCTGTAAACTCACTTTTTTGGTCTCCCAAAACTACTGAATAAAAAATCTGGCTATTTAAATGCCCCAACAGAGACTTGAGTTGTCACAATACCAGGATTATAAAACTGAGATATGACACTACTAAATCAAACGATATCCATACCTAGTCAACTACCATGACAACAAAAACAGAGGAGTTCTAGGCACACGCAATACTGAGTCATTTCTTGTTTTTAATCCCCTAAAATTGCAAGCCAACTCCATCACATTCACTGAAAACAATTAGTCTTGTTAAATAACAATAACAGCTATGTGACTTAAAACAAAAAAAGAGAGTAGTTGGCTGCAATACTGCGAATTAAAGTATGCTATAAATTGTTAATCAAACCAGGGGAAATGTACAAAATGTTATGTTTTACTCCTCTTTAATGCTAAGTCTTTTTCTGTGAACACTCAGACACTGAGTCCAAAACTCAGAAGTGTCAGCTACCATTAATTTAACTGTCCTCTAACTGGAAACAAAAGCATTCAAACTCCCTGATAAACGCAACCACATCCACTGCCATTATGATGCATTTGTCAGAGCCTTATTTGCCCAAGGTTTTATCCTGACATTTCTGCTTTAGTTTCCTCAACACGGTCGACTTGTTCTGCGCCACAATGGCTCTGTGGCATAACGTCTCTCGAGCTGCAGTCCCACGGGATTAATTGTTGGCACATATCTCACTATATGACATGTCCACTCCATGCAGAATTTCAAATGCCCTCTTCTTCCGGCAATCCCATTTTTTAAACCCTTAACTTTGACAGCAGTTCTGTGTTTTGAACAAGAAGAAGAAAATCAAACACTTTCTTTTTCATTCCCTGCCTTACTCAGCTCGCCTGTGAGACGAGCACTGCATGCAGCAGAGACACCAAAGCGAAGGTATTCTTAGACTCAGCCTGCTTCCATAGTGGGGATGAACTCGTGAGATAAAATATGCAAGAACCTCTAGAATAGGAAACTTTGCTTTGCTTTCACATTGACAAAATCTGCAGACAGACTATGTCATGTCTGGGTAAACAACTTTCACTGAAATTACATTTGACTTTTAAATCATTAATGCTGTCTGTAATGTTTTGGAGAGGTAATGGGACTTGTGCTGAGAGAAAAAAAACAGAGAGGGGGGGAAGGCAGAAAATGAAAGAGCAGAGAACAGAGTGAGGAAACAGCTTCTGATTTTTGCAGGGAAAGAATGACATGCTGCTCTTTGTCAACGTAAAGTATAGGCAGCAGCAGGAACGTATGGGGGGGGGGGGGGGAAGAGAAGAGTTCATGCATGTGTATCAGAGTGTGAGGGTGGGGGAGGAACCTCTGTGTGTCCTAAGGGATGCCTGATCCACGCCTTGGCCTATTCCAACAGCCAGATGAGAGGTTATATAACTGCGGAAACTGACTAACGTCCAACACTGGTTAATGAGAATCTTCATCCACAATAAGTTAACTTCAAAGAGCATCAAACACACGACCTGGGGCTAAAATCACGTCTCGATACATAATCATGTGAGCATACTGCAGGGAAGCATGTGTGTCTGTTAGGGTGGTGTAAATGCATGACGGCACCAACATGTATAATTCACATTTGCAAATACATGCTAACATTGAACACAAGGAAATTAAATCCCCTCTAAAAACACATTTACAAACTGACTATGATGTAAATCTTCCTTTAGTTTCCTTAACTTTCAGTCTTTTAAATTTAGCCATCATTCATTTTCCTTCATTGCAGCTTTAAGGAAAGCCCTTAGTAAACAACGTTTTTGAAAAATGGCTTTATACAAGAGGTTTTGCCATTATCTTCTATATACAAAGCAAATACAACCTTAGAGATAAATCTGTTTCTCCGATCTTCACGCTTTTGTTCATACCTCCAAAGTAGGATCCATCCGTCAGTTTCATCTCCTTGTTGAACTTTGTGATGACACTTGCAACACCGTGTTGAATGAAGTACATCTTCTTCCCGACCGTGCCTTCTCTGATAATGTAGTCGTTTGGTTGAAAGACCTCGAACTTCAACTTGCTCAGCATCCCCGTCACGAAGTTGGGGTCTGCGTTGGCGAACAGAGGCATGGTGGCCACGAGCTTACGGCAATTAAAGTTGACAATTTCCTGCAGAAGAAAAAGGGAAGATTTGGTCAAAAAGATGGCACAAATAATTCAGCAATATGCATTTCAGACTAGAAAAAAATTGTTTTTTTTCTGTAGTCAGACATAAAACACCACAAATCCTTAATGTCTGCTGCTTTTATCTCTGGGTATAAATGAATTGGATGCATATTGCTTCTTTATCCCTAATACTTCTAAAGCACTTCCCATCGCCCCTGAGAAGAAACTTTTTGGCACGGGTGCCACATCCTGATGAGTTTGCCCTGTGGTGCCGGCTGCAGGCCATGTCTCGGCTCTCATCCTGTCCCCTCAGACCCAGCAGGAGATTAGGAGCGTGTTGTCTGTTTACCCATACATCTCTGTTGCTGTGCAGATGGAGCGCCGGGGCATTTGGCATCTCGCTGTGGTGTGTTGTTGACCCCCCTGTGACGGATAACTCTCCTCCAGTGACAACAGGACATTAACAGAAAGATAACCAATCTCGGGGACGCTTCCTAGCTAGAAATGTTAGCACACTGGTCTCAGATGCCGGTGTCAGCTAATGCCACGGGGCTTTGACCTCAATCATGCACCAGAACTAATGAATTAGAGAGTAAGCAGTTTTCATGCCCAGCCAGGAGGCCTCGTGGGGAAACAATCTTTGGCTATGCCTATTTAAAGATTTGTCATATGGCAGGGAATAAAGACGAAAAAGAGGAAAGAAAGGGGGGCAGCCAAACAGCTTGGCAGTTATGTCACATGCTCGCCCATTGGTTTCTAGCTATACATTTTCGAGAATGCTATGTATTTCTTCTAGGTAAAATGTGCTAACACAATGTCCATTTTCATTTTATATTGCCACAACTTTATCTCCTCATTACACCTGTTGACCATGA
Organism: Labrus mixtus; assembly: GCF_963584025.1. Taxonomy (NCBI): domain Eukaryota; kingdom Metazoa; phylum Chordata; class Actinopteri; order Labriformes; family Labridae; genus Labrus; species Labrus mixtus. Next base: position 6,828,838 of record NC_083628.1, on the reverse strand, counting down.
ATGTCAACTTTCAACAACGTAATGACACAAAATCTGAGGTTATTGTCATCAGTCACCCATCAAAAGGAAATCAAATCATTGATCACCTTGGAGAGCTAACACATCATGTTAAGCCTTAGCTAAAAACCTTGGTGTGATCTTTGTTTAGGTTCTTTGGTTTAAGCATTAGGTGAAGAAGGTTTTACAGTCCTGTTTTGAATAGCTCAGAAGTCAGCCAAAGATCTGGAGAAACTCACCCACGCTTTTATTTCCCTCTTGCCTCGACTACTGCAACTCGCTTGAAACCAGTCAAAAGTTAATCCACCGACTTCAGACAGTTCAAAATGCTGCAGCTTGCTTTAAACCAGAACCAACAAATGTGCCCACATCATCCCCCTCTCAGCATTCCTACACTGGCCGCCTGCTGATTTTAGGATTGATTTTAAAATGATCTTATTACATTTGAGGCCCAACATGGGCTGGCTCCTCCCTACGAGCATTTCAGACCCTATGAGCCAGGGTGCATTCTGGGATCGTCTGGTAGTGCTTCACTTGCTGTTTCAAGGTCCAGGCTGAAAACCAAAGCCAGGGCTTTTGCTGTCAGAGTCCCCAGACTGTCAGAGGAGATCCGACTTGCAGTCAGTTTCTTGTTTTATTTCTCTACTCAAATCAAATCCCTGAAAATCAGAATTTCTCTCATAATTAATTATTTTTCTCTGTCAGGAGCCGTAGAATTCAGGAGCTGTAAAAATCTCCTTTATGGTGAAAAATGAAATCCATTACAATAAGTCTTTGTTGATAAAAGTGCCCTTTAAAGCAACTCCAAGCATAGTTTGAAAGTGTTTTATCCACAATGGCAGTACTAAATCAAAACAGTTAAAGTTGATGGATTACCTGCCACAGCAAGTTTGAATTCACTGTATATTGACTTCCATGGCCAAAACAAACCAACAGAGGCTTATTTGAAAGAATTTGTAGACCCAGTGACAAACTAAAATAAAGAAAAATCACCTGAAAGGTAAAACTACATCTCATGTCTCAGCAGATCCAATTTGAAATGAATTCTACCATTGTCCATGGCTGCACAGAACGATGATTAACTGAGGACTTTGCTGTAAGCTTCATTACCTTTAACCTTCCCAACCCCTACACCAAACCCCTGAGCTGTTCCATCCACTGAAGCACAGTTGTTATACTCATAATTGCCTGAGCCAACAGCCGCCTGAATCAGGCACACCTGGTTCACAGACTCATAGACGACTTGCCAAAAATCATCTGAAGTGTACTTGGACTGATTTCACAGCCCTTCTTCAGCCCAAAACCAGGCTGAGTGCTGCTGAGAGGAGCTGATTCTGATCCCACATTGACCGTTAAGTCAGTACCCCAAAAATGGTGCAGAAAAACACTTTCAACACTCAGCGGCAATAAGCCTCTGATACTGTCCCAGTCTGTCAAACAGGAATTGGCTGGCTTGAAGAGAATTATTGATTCTTGGAGCTAAATGGTGAGGGACTAGCACACAGCCTGCGGGGATGCAAAAAAAAAAAAAGCAAAAGCCCTCTGCTTTTTGTAGCTCTCCAAACAAAACTTATGGACTCTTTACAAGAGGTCAAAGAGGCTGAACCTCACATAACAGAGAGGGTGCCATTAGCTGTGCCAGGCTGACAAATCATGAGGTATCTAATTAAGTCAGCTTTAATTTATTCCTGGTTGTAAAGTGTGACAGTTGCTTTTAGTCTAAAATGATTCAAATGGCAAACGCAAGGTCATCCAGAGAGGTGGCATTGGCATATTCATGAGGGTTGGCATTTGTCTTTGTCTCTCTAAAAATGATGCTCTAAGAACAAGAAAGAAGGATGCAGGTTTGTAGGTGAAAAATAGAAAACGATTGAAGTTAAAATCGGCTAATGACAACGTCTGGAGGTCAGGCAGTGTCTTCTTGGCTGTAGTCAAACATTTTCTAACACCTTTACATATCTGATGCTGCATAAAACACATTTTCAACCCACATTCCCCCCCCCCCCCCCCCCCCCCCCCCCCTTCAGGTTGCACTGGCACAATTGAAATGCACCAATTGCCGACTTCTGTGCTGTATTTTGCACAACACGTCGGTAGTCTTTCCCATATGTCTCAAACTGTCATATAAACTTGTTTTTGCACTCTTTATTTGTTACATTTATAGTTTAATCTTTCTCACTTTTTATTTTTCTACTCTTGTTTTTCTATTTTAAATGTATTTTATGTAAATAATGTGTTCAAAACCTTGACTGGACAGGTACCTAAAGCTTTACTCTACTCGTTGTACTATTTAGAATCGTGTATGTGACCAATAAATGTGAATTTGTATTTTAACTGTAATGTTGGTACATTGTTCAGTAAACTTCCTTCTAAAAAGTTCAAGCTTTCTTGTATTTCCTCCATAACTGTATTACTTTATTCTTGGGTTATTACCAAATTGGATGATAACACAAGCTGCCAACAGAAAGATGATGGATATATTACTGGATCAATACTCGAGGACATAATTCTATGATGTATGACTAGAAAAAAACACTCCAATGCATCTCATCTGGTAACTATCACAGTATAGCAGTTCCCCAATCAATAAGACTATAAAACCAGCCAAAAGATGCTCTGTTGGCAGTACAAACTGTGTTCAGATTTTTCATATCTTCCTGTGCAAAAACCCTGAGCCAACAATGAGACACAGCAGTGTAGCTGGTAAACATGCAGGAAAAGTATCAGATCCACAGGGACCTCATTTAGAACAGAACGGGGAACTGCATTTTTGAATTTGTAGCATTATTTAAGCATTAAGGTCATTTCAAGTCTCTGGGATTTGATAGAAACAACACTTAACAGGGGTATAGTACGTGGAAAAGGAGTCACAATAGGTTCTGAATCAGCCGTCTCTTGGAGGAACAGACTGCTGAAGTTACACATACCTGACATTTCTTGAGAACAGTTATTCAGTAAAGCAGCAACCTAAGCTAGTTTCCGTGTCCTGTTTTTTTTGCTCTGTCGAGACTCACTTTGTTTTTACCAGTCAGTCCCGCGGGCATACAGCCCTCTGTATGTGACACTGTCTCTATGCAGATTTATTTTTTAACTTCGCTTGCTCTGCACCGGCAACTAAGCCTGCAGGATTTTTTCAGTGTAGGAAGCCGTACCTTTAAATCCCTGCACCTCCCTGAGAGTGTCTGGGATCTTGCAGCGACTCCCCCCCTCGCCTCACTGTTCCACTCTGCAAGGTGACTTAATGGGGCTACATGAGGGATGGTCACGAATCCCAAACTCATTCTGAATTTTACTCCTCCTGTCTCCCATGTACCTATGCATAATTACCCGTGTAATCTGCTGATAGAGGAGGTCAGCCAAGAACTCAAAATTGTTACTGACTCCACAAAAAACATACAAATTACCTCTTAGTCCTCTTTTAGTAAATGATGTACAGTAAGTCCTATTAAAAAGAAAATGGATCACATAACCACAATTAATCTTAAAGTTATTTTATGTGTTTATTGAGTTTTAAACAACCTTGTTCCTCAGCACATCTGCTGTTATTTAATGTTCCAGCCAGATCACTAAGGTCCTGTCCTGCATTGGCTTTTTTTAAAACGTTGATAATGTTTCTGATAAATTTCCCGGGGCATGCCCTTTTTACTTTTAATTCCCGTAAACTGAGGAAACCACTACATCTACATCAAAAAGGCAAACTCTGTCTGTATTTAAGGAGGAATAAAATAACTTGTTGTTTTTTTAAAGATGTTTTTCAGGCCATGTTAAGTCTAAGCTGAAGAGAGACAGGAAACGTTGGGAGAAGAGAGTGGGGTATGACATGCAGCAAAGGGCTGTGGTAGGATTTGAACCCACAGCCGCTGCGATGAGGACTATAGACTCTGAACATGGGGTGCAGGACATAACCACTTTGCTATCCGGTGCCCCAGATATAACATTTTAACCCTAAGTTTTAATGTATAATTTATTTTTTACTGTAGTTTCCTTTTTCCGTTGTGTTGATTTTAATAACTAGTCTATTTTTCGACTGATCCTTTTCTAACACATGAGTTTTTACCTTTATTATTTATGGTCTTGCTCAACTATATTTTGTTGTGGTTTTAGTTCTCATTTGCTGACTGTTCAATGTGAAGCACTTTGGGTTTCCCAGTTGAGTTGAGTGGTTTTTGTAAAGCATCAGAATTCTAAATAATGTAAAGACAAAAGACATCGTTTCAGTTCCAGTTGTTCATCACAAGCTGGTCATTTTTTTGTGCAGTATTTTTTTTCCTTTTTCTATTTTTATATCAGTCAGGGTTCAGTCTAGATGTAAAGGACACTCAGTATTCATTGTTTTTCTCCCTGACCTCATAAGAGGAGCTGACATGTTTTTTTCTCTCTATCTAATCTCATTCATATCCTCGAATTTAAACCCCCCTACATTACTGTTTTTGTTTTCAGATTTTAGGTGTTTTTTTTTTTTTATCATCTGTTCTAAAAATACAACCTCAGCCTTCAAATGGAAAAAAAACCTCAAAGAGATTTATAAATGTCACCAAGTGAAAGAACCAGTGCTGGAATTCAGTTTTATAGAGAAGCTGTCTCACCTCCTTTAGCGGGTCGTTGAGTTCACTCAGGATGTTGTCCTCGTCGAAGATCTTGCCTTGGTAGCGATGTTCATAGTAGTCGTGGATTTTCTGCCTCATGTCTGCTGGAAGCTTGTGGAAGGACATGTATTGCTCCACTTGTTTGTACTGGAAACACAGAAACAGAAAGATTTCAGTTCAAGTAAGCGTACAACAAGCGTACATAAAGGGTTAGTACACATGAATCTACAGCAAAGCTCCTGGAAAATGCAGCCTTCACATAATCTGTCCTCATGTTTCTGTATTGAGGACAATCGGTGCTCTCACATAGTCACAGTGCCACGTCCCGGTTCTGTGTGTGGAGGCAGAGACAGAACAAGCGAGGCAGGTGGTGAACGAATGAGTACAAGCCCGCGGCTATGTCAGACCAAGGTAGCAGTTCTGATTATCTCGCCCATGCAGGAAGCTTCATCCTAATAGGAAAGTGAGCTATGATCTGATGTGAACTAGCACGTTTACCTGATATCCTGGAGAGATTTTAGAGCTTGATGAAGTGATAATTATTTGCATGGTTTCACCTGAATATTTTATTGCGATACCTCTTATTCCAGCACACGGGTACAGTAATGTTTTTAGGGTGATCGGAGATGATGCCAGAGTTTCACTTTCTCTCTTCCTCACTCACTGAATAAAACAATCATACAGGCCTTGCTTAAAGAATGTGAATGTGTTGTCATTACAGATTATTTATTAGAAACTTTAATACACATTCTTAAAAAAATATTTAGCAAGATCATAGAATTAAATGACTATAAATGTCCTCACATATTGTGTTAATATGACAAGATAAGGTCATAAAATGTATTTAATTTATAAGTAATATGTTACGATCACTGTCGTTTACCAAATGAAGATGTTGTTATGATGCAGCAGTGTTGAACATTTTTGGTGAAAATGCCAAAATTCAATTGATGATTCCAGTAATACTTACTGATACAAACCTAATGTAACAGTTCAAGAAATACCAAGATGTTATTATGTTTTTCAAATATGTATACACTGCTTTGAAGCAGAACTATAGTATCATGTTTACTTTATTTACTCAACAGACAATTCCCCAAAAAGCACAAGATACTGTATACCCTTTCAATTGAAATATATGTTTCATAGAAGCTTGATTGAATATGAAACAAATACATACACCCGTGCGTCCTTTCAGTTTAGTATGGAAGAGGGGATGAAGGGGAAAGGAGGAATAGAGAGGGAAATACAAATTCAGAAAAGGATGAAGGATTGTTGGCCACACTATCAGAAAGCCAGATGGCCGGTGACTGTACTTTTTTTTTTTTTTTTTTTTGTATTGTGCATGCATGGCTTGATGCTGGACCTTTCCGGTTGTGCAATACTGCCACTAATAAAGATGGGAGAACCATCCTGTATCTGGTAATTAATTGAATCTTAGGCGGAGTAAAAAATCTGTCTACATTAACCTCAAGGCAAGTGTCGGCCCTAAGGACAGAGAAGAGGAGAAAGAAAATACTTACAGCTCCTCTACTTTGATTAGTTTCCTCACATGGGTTTTTTTTTTTTCCACAGACAGAGCTGTGAAAACAATCTTCCCAGACAGTCTGAGGTCCCTGACACTTGAAAATAAACACTGTCTCTCACACTGCCTCTGGCAATCACAGTGGAGCTGTAGGTGAGAGCCAAAAGCAGAGAGAGGTTTGTAGCCAAGTCCAGGTTCAGGCTCTATGGCCAGTTTGGTGCAATATGGCCCACAAACAATGGAGTCTCAATTCACCATATTTTCACCAGTCACCATGGTAACAGTTTTTCTCTGGCACCATCTGCAGAGGTGACAGTCATATTCCTGGTTTGCAAAATCTATGAGAGTAGGAATTTGACCAGTTGTCATTGGTTTCTTCTTGATGTGTCAGAAAATAAAAAGTAAGTATTTATAAAATGTCATCTAGTATTTGGATTGATTCAAATCTAAACTTTTGGGACTTAGCAGTGAGTAACATTTACTCCTTTCCTGTCATGCCTGAGGAAGATCTTGTCGATCTAAAACGTTGCCATGTTTAAATAATATTGCCCATTGGGAGCAGAGCAGTGTGCAGACATTTTCCTTTTTCTCAGGCTTGCCTGTCATATCATCACGTATTCACCTGTGATGTAAGAAAGGAAGTGGCTGACTTCTTAATGTAAGCTGAATGAGTTATCAGATGTGTTTTCAAAGGAAACATGGCCAAATGTCATTTTGAATTTTTACTTTCTTTTTTTTTTGATTACTAATCAAAAAGGAAGCAGAGATTTGTCACATTCCCAAAATGTCTATGAATTGCAACCTTGCAAAACCATGCAACAACACCATGACGTCACTTGAGCTCCCGAGGCTAATTGTGACATCAGAGCGAATGGTTGCCATATTGATATGGTGAATGCCTCTCATTGATTCCTCTTCTGATTCTGGGATTGCGTCGGTGAAAAAGTTGCGACAAGGCCATTTTGACAGGCTGGTCAATCGGCACAGTAAGTCCTCCAGCTTTAGGTCATAATATGACATAATCCCCCCACCCACACAAATCGAAAATTGTATTGGTTTATCATGATGGATCAATGCTGACTCCATTTCTAACCATTGTCCTTCTATTTGTTTCTCTCATTCTGTCTGTCTGAGATAGTCAGGCCTACATTCACCACGGGATGAACCATCATCAAAATTTGGCTGAAAAGATTTACACAGATTTTATGTTTGAGTCTTGAAACTAGTGGTAGCACACAGTAAGCTCAGATACTTGCATAAAGGCTAGAAAAAGCAGGAAGCAGCTAGCTTGGGCTTCCCAAAGCTGATTTTAAAACAAGTTGGTTTATCAAGGAGTTGTTCGTTTGATTCCCCTTTGTCCACGTGTCCAATTACTCTTTTATTTATTTCGTACCAAAGAATCGTCATTAGGCTAAGCTAAGATAAAAAGCTCCTTGCTCTATCTTCATTTTTTGACACATGGTGAACAAATTTTCCAAAATGTCAAACTATTCTGTTATTGCATGACTGCTTGCTTGTACATATTTCTATATTTCTAGTACATATTTCAAAGTATTTTGATTTGACATGGGTGCATGCAGATTTCAGAGTCTATCTATCTAAAAAAATATTTTAACACTGATTGCTGCACATTCCAGGTGCACCATTACAGACTAGTTTGCGATTTGTCAAGTCCTTTCACATTTATTTTTACTATTTCTTTGACCGTATTTAGGCATTAAAGTGGTCTATATTTAGTCAGTATATAAGATCAGGCACAGTTCTACATCTGCTGGTTGACTCACAGCTGTATGCTGCTTTACAGTGATTCAGCACCAGGGCATCACAGCAGTCTAGAGATTATGCATGCTTTACATCATCACTCCCCCCTCCTGTTTCCTTCCATCTTTTATTAATTATTTTCATAGTGTTTGCATATTTTTTTTACTCTCATAAGATTCAAAGACAGATGTAATCAAAAAAAAAAAGATGTAATAACCAGTCACCTAAGGACATGGCTTTTGCTGTTGAAGTAGAGCCAACTGAAGAAGACAAGAATGATTGCTTTCATCATTCTTCCTCTCCATTCCTCATCTTCTGTCCTTGTCATAAACATCTTCTGTCCCAAGCTAACCTCTAACCTTTCACCGGCATCCATCTCTGTATCCGTGTATCCAACCCCCCGCCCCCCGCAGCTGTGGCAGTGATAGATGTAATGACTGAGCACCCTGAACTCATCCCTGCTGCTCGTCAGCCTGCTCCGATGATATGCACAGCCACGCAGCAAATCAGCCCTCGCCGTATCCGGCTCCACACTGAGGCTCTGTTACCACGAACATGGCATTCACAGCCTCAAAGCTGTCACTTCAATGTCTGCAGGGATGCTGAGGGGCCAGAGTGGGATGTAGATTAAGCAGATTTGCTGGGAAGCAGATGTACATACGTACTGAGCACGACACATGTCACTAATGCAAACTTTCATCGGCTGACTTGTTTGCTTTAGGCAACCTGCTGTCTTGTTTTTCTTTTTTTTTAAGTGGAATGTGCTGTGACATCTGTGAATCCTATCAATCATACAATTATTTTGGGTTATAGTAAATTCAATTCATGGAGAAATTTCCCCCCTGGTGGGAATTAAATAACCATGCCACTGATTCTAGGAACATTTTGTGAAGTGTTGTTTTTTTTTTTTGTCAGACAAAAAATGGTCTTCACTGAGCATGCTCCGTCCCACCACATCCACATCTTCTGCCCTGATGCTTTGAGTCAATCAAAATCTTTTTCCTTCTCTCCACCTACCAGAGAGTGAAATCGTACGCTCCCATGTACTTTTACTTGTTTAGCATGATTAGTTCAGGTTCTTCTCTTCATTCGTATTTCCCTCCCCTTTTTGATAAGAAGTGTGGGTCGGCTCTTTTACTAAAATTTTGTATCTTTTAAAAGAAATCACAGATTGTATTCCTGATGCTGAGCTTTATGGTGCAACCACAGACTGCATGAAATAGTAACGGCGAGACCCCACAGCATCGCCGCGTACCGTATCGCCGCGTACGGCGTGCACCATCTGATGTACCATGCCGTACCCTACTTTCGTGGTTCCCAACCTTTACATGGAACCCCCCTTATTTTTCATACAGGATTTTGTGGTAGAGACATGTCAATCACAATCCCAAAGCATATCCTTCTCTCTTGTTGATTTAACTCTGTGTAACCATTATTTAAAAAATGACATTGTGCTTTATCAAATAAGACCTTAGTCGACTGTTTATCAACCTCATAAATTAACTTAGAATTAGGTTTGTTTTGCAAACTTGGCAATCGCCCCCCTACTGTCCATAAGAGAGAATGCAGGTTTAATACTTAACTTTTGAGAATGAGGCAACATTCACTACTACTGATAACAACACTGCAACACTGTACTAAAAGCACACAGAAGGGTTGTTTCTCTGAATTGCTTTGACCATGGAAGCTGCTGGCAAGGTCAGGCCATCGTTTTAGAATGGATTGATAATGCTTAAATGCTTTTATGTGCATGTGTAAATTAATGAACTGGTATTTTAGCATGGCCTCTTATAGTCATGGCCAAGGTGACTCTGCCACTTCCCTGATAAGAATTATGGCTACAACCTTCTGAAGGATAACTGAAGTGTGCGTTGTGTGTCAATCGCCTGCCTCAGTGTGTGTGTTGGTGTATCTGAAATGACACACTCATATACTGTACATATTACAGGGCTGTAACTAGTAAAACATATTTTTGGCATCATTTAGTTAGATATAGAGCTGAAACCTTAAGTTGATAGACTGCAAACAGTTGTGTTTAATGGTCTTTCAACCAATGAAAAAAATAATGGTACCATACACTCCAATGTGAACAATTCATTTGGTCTATTTATTTCATGGCATAAAAAAACACATCACAGTTTTCCATGATTATGCCATCACATTTTTTTTTTTATTTTTTTTTTTAAGATTTTGCTTTCAAATTGGATAAATTAATTCATTATTTGTATGAAGCTGCTTTCGCTCTTTTGACAGCGACCAACCAACACAAACCAACTTCTGTTTTATATGACTCATCATCCTGCAATGACCTTGAATAAAGTCACTTCCCATTTGCATTAGAAAATTCCTATATGTATGTTGGATGGATCCGTCTGTTGCAGCTTACATCATCTCTGTAATCACATAGGTTAGGGATCAGCGCTTCGTTTTAATCATAACTACAGTATTTCCTTAAGTAGATCAAAACATACCATAGAGAACTGCAATCCCCTGCACTACAATGCTATGTGCACATGGAAATCTGCAATGTAAACACAGGAAAAGTTTTGGGGTCGAAATCAGGCACTTGCGTGCGAGCACGCCGCATCAGTCATGGCCTTGTGTTCTGGGAATCAGCCAGCCCCCCCCCCCCCAAGTGCAGATCACAGATGGTGGCTCGGCTGAAGCGCTGGATAATCACCCTCCATGCAACAAAAATAAAAGTGATGTAATACGGTGGAATTGAAGGTAAAGAATAACGTGTTTACTGGCAACATTCAGACAATGAGGTGGCCGGTTATGTTAAAGACCTTTTCACCCCTATGGCTTTGTATGATCTGCTTGGGAATAGAAAATCCTCATTCGTGTTCCTCGCCCCGCATATTGTGATTTGTAAAGCTCAACGCCCTGGTCCACAGGGCCACAGCGAGATCACCTAATTTATTTAAGTCAAGCTCCATGAGCAGGAAATGTAGGCAGCTGTAAAGAGCAAAACCCCTTAGAATAATACTTTAAGACCTTCCCAGTGGGTTTTACTTACCTTAACACATTAATGATCTGTAATTCATACCATTGTGTTCCTTTTTTTTCAAAACGTTTTACTTGATTGAAATTCCATCCAGTATCATGCAAATCCTCAGGTATTTCGTACAATAATGTCTGCCGTTTGGTTCTTACCTTCTCCTGGTATTGCCTTCGTGAAGAGTCCAGTGATTGGATTAGCGCTGTAGCATGGCCAACAAACATGGCGTAGCATGTGGCCCCTACAATCATACTCAGCATGGTTATCCACAGGTCGGACATGCTGACAGGCGCCCGGGCACCGTACCCGATGCACAGCATGTGGCTCATGGCTTTGAAGAGGGCGTAGGAGTACTGCTTTCCCCAGGAAACATTCTGCAAGGATGGAGAGAAAGGGGAGTGGAGAGACAGAAAGGGGTAGGGGGGAGTTACTGCAGGGCAAATCTGATAAGGAAGGTTATTCGACAGGTTCCCTTTGATTGATTACCTGAAACTCTACCAAACATTTGGACAGCGTACTCTTCATTTACTATATTCACATGCCATCTTCCTCTTGAATTACGCTCATGCTCATTTCCTTACTTAGACAGGTTTCCCTTTAATGGATCAAAGAACCTCTACCAATCACTTGGACAGTATAATCCTCATTCACAGAATTGAAACATCGGCCATTTTCCACAGACATCACACTACTTTACTGAGTAAGGTTAGGGAGCTCAAATGACTGCTGCTTTCCAGGTTGCACATGCCACTCCATTCGTCCATTAATATTTACAGTCTATGCTTAAAGCCTGCACTAGGCTGCTGAACTTTCTACCTGTCTTTTTTTTTGGAGTCAATATGCAACACTCAAAATCCCCTCTGACCCCTCCCCCACCCCCACCCCACCGCACCCCATGGTTGGAAAACGGCTCAGATTTGAAGTGCTCAAAGTTGCATTATTTACAGACGTCTGAGGCCCTGCTTAAAACCCTCCTTCACAGCATGCGGCGCTGAGAAAGGAGGGGCGGGATGCCCTGGATTGTTCTGCCATCTCTCAGAGGTTTGGTTTTCACAAGTGTCGTAACAGGACTCGGTGTGTTGGAGGCAGAGGAGATGACAAACAGGGCTGAGAGGAAGGGAAGACAGAGCTGACAGTCTCGTAATATATCTGCTTTAACCTACAACAGGCTTTCTGTTGCAGATAAAGTAAGTCCGTCACCAAGGACACTTGAACAGCTCTCTGTTACAATCCGAAGACGTGATTTGTGCTGGCTGAGAGTCGTTCCCTTTTATCGTTCTCAACATGTGTTCTACCCACAAAGTGACGTATCATGTTCCTTTAACTACACAATGACTGCGAGTTGAGTTCACGAGGCTGCTCTTATCTAATAATGTGTCCAGCTGGGTTTATGAGAAGCCGTTTCATTGTTGTCTCGTCAGACCAAGTTGTTTGAAAAAGTCGCTGCCGACTGGGAAACAAGAAGATATGCTGCCAGGCTGGAGTTTAATGCTGCCACTTAGGATCAGCCTCTATGACTCTTCATGTATATCAATAGCATAGTTATATAAGTCTAATGGATAATATACTTCCTGAGATTATATACACTCTAGGACTGGAGTATTTGGAGGAATGGGTGGTTCCTATGCCAAATAGGTTTTTTTGGTATGGATTCCCAAAAGATCCAACGACCATCTTTGGTAATCAAGTGGCAACAAAGTTATAATTTGATTATATCTATTAGCCGATTGGAAGTGACACTATTGGACCTACATAAATGGCAAGGGAATTACACAAGTTTTATTTTTCTTACAGCATGAAAGTCAGGGATTCGGGGGTCAGACCGTCTAAAGCAAGGTCTCGTTGACAATCAAAAAAGCAGATTAAATGTTCTCCCACCACATTTTTTATGATATTATATTTTGGGGGCTATGTCCAACCATTTTTTGTAACTTTACAGGAACAGAGTGATATTCATTACATTTTTTCACAGTGATTGGCCAAGTGACTGGTAGGTAAGGAATTTGGCAATTTGAGTTTAATCTTTACACAAATTTGTCCTTTTTACAATTCAAACATGACCACATATTGTACTAACTATTTGATGACAAGCATACATACAACTTAAAGCAAATCTTTTAGACTTCTCAAGGAAATTTGTTCTTTTTGCCATGCAATCTGAAATCACTATGCATCCCCCTAAAAAAGGACCCCTCTCTTTTTGTGCACCCGAGCCCACAAGTATTGTAACTCAGTTCTATAATCAACCTTTTCGTCGTGATTTATTTTTCTTCTCCTGCTTTTTGATGCCTTCAGCCTCAGGAAAAGTCACGTCTCAGAGTCACAGCAGGGATTAGACTCTTTATTGACACAGTAGATGTCAATCTTGTACTTTTTGCCTGGAGACATGCAAAATCACCAGTGAGCAGACTAACAGGCCCATCAAGGCTACATCTGTGAAACTGAGTGAGTTCCTAACTGGAGGCTGAAGTGACACCTCTTTGGTACAGGCTGAAAATCACAGCCGAGTTGCTGACTCCTCAAACACTTTAACCTCCTGATGGCAGGAAATGCTGAGAAATGCTTCATACACAACACCTATCTCCCAAAACAGAATAGCTAATGAAAGAAGTATAAACACCTCCAGAGAATAAAGGTAATCTGTCTTGTTCCTAACTGGTTGACACAGTTCCTGTAACATGCTGCATTGTAATATAGAACATCTCTTCATGCCTCCTTTTGTCACGATGGTCTACATTCTGCTCGACTCCACACTGTTCATCATCTAGGATTTAGTAACTGTGTAAATTTACAGCTAATCACATGCCCTGGATGACTCACCGGCTCATCTCCATACTGATTAGAAAACTGTGATAATTACACGTCAGCATTAATAAACAGAGTTTAGTGTGTTTGTGTTTCTCCAAAAGAACAAACAAGATCCTGTCTCCAAGTGCAGGACAAGCCTTTTTTTTTATGATGTGACTATGATAGAAATGTCGGAATCACCAAAAAAGAATAGAGCCTTCAAACTGGCCAAAAGGTTATTTTAGCACATGTTAAAAGAGTATATCTAAAAGTTTAACAAAATAACTGGTTTCTTCATTAAACTGATGCTCCTCAAACTTGCATCTTTTTTAAATTACATATTGCCAAACAATCAATATTGTTCAAATAGAAATAAATATCACAATCTTATATTTTGCCATGTCGTCCAGTCCTGTTTGTAGAAACTTTATGAGCAGTAATGTGGTGTTCTACAGTTGAACACTACACACACACTGAATAATCTTTTAACACACACAGAGATAACAAACCCACCCAAGCATGAAACTGGAACAAATACCATTTGTGGGGTCATGGGCCTTAGGTGTCCTTTCACATGCGTACATTTAGCGTGCGTGCTTGAGATGGTTATTGAGCAACACTGCAGAACGCTTGTGTTGACATTTGTATGCATGGGAAAACACAGAAAAGCTGAGGCGACTCGCTGCAATTTTTGGCCATTTTGTTTGTGTTCACATTTGATGCACAGATAAACATCCAACAGGGAATAACTGCGCCAGGAGAGACCATCATATAATCCTATTGTTGTATTGGTGGTATATGGCTTTGGAATTGGTGTCGCATGTCATTGCACCACACAATGTTTTTATAGAAAGAAGATAGGATGCAGCTGCTTCACTGGGGCACATGTCAGAACTGGTAGGTAGCAGGTATATATATATATGTATATCTATATACAGTATATATATATATATATGTATATATGTGGGTATATATATAGCTGGGATTGGCTCCAACTCCCCACGACCCCGAACAGCAAAGCGGTATAGATGATTGAAGGATGGATATAATTAACCGAGCCTTTCAATCTGTAAATATATATTTTAAACATTCATAATTTGCTTGTTGATAAGCGCTGCATTGTCGTCACCTAATGTTAATTCTGAATATGTTTGCACTGCTAAGAGATGTTCACTGCAGCTGGTTCATCTAAACATAAGTAATAATGTATATGAACAATTACGTTGCCGCAAAGTCAAAACTAAAATTTCATAATTCCATGATCTATTTCAATTTGCAATTTTGATATGAAATCATTTTTATTATTCTGTTTACCCATTGGGCCACTCATTGGTTCACTAAAAATGTAAAGTTTCTATCACTGTCACGCTTTCTTGATTCTAACTGAGCTGGGGATCACCACTAATAGGAGAAGTCCTTATTGATATAACTAGATACCATCACATCAGTAGAAATCATAATGTAACACATGAAGTATTCTTTGAGTCCAGTTTTATAACAGGTCGAGTCAGACACTCACACAGAGAAGTAACTTTTTTATGGAGGAAGCCATCTATTTAATTTTTACTCATCCATCCAGCTTTTAGGATTAAAACGTGAAGCGCCCCCTTAAGTAGCCATGAGTGGCTTTGTTAAGATTTTAAGCAGGTATTTCAGAATGCTAATTTACAAGATGATTATCCAGCTGCAGGTTTACAAAATAACAGCAAAGCAGCTTTCCTATTCAATAAGTTGCATACTTTGAATATTGCAACAGGTTATGTGGCACATTGCAGATGTGTCCTTTAAGACCTACAAACATGGAAAGAGAAAAAATAAAAAAGGATTACAGCCAGTAGTTGGTTAACCATCTCACAGATGCAGGTTCAATAACATTTCCATAACATTCAGAGACAGTGTTAAAGTCCACAGTCATTCTGAGACATAATGCATGAAGATTGCAGCAATAACATCCGCAGAAGTACTGCTTTGATTCCAGTGTGTATTTTTCCTGCCATTAAGTGACTCACAGCTGGTCTGGTGCATTGTTATTGCAGTCAGCACTACACTCCCCTGTTCAGTTCACCTATAGCAGAAATCATGACAGACACAAACATGTATTTTCCTCAGTATGCAGAGGTTGTGTTATGTGTGACAACCTGCAGAAATCTCAGAGATTGACAAGAGTTATTTTGCTGCGGTTTCTTGCTGTGTAGCCTTTATGTCCTCTAGGGAAGAGTGACTCATTGCAGTATTAACACATTCTCACCACAGAATGCAGTTTCTACTTCTTTTTCTTTCTTTTTTTTTTTACCACAATCCCCTTGATTTTAATAAATGTGGCTAACACAGCAGATGTATTCAATTCCTCCACAGCTTCAAATATAATTAAGCTCTGGCTGCAGCAAAACAAGTGACATCAGTTACTGCATATTCATGTTCCAGCAGCTCGGTCTTTGTTTACAAGCCGAGCAGTAAAGTGAGTTCACAGGCTTCATTATGCAGCTGGCGTTAACACCAATCTAACCTCACACAATTGTCAGACGATTCACAACAACAACTTAAAGTTCTATAATTAGTCCTAGACTGTGCTTCAACAACTTGCCCGCATTTCATTTCATTAGTCACAACATCCCGCCTCGAAATGACTCAAGATGTTACTGGTTATGTGACCAGAGAGGCAATCGATGATTCACCATCATCCCAGAACTGAGTGGGACCCAGAGGTGTCGGTTGTTGCAAGATCAACAAAGAAGTATGAGAGCAAAGGGATCTAACCCACAGCTGAAAGGACAGGAGCAGACAAGGAGATCTCACAGGCAGACAGAGCAAAAAGGTTTCTCATCTGTACTTCCAAAGACCAACACTGATCCGGTCGCTGTTTGATCAATCCCACCAGAATTTCACTGGTTTCTTTTTGGATTGCTGCGAGTGTCTGATTTAGTATCAGCTTTTTCATTGCAATTTTTTTTCCCAACATACAACAAAAATATCTGTACTTTAAAGTGACATTAAATTACTCACTCAAATATCTCTGAAACACAGCAAGCTGTCCAATGCATTGGGAAAAATGTGATGCACAATATTCATTTTTCAATTACATAATCAAACTACAAGCTGTTCTCCCTGGGAGGGCACAGAAGGGCCCACAGTCTTTGAACACATCAGCGAGGAAGCACAGGGGTCTGCGGGCAAGAACGCCAGCAAAACTGTTAGTTGGCAACAGAAATGACTCACAGCGGTGAGTCTCAGTGTGAAGGAGGCGCTTCTCTTTGTCTCTTCAGATTCAAGCTTGCATAAAGAATAGTTTAGTACGTTGGAATATCAGTTTTCTCCTAGTTACTTTTAATGTATGAATTGTTTTTTTCCTTCTTTTTTTTTTTTTTAGTTTAGCAGAGGTCTCTCCTGTTTTTTGTAGGTTTTCCCTTTAAGGTTTGGTTAGCAGTAGGGATACAACTGACGATTACTTTCATCATAACAAATTACTTGTGAATTATTCTGCCAATTATTTTCTGATTTGGTCATTTTTTATTTATTTTTTCATTGAGGAAAAATTCCCATAAAATGTACACTTAATTGCATTTCAATTTCAAAGACTATTACATATTCAGTTTACTACTTGATCAATCAAAAACAAGCAACAAATTGCATCACTTGAGTAGCCTGAGCTTGTGAAGAATTTACATTTCTGATCCACTGATAAATGAATCAACTAATTGTTTGGGCTGTACTTGTTTATAGGTTAGGTTAGGCAGTAGTGTATGCTGGACTGTCATCTGTTTTAACAAGTTATTTTCTAATTTGTGATCTATTTATGTACCGATCTCGATCTTCTTTATTCCAATTTTTTTGTTCAGGCTACTTCATTCTAGTTGAACAATTCACGCCCAAAAAAGTTAGAAACTATCACAAGACAGACATGGGTAAGTTAAAGGTATCTTAAGCTTGAAAATAGGGACCCAAACTGAACATATAAGCACATAACACATGTATTTTAAAC
Source organism: Labrus mixtus (assembly GCF_963584025.1). Taxonomy (NCBI): domain Eukaryota; kingdom Metazoa; phylum Chordata; class Actinopteri; order Labriformes; family Labridae; genus Labrus; species Labrus mixtus. The sequence goes on along the minus strand of NC_083628.1, from coordinate 6,811,202 downwards.
ATAAACATGTTAATGAAGTTTGACACCTTTGTTTTATCCCTCTCCTTTTACTTTAAAAAAAGTGTTATAAATAGTTGTCTGCAGTCTGAGAAGTGAGTCTACTTTTTCTTTTTCTATCCAATCATGTGCAATCAGGCATGCAGCGGCCACTTTCCCTGACGAGCTCTCCCTCAATCAGAGAGGTTAAACTAAGAAAGGAGTGAACCTGTTTTATGTTTCACTCTCGATGCCGTTCTGAGTGTCCATTCTTGACTTTCTGACACTTTAGGTGGAAATAAAACCACTTTTCATATTCTTTTTTTTTTAATTAATTTTTTTTTTACTTTTTACCTTCATTGTATAGAACAGCTGAAGAGAGAAACAAAATGTTGGGAGGAGAGAGAGGTCGATGACATGCAGCACAGGCAAGGTCGGATTCTAACCCACAGCCGCTGCTGTGAGGACTACAGCCTCAGAGCATGGTGCGCGCGACATAACCGCTAGGCTATCGGCGCTCCTCGTAACACCACATTTCTGAACACACAGAGGCGCCACTCCATGAAAAGCGTGATCAAACTCTCATGTTATCAGCATAGACTCGACACCCCGAGTCATTGTTTCATCAATTCATTTCATAAAGGCAAGATATGTTTAGTTTGACATCACCACTCGTACATGGAGCAATTCAAAGTGCTGTTAGGGTTCAAAACAGAACTCTAAGAACCTCATTAAGCACAAATAAGATATTTAAATACAAAATTAACTAAAATTTAAGATCAAAAGTTGTGGGAAATGCCCATCAAAATTTCACAAATTCTTAAGTGATGTCGTTTAATTGTTTCTCTTGTCAAAGCTTATGTTAAAAAACAACATACTGTTCATTCAAAAAAGCACTAGTTCTTAATATAAGAACATCTGCAACCAGCATATTTTTATTAAGAATTTTCCTTGACTAAAGGGATTTTCCAAAACTATCTATTCATCTATTAATTGTTACAGCTTAAGTCAACAGTAGTAAACCAACAAATCACAGCTTGTCAGATCTGGGGGAAAAAAAAAAAGAAGTTTTGTATTTCACTTTTATGAAACCACTCTGTCTTTGTTGACCGACGGGCCCCGAGAGAGAGGAGAGAGAGAGATTGATTAATTCATGACCTCTGGATGGGGCGCGCCTGTGACTCATCCAGAGGTTTGGGGGGGGGGGGGGGGGAATGGAGAGATGTGGGTGGTCAAGGGATAAAAGAGGCCAGGGAAGGGTGAACGAAGCTGTAGGGAGATGGTTAGACGGGTCTGACTACCTACAGTGTCTCATTGAAACATGAATCCTGAAGTATATATAGAACACTTTGTAATGCTCGTCACACGTACTGCTGAATGATATCTGAATATCTTAAAGGTCTGGACTGTTTGTTAGGCCCAACAAGAAGTATAAAAAGAAGAGGGCTTTTTTCTTCATTAAGATACATTCATAATGAAATGAGTCTTTAGTTGTTACCCGATAACCAATCCAGCTATAAAGCTAGATTTGGTCCAAAAGATTTGTCCATTTGGAAAAGAAAACCGAAAGAAAACTAATATTTGAAACTGAAACTAAAATTATTTTCTTTATCTTTATCTTATTTTATTAAGATTGTTTCTCAAATGTCGAATAAAAGTATTCACACTAAAAAAAATAATCTGGGTCTGAAAACGAACTGCAAAAAAATGCTGCAAACTAGATTGAAGTTAAATGTAAATATTTGAGTATAAATATTATTTCATTAAATTTTTTGTTTAGATAGATTTTCACATTTTAACATTTTTATGTAATAGCTCAAGTTTTGCCTCTCGCCCCATTGACAGCTGGAAATGGGCTCCACCCCCTCATGAGACCCCGAACAGGAAAAGCGGTCTAGATAATGGATGGACCTCATGTTTGGTGATTTAACTTTTTAATTTTTGCAGACAGGTTGCTCTTACCCCAATAACCTTCAACTGTCTGTACGTTTCATAGTTTGAAGCCTGAAGAGAAGCATTTAGCACACTGATACAAACAACATACTCTGACACACACATTGTTCAATCTTCTGTACATGCAGACCAAAGCAGCAGCAGGTCACCCTCTGGCCCGGGCCGACAAAGCGACAGCAGCACTATCTGCTCTGGTGATTAAGTAAAAGCAGCCTCTGAAGAGTAAGAAGCTACTCTCAGGCCATTAGTCAGGAAGATAACAGTGGTGCACCCTGCATGTACTGCAGCACTCAGCAGTATCTGCAGTCCTAGTCGGGCCCGCTCTTCTTCTTCTCACAGCTGGAGACACAAAGTACAGAGCCAACACGCGACAGAAAATAAAATGTGACGCAACGTGAATCTGAAGCAGCCGAGAGACACTCACAACCTTCACCTGGGCAGCCCCTCTCTCCTCACATTATGTGTTTTTACCTGCAGTAACGCAGGGAAAAAGTCTCATCAAGACTTTGAGCTCATGAGCACTAATGTGTTGTGACGGTGTGAGAAGAGGAATCTCTCATGCAGGCAGGGCTTTTCACTTTGCATTTGGCCGGCCACGTTTAGCACACAGGCCTCTGGTTCTGAGCAGATCCACAGGGAAGAGGTTTCACAAATTGCTCATTCTAGCACATCAAAGGCAGTAACACTACGTTAGATACTCATGAGCTCACTTACTAGTGAAACAAACACAGGCGTAAAGATGTTGCCTCTAATATGCCTCATTTATGGCTGAGTCTGAGGATCATTTTTCTAAATGGCAAGAATCCCTCAATCAGTCAAACTGACAGAAATCAATAAAGAAAGCAGGATGAGAAAACACATGTAAAGAGATAGGAGGTCCCGCTACAGTATGTCCACAGGTGGCACCAAAATCATCCTCACAGGAACTTTACATAAAGATCACATTTCTAAATGTATCCTCTGACTATACATGTCTCATTTAAGTTAGTTTTCCAGTGGATTGGGTTACATTTGCTTTTAAATTCCCGTGACTCATTCGCAGTGGCACGAGAAGTTTCTGAAAAGCAAATTTGCAGTGATAATAAATGAAGGTGTTTGGTTATTTTGTGCGATTTGAGAACTAGTTGTGAACATCATTGTTCACTCACAGATCCGCACACACAACTTGTTTCTACTTTAGGATTCATTTTACTTTAGTTATTGTGACACTGCATTGTGTTGTAGGTGCAGTGAGTCCCTGAGAAGTCCTGAATCAGCACTCGTTAAATACCAGGTTCCAACAAACAGTCCGAAAAACCTAAAAACTTCTATTTTCTGTTCATAAACTTTTTTTTATAAAGCCTTGAACAGAAGGAAACACACAACGTATGCATAATAGCAGTGGATCTTCCACAGCATAACGTTGCCCTGGGTTTCAATGAACTAATGTACATATTTGAAAACATACAGTCTCTCTCTCTCTCTCTCTGTCTCTCTCTCGCCCCTCCTGCTCTCTCTTTTTGTATCAGGTCTTTATCGTGTTACACCAGTGTTTTTGGTGTTGAATTGTATACTTTATCGTTTTATCATTTTTGTATTAGCTGCATTTTGTTGTCAGTGTGATGGCATCAGGAAATGTTTTCTTTAAATGTGTCTAAATAATCCAATAAGAGATGGGCCATATGAGGCCTGGCACGAAAATAAAGATGCATTCATTCAGTCACTTTAATTTGATAAGGTGGAAGCAGAGAATGTTTTTATTGTGATATTCCGATGACTAATAAACACGTTTAAAATAAATCATCAACAGATGTAGATTGCTTTTATATCAACGTATTGATTAACAGACTTCTTCTTCCATCCGTCTCCTTGCTTGTCAAAGTCAGAATCTTCAAACCCTTAAGACGTCAGGTAAAATTGAACTGGAATGCTGGAAAATATGGAAATCTCAATCCAGGAATATAAGCAACAGAAACTGCTGAGATGTGAAAGTGTTGTTGTGCCTTCAGATTCCCGCACAGACGAACTCTGTGAGGTTCTATATTTAGGTGTGAGAGTCTGCAGCTGCAGTCGCAACGTGTCACCACAATCCTTCTATCTGCTCGGAGCTGGGAGACATCTTTGTTGTGTTGTCTCTACACGCTGAACACAAAATGATTCCACAGTTTTGTCCGACTAAGGAGAGAGGATTGAGATTAACGAGTCGTCATTTGAACTCGCCTCTTCGACAGAGCATTAGCTCTCTGCTTCAGAGGTCCATTTGCGATGTGGCGCTATGGCTATAGATTTCCGCAGCGGGAATGACGCCGCGCAGGGGGGGGGCAGTAAGTTAGCCGTTCACATGACTCCCATTTGGTATTGATTTGCATACAAGAGAGGGACTATATCTGATTTAAACTGAGAAGGAGAGCAACACGTGATAGTAATTAAGCTCCAGAGCAGTGCCAACAGAGGGAAGTTTAATAACTGTGTGCTTGCTGCAGTAAATTAGGGATGTGTTTGCCCTGTTTTGTACATACCCATTAGCACGGATGAATAGTGACAGTTAAGTGGGAAATAATCTCACTGCACATTCATTTTGGTGCAAACAGAGATGGATTATGTCTGTTTGGATGAATAACACATGCTAGTTGGTATCGGGCTCACTTGGGCAACTCATTGCCTCAAAGTAAATATGAGACTGGGATACAGAGTTTGTGAAGTTGAGGAAAGCTGACATTTGCACCTCCAGCTTGATGCCTGGAAGGCGTCAGTGTGCATGTGGAGAGCGGAAATCTAAGTCTCGGAGAAAGAGAGAGAGAGAGAGAGAGAGCAGAAGAGCTCCTTGGGCAAGCATTTACAATCAGCATTACCCAGGAGGGCCGTACACACTTCTACACTGTCATGTCGCTCCGAGAGAAGAAACCGTAGTTTGTTTGACCCCCCAGTCAGAGAGAGAGAGAGAGAGGGCGGGGGGAGTTGGAAATATACAGAAAATAAGTGGGATAAAAAGACAGAGAGGAGACAGGCCAATAAATGCCAAAACCGAAACGATTTACTGTATTGAAATCCTCTCAAGTGTAACGGGAATGGGAATGCCAGACTTGAGTTTAAACTATATGTATGAAAAAAAGGTTCATTTAACACATTAGCGCAAATTCTTTGGGAAAAGAAGTCAGAGGAAAACAAAGAAAATTGCAACAAATGTTGATTAAGGTCCGACACCCGACACCTTCTTATTGATTTTAACACTAGGAGCAGTTTTTTTTTAGCAACTGATATTGCCACAGGTGTCACTGATTTGTAAATGTTTTGAGCTGGATGAACATCGATTAAAAAAATAAATCCTTACAGAGCACTGATAGGACAATGCAAAGGTACTCAGGCGAAGGCAACTTTTTCAGCAAGTTCTTGTGCACAAAAATGCCTGCTCGGATTTGATTCTGTGGTCCATCTGCTGCAAGACATCTTTTTTTTACATCACCTCAAGCTTTTTCTACATTGTACTCGGAAAATAAGTAATTTCCTATATGTCCTTATAGGGAGACCTCAATGATACAGATATATCTACGATAGGCTGATATCAGTGAGATCTGTGGTTCCCAACCATTTTTTTTTTTGGACCCTTCCACCCCCCTAAGAAAAGCATCTACCGAGAAGCTGAGCCAACAGGGCTCAACACTCGGCACCTGAACGTGATGTCACTCAACGTGAGCGTTCGTTATTTCATTTATTTACCAGACCGATGGCTCTGCGGCCCAGATCATTGTAAGGTTGGTCTCCTACAGTAGCTTCTACTTTCGTCTTAGAGAACTGTAAGCTTTTGACATGAAAAAAATCAGACTCTTTTCCCCACCGAGAGTAGTTTACAAAATGTGTGTTCTAATCAAAGCCAAATGCGGCGTTGTATGTTTTCTGAATGCTTCTGGCAGCGCTGACAGATGAAGTGGTGTTCACACCGGACAGCGGTAGAACAAGTGGTTCAGGGTTGGTTGAACAGCGGTCGAAAGAATTCAGCACGATGCCTGCAAGCAGCAGAGCGGTGACAGAAAAAGGATAGGGTTAAAAGGGCGACGCTTTGCATATCGTTACACTCCTCTTCCATCACCTCTTCACGCTCTTTTCTATTGACAGTTGGGTCGACGGTTATATAATTGTGAGACACCAAAGGGTTTTTAAAACTAAAAGCCGTTCATCATCCAGTGAGCATGTGTTTGTGTGTACAATGATGCAGCAGGAAAAGCCTCTGCTTCTCTGACAGCATGATGCGTTAGCCCTTCAAACTGCAGAGATCCAACACCAAATGTTAATAATACACACCAAATGTTCTCAGATTTGATTACATCTTGTTTCTGTTTTTTAATCATATTCTTAAAATACGTCTTCTAACTGAATATCAGAACTGAATTTAAAAACTTTTTTTAAAACACGTTTCTCCCTGGAGTATTGCTACTTTTCACAAGTTCTAAATAATTCCTCCTCAACCACAAATCAAGACGTTTTCCACATTTTGATTTGCGATTGTAAGACACCCTGTGTTAAATTGCTCTGACCAAAAAAAAAGTCCATACAGTTTGAATAAATGGCAAAATAACAAACAAAAGAGAAGAGAGGGTAATACTTACAACCATACCATTTAGCGACACCCAGCAGTCAGGGGGGAAGTCTTGGAGGAGCGGCACCAGATACTGGAGACAGCCATCCCAGTGACACAGGAGCAGCATCATCCCTATCAAATTAAATATTCTTACCACTGCACTGGCCAGGTCATAAGTCATATGGAAGATCTGCAGAAGAGAGACAGAGAGACCCGGTTAGACCGCCTTCGTATTTAGTTTGTTGTTTGAAAATGCAAATTCATGCAACTTCAAGAAACGAAAGACAACTCTGACAAAGTGGTCACACTTAGGTCTGTTAGTATCTCTGAAACCTCACATGATTTAGTATATTATAGAAAAAGATTCCTTTCGATAAAAAGACACTCAAAATGTTCACAAAAGTACAAAGTCACCTTTGAAGTGGAGGGCACGGTGTGCATGTTTGTGTTTGTGTGTGTGGCAGAGAGTTCTAAGTGTGTGTTTGTGTGCATGTGTGCATCTCACAGATGTTGAGCTGCATAATTCAACATGACCGCTCTCCAAAACAAACTGACCAGCGGAGAGAAAATCCTCATATATAGAGCTTATTGAAATACTGAATGATGAAGATATGCGGACCTCGGGGGTAATCAGGCAGTATGTGTGTATAAAACACCATGAGCTGAGGCGAGTCTTACTGCAGGTGTGGCTATGTAATCAGAGCAGGAAATTTCAGAATAGAAAGTCATCAGCTGGGTGAGTAAGCACATCCACAGTGTGAAACAGTTTCATTTACACGGGATCTGAGCGAAGAGAATTGACACACGCCTGGTTGGCTTTTACGCTAATTCGGAATTTCCCATTAGCGTGAGTCCCATTTCTTCTTTCCAGGTTAGCTATTCCGTAATTACCCTCACCCTCTAAATTTCTCCTTAAAAAAAGTCAAATGAGGAAAAAAAAGATCGGTAATTGCTGATTGGTGAGTTTTGCAACATAAACCTGCCTCATCTGCCAATTTGTCGAGGAGATTTCAGCTCATTATTATCTATTTTTGAGTTGATGGCTTTTCATTGTCTGTTAACTACCTATTTCAGTTGATTGAGTGTAATAGGAATTTGATTGGGCCTCAGGGTTTGGTGCACCACACACACTGCCGTTAGGTTAACAAATCAAACCCAAATCACTTAATAAGAATCTTACATTTTTTGTGTTTTTTCTTCACTTGTTATAAAAGATTTAACAGACTTTCCAAAATGTAAATTATGCAAATTTTTTTTAAAAAAAAGCATTCCTTGAAGTGATAAACACATTAAAAGGAGGTGAGGGATGATGTCACACAGTAAGTACACTGCACGATCAATTATCTATTGAAATATTTAAGAAAAGGCAAGACGGCTTCATTGTTAGTTTATATTCAAACACAGGGGCAATTCAAAGTGCTTTACAAAGGCAGCGAAATAACAACTCTCTGACCACATTTAAAGAATGAGTGATAACAACAAAACCATTAAGACTTAAAAAAAACATAACACTACTAAAATTTGGATAAATTTAAAGTAAAATATGTGACATACAGTAAAAGTATAACAGTATGTTGTAAGCTGCCCCAAGTGGAACAAAGCTGTGCAGTAGGGAGGAGTATCAAGAAATGTTAAAGGAGAAACCAGATATTTAAACTTCGATTTAAATGTGACGAGGCTGGTTCCATCTGTTTTCAGAATACTAGCTTAAAGCAGCGTCAATCTATTTGGTTCTGTGTTAGTTGACAGACAGTTGGGAGCGTTGTATCTGTTTTCCAAAAATCTTAAGGCCCGCCTCCGCTCCATCTCTTTGCCTGTTTCTAGATTGATCAAAGTTGAGGTGGAAAGCCTTTCAAACATTGTAACCACAATGGTTAGGCTTCAAAACTCTCTGAGACTATGCCCTTGTTTTTATAGTGTATGGATTTGACTGTATAGTTTCATTAATAGTGGCCTAAGAATGGAACATAGACGGAGTCCAGATTTTCATCTTCACCAGTGGAAACAACATACCCCTGACACTATGACCTGAACTAACTGAGGTCTGCGCTGGATCATCCAAAACATAATCCTGTACCAAGAAGAAGAACGTTGTTTTTACCCTATCAAAGGCAGCACAGAGAAAAAAGCAATATAAAAAGGATGTTTTACCTAAATCATAATTTAGACAACAATCCTTCAACATGGCTATCAGTGCAGTCCCAGTGCTGTGATGTTATCTGAGGACAGAGTGAAATCTTTCCCGAAGCTTATTTCCATCTAAAATGTTATTGAGTTGAACCAGAGCAATTTCTCAATCACTTCTTTCAATAAATAAAAGCTTAGAGATAGGTCTTTAGTTATGCAATATTGTACTGCTTTATGTTATTTTTTTACTCAAATAGGAGATTGTTTAATAGATTAAATCAGCAGTACTTTGCTATATTGAACATATCTATTTTCTGATTTTCTCTTTTACTCTATATTTAACATCAAATCCAATCTTTTTTGTGGTGTTATCTCTCTCTTATTTTTCATCCTTTGTTCTATTTCTGCATTATCTGGCATTCTCCACAGAATTTGGAATAATAGTGACCACTTCTATCCAAATTACAAAGGCTTCTTACTTCCTCTTCTCAGAGAGTGCAATCACTCCAGAAACCAAAGAGGGCTTGAGCATGGACCTCATTTTGTGCTGACATGTATTCTGCCTTAATTCTGATCCCTTTTTTCCCCCACATGTAGGCAAAATCTGCTAAACCCCAGGTGTTTGATAAAGCTCTTTGAATCCACATCTCTCCACCCCGGTCCATTGTGACTGTCCTGTAACCTTTCTGCACAAAGGACAGTGTCCACACAGCGAACAGATGAGAGAACAAGAGGCTGAGCTGATGCTCAGATCCCTCTATGGTTCAACTCATCCACAGGGAGAAACAGTGCACTGCCCTGACAGGCTAAAATTAGCCACTAGCTTACTGGATGGCTGTCTCAATTCTCCCAGTATCTCTTCTGCTGCCTACATCTTTATTCTTAATATAGAAGAACTCCCTGTCCCTATGTCGAGCGACTGTGTGTCTTTACATTCATCATAGTTTGATGACATAATTGTTGATAACAGAGAGGGAGAGGGGAGACAAAAAAAAGACAGAAAGATGTAAATGTATCTAAAAGAAGTAGACATTACTGGAGGACTGCAACATGATGGAAAATAGAAAATAGCACTTTGGGCCCTCTTTGACAATTACAAATGATTCACAGCAGGCAGAAATAGAAGAGGGTCGACTGCTTGTCAGGCCTTTCCTCTTTTAACAGATTCATAATCAAAAAAACTCAACAAGAGACTCTGCAAACATACGGAGAGGGTCTTAAATTCCCAGGGATCGTTCCCTTCGCCGAGAAGCCTCCACAACCTTTGGGTCACACTTAGGGCACCGTGAAAAGATGCATGAGCTCATTAACACAGTGTGGGATTTGTTTAGATTTGTACTTCAGAAGGCACGAGTCTGCTGGTGGCAGCAGGTAGTCGAGCGGTAGCTGTCTAAAAATAGATCTCTTAATTATAGAAGCTCCAGGTGTAGATCAGTGGTCATACAGGATCTCCTTTTACTGTGATGTGATAAATCTGGGCGTGACTTAGTGAACTTGTTACATTTACGCCCACAGAAGCACAATCTCTTTGGCTGTTTTAGAAGGTTTTAAAGTTGGGTGGAGATTGTATTTCCAATTTTGCGACTGCCATCATTGGGCTTCATAACACCTCTGCAGAAACCAATAGGTGACGGCACCTAGACTACGTCCACGTTTTATACAGTCTAAGGGTGAGAGTGTGACTTAGTGAAGGAACTGAAGGCTTTCAGGTGGCCTATGATCCTTTAAGAATCTCATGCTAAGGTTATGTATCTCAAAACTAAAGATGCTAAACCGTCCTCTATTCCACAACTAGCAAACATGCACACATTGTACCATCCCTCAGGCTTTATCGAGGAATAAAAGCATGCCACTGTTTTGTCAAACACACAAAGTGAGAGAAGCCAGTTGTGAAGAGGAAAGCTCAACAGCACTGACAATGTTTTGACAATGTGTGTGTGTACAAATTAGCAACCAGAACATGACTAGCTTGAATAAAAAAAAAGGTCTCTGGCCCTGGAAAATATCCTGGGCAATAATAATAACAAAAAATTGACAACAACAAAAGTTATTTTAATGATTAAATTTGTTCAATATTTTTATGCTGAATAGTTAATGCATCAATTGCATGAGGTAATCTCCCAGAACCAAAGGTGAAATCTTCTAACTGCTGGTTTTTGTCAATTAAAAAGTTTAATCAACAATTATTAGAAACATAGAACAAGAAATGAATCTTACCGAAACAATAAAAAGTGAAATATAAAATCAAGTCGCTTTTCTCAGGGGGATTCTTGGCTTATGATATTCAACCCTATGAGCCTGGAGTGTGGTCGCCCTTCTCAGTGTGAAAAAGCACATCGTTATAAGCTTACACTAACACCTCGATCACGTAGACCCTGTTTTCTACAGTTCTGGGGTCTGTTTGTTTTGATGTACTGTTCCCTCGTCGACGTGTTGATTAATTTTGAGACACTCTGCTTCCTTGTTGCAGTGAATCTGTTCTGTAAATATGCAGAGTGTACCTGTGACTTAAACATAAAAGAGATCCTGTTAACCCTGTTACAGACTTGAGTTGTCACTTAAGAAGGATAACAGTAAAAATCAAATGATATCAAACCATTTTTCTCTACCCTGGCAACAGGAACACCATGAATCCATTTGGTAGCGCTCCCTCCCTCTGGTGCTATAAGCTCTCATCAGCTGCAGTGTTTCAGAGAAATAGGTAGCACGGACTGAAAGCCAAACACACCACCATTACTCACAGCTGGCATTGGCAAAATATAGGCTCAAAATTAAGTGCATCAAGCTTAAATTTTGACCCCAGACGAGGCTAAAGTTCAGCATAATCCTCTAATACAGGAGAGAAACACAGCCAAGATGTGAAGTGATAGCGGCACAAGGTCACACGGTCGATGTGTGGAGCCAGCACGGTGCTCATTCAGATTTGGAACCATTCAACAGTGCAGAACAACGAGTCCATTTTTACGTGTTGTTTACATATGCAGGTATAGTTCTATAACAATTACTGCAATTACCTAATCTTCAAAAAATCCTATGTATATTATTTTGTATTTAGAACTCTTGCATTCATTCTTAAGGAAGCCAAACGATTACCTACAAAGGTCATTTTGGTGGTGGGTGGGTATTGATTTGTAATAATTGTCAGTGTTTTAATTTAAAGGGGTCAAGACCAGCACAATGTGTCAGGTTGATGTTTACTGTGTACACTGACGTTATGTTGAAGAAGAAAGAGCATGCTCGGCGGAGCCTCCAACACACAATTACGAAGCGTTCCTTATGCATCTTGCAATTGGACTTGAGTGACCTCTGTTTGAGGTTAGTGAGGATTAGCAAGGGACTAATTTGAGGGGATTAAATCCACCACTGGCTATTACATTGAAGGATGACACAACTGCTTTCAGGAAAATCTGGAATTCTCCTGCTTAAAATCAGCTTGTAAATCTCCTTTTTGGATCTCGCTTGCTTTTTTTTTTTTTCTTTCTTAATCACAAAATTGCAGTTCAACTTGGAATTGAAAATCATATAATCACCGGCAGAGAATTCGCTGGGATTGAGTGAGTTGCATGTTTTATTTACTCTTCTGTTTATGGCCATGTGAAGAAAAAAAAAAAAAAACCCCTCCTAAAGACAATTAATGTCACAGCAGATAAAGCTGAATGTGAGTGCTATACGTACAGTGGATGCAGTGTAACGCTGGAAATAGACTTGCAGTATCCCCCAAAGAAAAGCATCTTGCTGGAAGTAATTACATTTCACATGACTGCAATGCCCTATGCGCAATCATGTTCATATATGTAGAGGTCAGCAATAAATAAACATTAATAGAGTTGGCATTATTTCAGTGCTTCAGGCAGCATGCTGTACACTCTGAAAGCTCATCAGTCTACAAATCTGTCTACAGTACAGACTAGGATAGAGAAGACGACACAGGAAGAGGAGGAATCTTATCTTATATATGGAACTGGGTTGTTGCCAAGCCATGAGAAGTCAGTGTATAACAAAACAACAACCGCATACATGTTTCCCTGCATAAAAAGCTGTGGATGTTCAGCTCCGAGCGGCAGTACATTTAGGTAATGAGGCCCAACAGTAATTTGTAGCCAGAGACTTAATTAAAAGGCAGGTGGTGATCAATGGGGCCTTTACAGAGGCAGAAAACAAGTAGTGATCTATTAATGTAGCAGCGACGCACTTTAAAGAGGAGGTCATTATTTCTTCCCCGCAAACACTCCTGCCCTGCATGCTGCAAATACACAATTAATTCTGGGGTAAACAGTACAATGCTTCCCCCTGAAATGAAGTGGAATAGAATTATAAAGAAGGGACAACATCCTCACATCCTCAACACCTTGATGATTTACTTAAAGCTCCTGTGAGGAACATCTGGTTCGCGTCAATTCAGACGACACCTGTGGAGCGCTGCATCTTATCTCTTTGCTGATTTTGGGCCGAATACGTGTCGGTAGTGTCTTTGAACGAAGGTCTTCCCCTGCTTTCTTTTGACAGACAAATATATCACACCAGAAATCTTTGCTGTGGAAAACATGAAAAAATGCTGTTTCAGCAGAATGCAGCTTTACACTTTGTATGACACCTACCCCCAGGCCGTGGCTTCAGGCATGAAAAACTACCTCGTAGAATTAATCAATCTTGTGGCTGATGGGTTTTTTGTTTTTGTTTTTGTAGATCATAAAGAGACATATGTGTTGATTTTAGTCTTCTTCATAACAAGCTTAAAAAATCCTCCTATAGCTTTAAGATCAGCTCTTCAGTATTGCGTTACTTTCTATCAGACGGAGAACAAATTATGGGGAAAAAAATGCTTTAAAATTACAAAATGCTTTACATCCCTTACACATACCTGCTGTACACTGTGCCATTTATTTATATATTTAATTACCATTTAAAGTTTTTCAAACCTGATTTCACTCAACATAAACAACCAGCCAGTCCCTTTCATTCAAAGTATTTCTTGCAAAGACAATGAAAAATCAGCACCACTGCTGTCGCCAACACTGATAAGCCACAAGGAGTAGAGTTGTAGCTCTAAGCAACACATTAAAACTCTTTGGGAATAACACATTGAAGTGTTACCCACACTTGGCTTTCTTTGAAAGCCTGGCTTTCCTTCTTACAAAGCAATAAATAAAAAGACCGGGGATGATTATTTTCCAACGCTGAGGTCACAATTTTGAATTTCTTTAAAACTATTTTAGGGAGTTTCTTAGATATAGATTGAATATATCAACTAATAGATAGATGAATAGGTACAGTATTGATGTAGATACTTGACAAAGGCAGCAGAAACATATTTGAGATAATTAATTTCTTCTCAAACATCAGATCTGAACATGAGTGTGTCAGATGAAAATAGATGCTAGGCGTGGTGTTGGGGAGGATACGGTTCTTTACAAGATTAGCCCATTCTAACCATCAATCAGTGCGTTAATTTAACTGGAAAAGCCCTCCCTTGTAGATGTGTCAATCACGAGCTTAAATAAACACTCTTTCTGCACATGTAGCTCTTTCCTGCGGGACTTCATCCGCTCTGTTTTCCATCATTTCTCTGTCCGTCAGCAGTATTCTTCTTCTTCTTCTTCTTCTTCTCCTCGTTCCTGCACTAAGCACATCACACTGTACTGCGAGCGGAGCTGCCTTGCCCGCTGTCTCACCCGCTCTGCGTCTATTTTGGTCGTGTGAGCGTGATAACCTCAACACTACAGTTCTGCCTTAATCTGCGCTCAACCATTCAGAGCGGCATTGGCAGGGGCAGCATTCTCTGGGGCAGAAGCTTGCACGGCTACGGGGATGGGATTCAGGATGTTTTTCTGCATGGACTTGGGAAAATGTTGTGTTTTTTTTTTTTATGTAAGAGCGAAAATATTGAGTTCAAAAGTTGGACAAGAATCCTTTGCTTCTTTTAGATTCTAAACCATTAGGATAAGCCCTGTTTACCGTCACATTTTCTGCATTATTCTGAGAGTCTGCAGGGATTAATGTATGCGGTTAATTTATGCACATTCGTATAGAAATCCCAATTAAAGTCTCCTCTCTACCGAAAAAGGCTTTGGCATCAGAGGAAGAACTAAATGTATTTATGGCTGAGCAGGAGGTTTTATGTTCTATTGATTTGTACCTGAAACCTGAGCACAGTAACAAAATTAAACCAGCTCCGCTCTAAGAAAACATGTCAACACATGAATGACAACACCAGACACAAGTGGAATACGTGATAATGCCTCAGTGCAATCAGACTGTTGCAATATGCGCGGACATATTGTTCAGAAAGCACGCCAATAGACTCAACAACTGTTTTCCCACATGACCCATTTTCCCCTCCAATTGTCTGGTTATGCAAGTCTGTTTCAGGGCGACAGTTTGACAACATCATTCCAGGAATTAAATCAGTGTCCTCAGTCTGCCGGGCTGTGACAGAGGGCTGATGGAGGGAATAAGGAAAGAGACAAAGACAGCTGGCCGCCACGGTAAAGCCAACAGATGATTTCCGTAAAGTGTTTAATGGTATATAAAAAAAAGGTTTTATTTCAGGAAGCTTTATTTGTCTGTCGAAGGTGCAGATGTAAAACTACCAAAAAACCCAAAAGTAATGTATTTTAACAACTGCACACTGGACATAAAAGTAAAATTTGTAAAGTTAGACAATGTGTTCTGCTCCTGTCTTCTTACACTAAACATACAACCATGCATCATGTTATTTCACCCAAACAATTTTTAAATCTTTTAAATATAGTAAAGCCTCTTCCCTATTAATTTGTAATTAACTCAATTCTTGAGTTATCCTGCAAGCGCCCCCCCCCCCCCCCCCCCCAGGCTTGCTACACAGTACGTGGCCCACGATAGTATCACAATTCATCAGTTTTCTGATATTTGATAAACTGCAACACAATCATATCTTGATTAATAATGATTTCTGATAAAACTGAAGAACATGTACTGACCTCTACGTAGGTTTAAAGCAGGATTAGTGATCTCATTCACAGCTTTTATTGACGTCAGTTTCCTCTTTTATCATGCCTCATCTCTGCACTTCACTGCTCACCAACATTATCCCGCGGTCTTTGATTAACTCCTCTTCACATCACCCTCGTCCATGTCTAAAGCACCAGTGACGCACTGACTGAAATTGACAGAGAACTCCGTTTAGAGCGCTGTATTTTCTTTTTATTCAGACATCGATATTTGGCACAAGTGATACAATAATGGTAATATAATATCAGCCCTAATTCTCTATATGAGTTAATATTACATATAACATCTTGGTTGAATTACAGATTTTCTGGCCACATCAGAATGAAGTTGTGAACACGTCATTAACGTATTATCAATATATCAACATGGTCGTCATTTACAAATCCAGCTGATTCCAGAAAAAAACACGAGTGAGGTTTCTACCTCCCGGTGCATATTCTGTAAGTCCAGTTCCTTTTTAGCTCAGTTTTCCTTTTGGTCTTAATTAAATACTGAGAATAATATTAAAAATATTTTTTTTGGTGGTAACTGTTGGCTTTTTGCAGAGTAATTCAGTTATTTGTCTTCCTGCCAACAGATTGAAGAAAGGATTGACATGCAGGGCTTTTGTGTCTGTGTCTTAAGGCTTGGGGCCGTGCCAGGAAGCAATTAGCTAACTTTGGCTAAATAAAAACACAGTTACCGGACTAAAGAGCTTACCTGGCTTTTTCCCAAGTTTGAAGTTGGCGAGAGTAAAAAAAAATAGTTGCATCACAAAGCCCAATGTAAAGCCACAGTTTCTGGATTTGACATGTTTGTTTAATGAACAGGCCCAAGGTCAAAACAGACCAAAGCTGTTTTCCCCTGACTCCAGTATTTATGCTAAACTAAGCTAAGCTAATTGTTTCTCAACTCTGGCTGAACTATTCACACATACACAGAGTGGACTCAATCTTCTCATCTAAACTGTCAATGCAAATAAAGGAATTTTAAACTTTGGAGTTCAAGTCAAGGGACTTGTGCAGGCATTTTTGAATTTAATGTACGATGAACAACAAGGTGAATATATACTGCAGGGAAGGCAGGGAAGCAGAAGAAGCAAGATGCCGTTTCTGCAAGGGTCAGGGAAGACTGAAAGAGAGGAAGGGCGAGAGTTGTAGCCTGAGTCGGGGTTATGCTAAGAAGGCAGTCGGGGAAGATTAGTGCACATGTGAGAGCAGGAGGGATTTGACCGGATTTCACAGGGTGACCCGCTGTGCTCGTGTAAACATCAACATGAAGGACCCTTCCGCACTTTACAGCAAGGACGCAACAATGTATGGGGGAGGGGGGGGAGGGGGGGGAGGGGGGGGGAGGGGGGGTCGTCATGATGGTTCAAACTGTAGACATGTTTCTACTTATCAATAATTTGGTAAAAAGAAAAAGAAGTATAAACAGAAAAATCTTTGGGCCTCATTCATCACCCACTCTTTAAGCTTACTTAAGCAAATCTCTAGAAGATTGTTTTTGTTTTTTGGGATTGGTTTCTAGTTAAAACAAAATCTAAACTCACTTATGGACATTTGATTGATGACATACTTGAGCAAAATAACCCGTTATTTTGATATCTTTGATTACATTAAAGTATGATTTTAAAGAGGTGATTTAAACAGTTTTATTATGGAAAGAAACAAACTTACAAAAACAACAAGTTTCCATGTATCATTTTTTATAAATCAATTTGTTAAAGTGTCTCAGAAATTGTGCTGTGCACCTCACAAGAATTCATCTTACAAGGACACGGGGCGAGAAAAATTCATGGGATTAAAAAAAACGTAAATTTGAGTCTTCTGAAGAACAAATTCAAGAAAACACGTTTGTTTGGAGACATCGGTAAATGAGGCCCAATGCGACTCTCAGTCTGTAGTGTCTGTTGTTTTTTTTGTTGCTCTTTGTACAAATCCCTGTCTTTCTTTTTGTTTAAATCCATCCATCCATTTCTCAACCCCTCCAGTCGAGGAGGACGGTTGTCCAACAATGAGTCTTGTTGAGCTTGTTGCCAGGTTCTGGCTCATTCATGTTAGGTCTCTGTAAATACTATGATGAAGAGTATTCAGACCTGCTCTTTGTGGTAGCTTTAATAGTGATTTGGCATTGTATAAATAAAACCTGGTAGATTGAGTGAAGTGCTGTGTGACCATAATGAACCTATAGGCAGTCATAATGAAGAATAGAGCAAGAAACCAAAGCTCTGTTAGCGGTGGCATCATGACAAACTACACTTGATAAGCAACATTATCTTATCAGTGTTGTAGTAACAAACGGCATCCATAATACTCTGTCGCCATGGTGTAAAAATAGTTCATCCCTATAGTGATGCACCAACACAAACAACATAAAATAGTTTGGTTTCATATTAACAGCGAGGCCCGACTAGAAGATGAGCACAGCTGTCGACGCAGCAGATGGATGGAGGGTGCTTCAGTAAATCCATCCTCTACTACATTAACTCTTGGGAAGTGAAAAGAGAAGAACCCTAAATGCTTCGCTAGTCACTAATTAATTATTTTGCACAAGGCATCATTACCGGATGTGTGCGATGAGTGGTGCTGCTACCCCTCTAAATACCACAAGGCATCATTATGAGCCTTAAGGAGAATCAGTGGCGTATGGAGAGCTTTTCCCAAGCTAACGACCAGGGATCACCCATGCATTGGTGATCCCTGGTAGTGGGCTTACTTCACCGCGACCTCCAACCCCCATCCGCATTCCTCCGCCTGACAACAGCCCAGGGAGCAAAAATAGCTGAGATTAGCCTAATCTCCACACTTATCACCTCAGCCCCCTCCTAGGACTGTATCTGTCATCTGTCTGCTCACTGTACGCTGCACACCATGCTGAAGGAGACTTGGGGATATCCCACGGGCATGGAAACAAGATCAAAGCTGCTTTCGCTGTCTGCTTTCTTACTATGGATGGGGTTAATATGAAGAAAAAAAAAATCATATTTGAACTGAATATCAGAATAAAGCTAAAAAAAAAACATACGCAGCAGATGTTGGAAGTAGCAGCAGATGTTAGTTTTGTTGAACCCCTGCAGGCTCCAAAACAAAACATTGCATGTATCGCTTCTCTGATTCAGTGAGTTGTGTTGCATAAAAAAACCTGCTTCTATTTGTCTTCCACGGCATATTTAGGACTTAAAAACACTTTTCTTTGCAAATGACAAAAAAAGTTTGTGCCTCCTGTCCTGAGAAACCGTCCTCTTCTTCTCCGTCTTTGCTTCTCGGTGTCACTACCTCTCCGTCTCTGTGTCGCCACTGCGCGGACATGTCTGTTGTTATCTAACATCAAATAAAAGGAAAGGGCCCGAGCGGAAAGACAGACTGACGGGGACAGTAAGAAATGGAAAAGGCAGAGACAGACATAGAGCCAGAGCCAGAGAGAAATGGAGGTACTCCCAGTGGAGGAGTATACAACATTTGAAATGTCATACATCAGCTCGCAGTGACAGTGTGATACAAAGTGACCTATAAAGCCTGGTTACTAAAGGCTGACTTATGCGACTCCATGAATGTGATCTGTCAGCAGCTTGTTTGTTTTAAAACATCTAGGGTTCTACTGGAATTTTAAATACAGATTTTACAATACACAAAAAACATACAATATAGATTCCGTTTAGATTTTGAAATACCATTAATTGCAAACAAAGTGCTTTCTTCCTCTTTCGCTCATGGCAGCTTTTGGTGAATAAAATGCGTTTGAAGATCTGTATGTATCTTAAATCTTCAGTACATTTTGGTTCTCTCCATCATTAACATGAACAGAGGTGATGTCATTAAATGCTGGCATCCAAAGTGAGAGTCCCCTTAACTGCAGCAGACCTGCACGTTGAAAACAGATTTTTAAGAACCATATTCATAGCTTCCTTAGCCCCATTCACATGACATGGGACACTATACATTTGTTTGATCTCCGAGTTTCATGGAAGCATGTTTTTGTGTTTCTCATGCCCTTTTTAAAAAAAAAAAAAAAAAAACGTATTTCACATTCCAGCATCACAAAGGCTTGCTCGTTATGAAGGCTGATTCACAGAGAAAGCCATCTTAAATCCATCAGAGCAGCTAAATCTCAAAATGAAAAAAGATGGACGACATGCTTGGTAGCAATAAGGACAATTTGTTCAATCTTTGAAAGCTCTTATTTTTGGTTAGAGCCTTAAGAGCCTAAATGTCAAGTCTGGAGGATACAGAAAAACAACCATCTTATTTGTAAGATAAGATATAAGAAAATTCCAAAACTTCATACAAGATCTGTTTTTCTGTCCCTTAAAATAATGTCCATAAGGGAAGAGTTGGTTGTTTGTGGAAGTATAATCAATTTGTTTTATTATTTGCAATCTTAATTCAGTGCTCAATGCTTATCTTCCCCTCTCCTTATTAATTTTTTATTAAGTATTGACAACACCGGCTCTGTTCTTGAGTGTGTGATACGTTCAATAATTAATTGATCATTTCCTGCAGCCGCTGCAATTCACATTTTTAAATTTGTGACGTTAATAAAATTGTGTTTAGTGGAGTTGCTATGCAGGCATTACCATGAAGGTATTCATTTGATGGCCTCCTCGTTGTTAACAGGTTTTTACCAGTATGGGATAAAATATTTATTTCCTCATTTAATAAAACACAGACATAAAGCAGAGCTCTCTCATCATCGTATTTAAAGCTCTATTTTCTTCCTGCTTTTACACCGAGGGTGTGACAATTAACCCCGTACTCGAAACCATATGGTCGACCAATTAACACTTTCTACTGCAGTTAACGAGACCAACTAGCAACAGAAGGAGCGCCCTGCGACTTGGCGAGGGAAAAAATGGGTTAAATCTACAGGAGCAGAAGAGGGAATAACTCCCCTCTTTCAGGCATTAGAGGATGCTGGGATTTTCCACCCCGTGGGCCGAGAGCGAGCTTCCCCCAGTGAGCCGAGCGAGAACATGACTCAAAGCACATTACGTTCATCGTCAAAGAGCGGCGTCTTAAAACAGAGAGGACAAGAACACAGGCAGCATGTGAGGGAAAAAGCATTGTCCTTCATTTTTTGTTTGCTGGGCAAAATTGGACTGGAGGAGTCCATTAGGCTGTTGTGTGTGTGTGTGTGTGTGTGTGTGTGTGTGTGTGTGTGTGTGAGTGTGTGTGTGTGTGTGTGTGTGTGTGTGTGTGTGAGTTCACTGATGTGCGTGTGTGTGAGCTTGAGTGACAGGGAAAGAGGGAAATGGACAGAGGAGAGAGAGGTTTTGGAGAAAATCAATTAGACTAAATTTAGGACGATAAGAATCAATGTGAGATTCAGAATAGTTTAATAAAAAATAATGTAAATCTCAAATCAAGTTAACACCTTACAAATATGAAGATAAACATCTGAATGACTCCATTTTGTATGTTATTGTATTTTTAATGCAAATAATTGAAAAAAACAACTGGTCATTATTGGAGTGTACTTAACATTGATGTTAGTGAGTTCTGACACTGCTGTTGCCTCTTAGTTTAACAGTCCCTCTCTTCACAACATGTCAAATGTGTGACAGGCAGATTGTCACACATAAAGACACGTGACAGAGCTCTTTAGCCCCCCGCAGGCGGCAACTCCCTCAAACAAGACAACAAATGTCTGCTTCGCCTCCCCACAGCCTGCTCGGTCATGCTCTGCGGTACTGTTTGAAGGGTGGGGTTCCCAAACAAAGACTACAATAGCCTTTGAGCGTCTTCTGAATAAAAATTTAAAAAAAAACATCCATGTTTATCATCACTCACATCCAATCCATAGCGAAAATGATCTTCTTTGAATACAGAACAAACACTATCACATGCTATCCTGTCAGAAAGCCAAACTTAAATACTAAAGATGCAAAATATGGCCATTGCTTAACATGAAAATGCTAATCTGTTAGCATTTTTCATGAAAAGGGGGAGCTGCAGTTTTTTAAGGTTTGCTCAACCGAACGGGATGAAACATTCACAAACACCACTCTACAGCCGAACACTGATGAAAAATGCAAGAGAGAAGACGAGGGAACAGTGAATTCACTACTCCGAAGCCAAGTGCTGCTGCACTGGACAGCGAATGTGCTTCTTCTCCCCGGCTTTAGTGACAAGTGAAATCTGTCCAATTATGGATGTTTAGCATCCACACTTCACTTCTGTCTACTGATATCATATAGAGCTGCGGCTTAGTTTCCTCACATTATGTTACCGATCCTCAGCTCTGGGACTGTTGTTGGTGGTCTAAAATGCTTTGTGAACCCACAGATCAAATATCCACCACACCTCTTAATAAATGGGAATTAAGTTTGGTGTAAGTCAGCTAATATGCCAACTGTCTGCTCACACTGAGCTAACAAGCTGCAGTTTAGTGTTGGAATTTGTCCATCAGGCTCAGATGAACGGTCCACAATCCATCTGCACCTGCAAAAACCTTTACAAGATTTTTTACTAAATAAATCATAGTTATGTGTAAATAAACAGAAATATTTTTGCAATGCATTATGATGCCTAGCTAGTATAGACATTCTGATTAAATTAAATGGCATCAGAAGTAGAGGCAGGGCGCAAACGTTAAGTGATTGACCTTTGTGCATTATTCCATGATTTATATCTCCTCCTATGATGCATTTAAAACAAAAGTTAACTTCACTCGTCATACATCGGCTGGACATCAGATCACAAACTGCGCTTTTAGGTTGCTGCCTTACAAAAAACAAAAAACATGAAATCTGTAGAAAGAATCATATCCATTCATCAACAGCTGATGAATGGGTTTTTTTTCTTCTAAATGACGTGTTCGTCTCCAGGCACAGGCACATCCTCCTTCAGTGTCCTCAACATACCTCTAAGTCAAAGCAGACCTTTGTCAGCAAAGCAAGGTCCAACGTCCTCAGGTCTTCCTGGTGGGACTATAAATTTAAATCCAACCAGCTGTGCAGCCTCACCTCGCCTTCATGTGCAGCAGCAGATTCAGAATCTAGGCTATGAAACACCTGCTCGAAAGTGGAAGTTGCTAACTGCTTCTCCTCACAGAATTCCTTTTAGTTTACCCAGCAATGTTGTGATTTATTCTCAGAGACCGTTAACGTTCAACGCAAAATATTCATTATTTTGAGTTGTGCTACAAAGTAAGTTTTTGTTTTGACTCCTCCAAACTAGAGATGTTCCACTACCATTCTTTTCCTTCCTGACGCGGATTAAGATAATTAGCCTCGAGTATAGGCCGTCCTGGAGTACCCTGCTGATACCATCAAGAAAAACATACATACAGATTGGTAGAAAAACACTGATTGTTGACATTTAGCATGGCTTTGGCTGACATTACAATCTAGCAAGATTCCTGTTGCTGTTTTCATTCAATAATCTGCCTGACCTGTTGATTTTAGGGGCTTATTGGTTATGGCAGTGGTTACCAACCTTTATCCCTCAGAGACCCCCTCATTTGCATGTAGAATAGATCAGCCCCCTTTGGTGAGGTCTTTGGTGAACCCCATCATGGGGGGGGCGCAGACTCCAGTTGGGGAACCAATGGGTTATTGTACTAGATCGAATTACCTGACATACTTGAGATACACAAAACTTCGGCAATATCAGGGGGCCAATATTTAAAAACTGAACTTTACACACGCATTGTTTCGTCTTTTTTCTCCCCACAATTTGCTGCAGTCAAAAGGTATTTGGTATTGGATGGCTGGCTGATCTTTACAAAGTTTCTGGTTTGCAGAAAATGACATGTATCTTTGTGTATTCAACAAGCATTTAAACAGATCTGTTGTGCAAGCAAACGTCTGTGTTCCGCCTTCAGGCTACTCTGTATGAAATATCCGGATGCACACACACAAACACCTCAACATGACACATTCTCCTGACAATCCCGAGCCCCACACATCACATCACATCACATCAAACCAAAGCACGTAACAGGAAACGGTTGCAAATAGTCATCAGCCCAGCTTCAGCTCAAACGCAGCTCTGACGCGGACTCCCGCAGCACCGTCACATTCTCTGCCTCTCCCGTGCGCGTTTCCGCCGATTAAATGCCATTGGAGAGAAGACGACAATGAGGCGAGGCTCCTTTAATTATCCTCCCATAAATGCCATTTGCTGTTCTCTGTGATGAATGCATGTTAACTTTCTCTATAGGCTCACGTTG
The DNA here is from genome assembly GCF_963584025.1 of Labrus mixtus. NCBI lineage: Eukaryota > Metazoa > Chordata > Actinopteri > Labriformes > Labridae > Labrus > Labrus mixtus. The sequence continues at coordinate 6,787,450 of NC_083628.1, read as the reverse complement.
TCACTGTGATGAATTGCATGTACTGTAGGTGCAGCTTTAAGAGAGAGGAGGTCGATTGCGTGATTACTGCAAACACGCACAAAAAAAAACAAAAAAAAACAAAAAAAAACGACCGGGTCACATTTTAAAAACCTTTGTACTCACTTTGGTTACAAGCTGCAATTACAGAGAGAAATAGGGTCACTACAATAGAAAATCAATCAGGGTAACTTAGTACGGGAATTACTGTTGCTGCAGTGTGACGTGCACAACGATAAAGTGTAACACACACACACACGGCCCTCTTCCTTTTGTTTCTTCTCTTTCCATCAGTGTTTCTCTCTCTTGCTCGTCGCACACATGATTCAGCACACCTTCTGTGTGTGTGGGTGTGTCTGTGTTCGTGTGTGTGTGTGTGCACTCCTCTGCACCTGTGTCCCTGCATGAGACAGGGGCGGTGGCCTCAAGGCTCTGTTGACTTGGCATAGTCTATTCAGACTGTATAAACCCAGGCCGACTAATCTCCTTTAGCCACAACCTGTCTGTTGCTGAGGTGGCAAATTATAGAACACAGTGACTTCATCGTGATCTCCTTTTCTCACCTTACGTCGCCTGTGCCCTCGGTCAGTTCATTGACCTAACCACCATGGGAATATTTGTTTTCAATTAGTGCTGAAACAAAATACAATCAACAAATTAATAAATGGATCTTTAAAATACAGTGCAGTTGTTCTGATACAAATGCCTCTGATTCTGCCTAAATTTACGCCAATTAATGCTCATGTGACAAATCTCTATTAGCCCACCTACAGTTTGTGTAGTGTGACTAGCAGCTACTGTTCAAGGGCAAGAGGGAAGAAGACTTCACAGCTAGCAAAGAGTTTAACAAAAGCTAGAGCTAGAAAAATTTTTATCAACTGATGATGGTAAAATTAAACATTTTTAAGCTTTTTTTCAAATGAAATGTTAGATAATCGGGTGAAAACAAAAAAGAAAATAGTTTTTATGTTAAAAAAATAAGTTATCAGGCACACACAGGATGTCAGGGGGACGCTATCTGAGCTGCAGCTAACATTAGGTTAGCTAAGCTTGGTTTGAAGGTTTTCGAATATTTTTTCATGATTCGCTTTTAGTGTACTGAACCAGGTCATAAAAAACAGTTATTACATCTAATGAGGGTCGGTAGTATAACCTAAAACTGTCAAAGAATAGTACTTTAGTTGTATCATAAAGGTATCCTACTAGCAAACAGTTAGCAAAGTTGAGAAAATGTTTTTGAACATCTATTACAGTGGGTTTTTTTTCCATAAGTAAATTATCAAGCACAATGGCCAATCATTTTATGTTTCCAGTTCCTCAAATATAAGTATTTTCTTTTCGTCTTCATAAGCAGATTAAAGAAATGTACTTGGGTTCTGGAAAATATGAATGGGAATAACACACATGCAGATACATTTCTTTACATTATCGCATCTGATTTTGTAAAAGATTTGTATTGGATACAGGCGGGGTATGCAACAGAGTAATAAATCACTACAGCTCTGTTTTTTTTTTTTTTTTATCACACACAAGAACCTGACAAGGTGTAAAGGTGCATGCGAACATTCACACCTCCACAGTCAGTGTGTTGACATTCTATGTATAAAGATGGAAGAGTTAAAAACAGGTCTGCGGTCTCACTGTCACGCAACAGTGTGGGCTATTTCAATGGGAACCAAATTTAGCCAGTGTCTGTGAAGTCTCCTCTCTTGCTCCCACGCACTGAACTGGATACCCAGGTCAGTTGGCTCACATTTTCCTCCTTTCAGATCAATTTACCGACCTAGCCGGGGAATCAACCGTGCACCTTTGCCACGGCCGAGGTCTCCCTGCAGACTCTATAATTAAACAGATCATCTGCAGCATGCTCTGCGGTCTCCTGTGTCCCGTAAACAAAACAGCAAAACAGAGGGAGTTAAAAAGACAAACCTAGGGGCGCTGGTGGCGCGGTGGTTAGTGCGCACGCCCCGTGTATGGAGGCTGTCGTCTCAAGCAGGCGGCCCGGGTTCACATCCCACCTGTGGCTTCTTTCCTGCATGTCATTCCCCACTCTCTCTCTCCCTGATTTCCGACTCTATCCACTGTCCTGTCTCTCCATTAAAGGCATAAAAGCCCCCCAAAAAAATAAAGACAAATCTAAACGGTTATCCTTTTAAACTAACTGTTGTACGAGGTGAAAGCGTACACACATCTGCTCATGTAGACGTGACTCAATCCGTTGCATTAGTGGTCACAGTAACAGGTTGTACTTTTGCACATGACAGCCTCATGATTCTGCCGCTGACAAAGTGAAACTGCACATAAGGGGTTAGCATAGCTGCCACTTCCTACATACAGCTGCTAAGTGCCTCACGCACATTCAGTTCATATTCCTATGACTATACTTCTGATTGCATGTGAGCGTTCATGAAATGAATCACTGATTAAGGGAAGGCCCCATTATGATATTCAAATGTATACTGAGCCTCTGATTGGCAGGCGCTCATGAAAACGACTCTTCAGGGCATATTTATACCACAACTAATTTCTGCTGATGACACAATGGCACGAGTTGACAATACAGTTTCATCACCGAGTGCAAAGTGCATCACACAGGAACCCTACTGTATGTTTTATAGATGAGGCTGTGCAGTGCTTCTGACACAGAAAATAAATATAAATAGTACTGTGATGTATCTACAGTAGCGGGTATCACATAAGATGGTGCAACTGGTAACATTGCCTCATTTCCTGTTAGTGTAGTTTGTTTATGCTGACAACAGGATGAGGGAAGTGTTGTGTAACTCTCCAAGTGTGAGTATCCAATGTATCAAACGGTATCAAAGTACAGTTGACTCTGCAACATGACCAGACACCATGTTCAGTGACACACTACAGTATCTGTTTAATTAAAGATGAAAACAAGGCCTGAGATGGACAGGCAATGTGTCAAAAGACTTATTACATATTTATTCATTGTACTGAAGAGTGTATTTGATAATTACTCACAGAAAGGGTGTGATGTTGTTAAAATGTCCTTTGTTTGAACAGTGCATGCTTGTTACAACATTTTGGAATTTATTATAGTTCCGACATTATACTTGCTTATATTTATTACAATATCCAATATTTACATGGTAGCCCATGATGTGTTCTTTATGTAGACAAGGCATCTCAAAATCTTGAGCCCAAAGCTTCCACTTCCTATTTTTAATATAGTCAGGTTTGACTATTTGAATCCTAATCATCAGTGATCATAAATGCACCCGTCAGTGAACATAGACATAATACTACACAGTATGAAGTTAGAAGATGTGCCTTTATGTAGAGTAAGACATTAAATAGGTTTAGTGATACCTTATATCAGAAATTAAATGTGATGCTATAAAGATGCTCTTAGTTAAAAAGGTTTGTAACGGATACATTTTAAACCGTACAGCAAAGGAGAAATTCTGCCCGGGGATTCAGAAAGGGTACATGCACCCATGGGGGCTGGTACGCTGCCACAAGCCCAACCTGAGCCCTCGTCCTTGGGCTGGGATCTGGTGGGAGGTCTGGTGGCTGTGATGAGCCAGATGTGGCACTGGGCGCTAAGGGGATTCTCTACCGCAGTTGAAAACCTTGACTCCTTGTCTGCTTTTGCATTTATTATTGAAAACATTGAACCAAATTTAGCACTAGTATCTGAGAGCTTCTGCTGGTTACATGAAGATTTCAGCACTGTGTCAACGTTACAGCAGAAGTTGGGACTGTGAGGTCACTGGGATAATTAGCTCTGTATCTGAAAGGACATGAAATAAAAAGACCAAAACATGAGGGAAGCAGGCTCAGAAAGGAATAGGGGCAGGGGGCAGTAATGTCCTTGAAAGATCTGAAAAGTCCTGACATTACAGATAAAAGGGCGAAAAATGCCCCTGTTACTGTGCTCATTATTTTATTGAATTATTAAATAGCCATTAAATATGTTTCCCTGCAGGCTGATGTAGGTGAGTGTTAGGAACCCATGACTAGGGTTTTTTTTTAAAACATATATAGTTGTGAACATGGATGCATTTAGCAAAAAAAGAAGAAACATTCAAATTTTATACTTTTTTCTCGCCAGCTGATTAAATCATGTCCTAAATCTACTCTCCTTTTTGCTCCTTTTTGGTCGCCACCAGTTCCTGAAGGAAATGTCCTACACTATGGCTGCTTTTCAAGTTGTAAAATGTTTGCAGACAGATGCTACATATTCATTAATCAGACAGAGAGCAACATTATCATTCATTTCAAATCCTCTTTTTGTCCATCTAAAGAACTACTTTTTGCTCATGCTTGGTTTCCCCGAGCTCCTGAGAGAAATAGTGTGTGTTTCAGATTCTTCTGTAAAGACTTCACCACATTCACATGCAACCTAACACTGCTTTTTTTGCTAGAGTAGATAGCACATAATGGTATTTCTCAAATTGTATTCACTGACAACAGCGATACTGCTGTCGCTGGAAAAGGGATAAATGAAAGCTGGAAGGTTTTAAAACCAAAACAATGAGACGAAAGATGCTAAAACTCCCATTAGATCTGAGGAGGTCTGTATGGAGGTTAATATGAAAGTAAAGATTAGTTCAAACGAAGTTCACTGTTGTGCCAAGATGTTTTAAACCATGTCAAAGAAGCAAAACAACATGCCCTTGAAAAAGCATAACCCTAGGCACCAGATGTAACTTAGTCTGCACTTCTTACTGCCCTTTCTAAAGCTCATTCAAAATGCCTCAAACACTTTCTGTGCTCTCACGAAAGGGTGCAGGTTACACGATATGGAGCCACAGATATTGTACAGTGAAAACATGTCGATGTCGTTTAGAATTACTTAAAGTTTGGTGTTTAAATGGCCACAAGGAAACGAGAGAAATCAAGTTCCTTCCAGACGTGCAAACGGTGAACCCGCCTCTGTTTGGTTGGTGCCGGTCTAAATTGTGGTGTTTGAGCATTAAGCGTATTTACTACTCTGCATGACCTTCACACTGAACGCTGCAATTTCCCTCAGCAATGTGCAATGCAATAATTATGTGTGAGCAAACAAATGAAGCATGATTGAACAAACAGAGAATCAGGCATGCAGATAGGACTAGTCGCCTGTAGAATTCAAAAATACGCTGAATTCAGACCCTGTAGGATCCATCTTTTAGAGATAGTACTCTCATTCAGACTTTTACACCGACGTCATTATTTCTCTGACTAATTGGCACAGCCAGATGGAGTCATCTACTTCTCCTTCTCTAATGAGTGACATTCAAGTGAGTTGCTTAAATTAAATGTAGCAGTCCCTCTGTGGCCACTAATGCTGTGTACACTCAGCTCTTTTATTTAGAACACGCAGAAGTCACTTTCCAGAGGTCCAAGATTCCTCTCTTTGGCACAAGCACTTTAAAAATGAAAGCTGGTCGTTGACTGAGAAAAATTAGAGACAAAATAAGAGGACTTTACCTCAGGCGAAATATTCGGGTACCTTTTTTTCCTTTCCTGATCGGCTACCTAGACTTAAGAATTGGACGATACCCAGTTTCCCTCTGACTAGTCTGATAAAAAAACAAAAAAAAAAAACATGGTATTAAATAAGCCTCTTTATTTGGAGCTATATATTGGTTTAAATTTATTGACTCAAAAACAATAAATTATACAGTCTTGAAATTTCTGACTATGTAACACTGATAGCTGAAATTTTGCTAGCTCGGTTTAGCTGGCACTCCTGCTAGCAGCGCACTGTTTCTCTTAGCTTCTTTAACACAGTAGTTGCTGATGGCAGCCATAAATTATATTATTGCTGGTTAGTTTATTGTTTTGGAGAAGAAGAATCTAGTTGATATTTTTTTTTAATCATAAAATATGGTATCATTTCCTTGCATTAGCAGCCATACTCGCTCCACTGTAGGCAGTCTGGGAGGCTTTTCTGACACTTGTATAAGTATTGAAACAACACTGATGTTGACACAGATAAAGCTTACTCTTGGGAACATTTTTTTTAACAGTGCATATCCAGATCTGATCAGACTAAACAGAAACAATCTTCTCCAGTGGGATAAGAATTAAGCTTGTTGGGGTGTCAGCCCTGAGAGACCTTTGACGTGTCTGACATTTAGATCTATGAGAAATATGGAGGAATAACTCGAGTAGACAGTGTTGATGAACCAACAAATCTGACTTAGCTCAGTTCTGACTGTCCAGGCTGCGCTGATATATATAATAACTGCAGATGGAGGGAAGAGATGGTGACGAAGTGAAAGATGGTGGAGGGGCACGACAGATGAAGGAGTGACGGATACACAGGCTGGAGGATGATTTATAGTCCAAACTCACAGTCTGATTAACTAACAGAGTCCATCCCAAAGCTGATGTAATGATGCTGCGCTGCTAGAAACCCATTATGATGGCAGGAGACTGAATTTGTCCCTCCATTACTGCGCTAATCCAGCATCCTACACCTAACATGGTACGACAGCTTGGAATTTTTCCACCCAATGCCTTTTCTTTCTTCTCGAGTCTCCTGTAGATGTGTCTGACTCACTGTTGTATTATTATTCAGTTTATGAGGCCACACCAAAATAACTGTTTCCAGTTTCTATACTGCGTTTCTGAGCATACTGGAGTCAGAAACAACAGCATCCCAGAGAGGGGCTAAAGAGGGCTAAGGCAGAGCAGTATGACATGCTGTGAGAGTGAGAACAGGCACGCGAGGAGCAGAGCCAGAGAGGAAGAAACAGGCAGAGTTTGATAAGCAGGACGGAGACAAAGAGGAATGACGGAGCGTGAGGGAGACGAGCTGAGAGTGCAGGGCTGTAAAGCTCCGCTCTTATATCCGAGCATTTCTGACACATCCCCACATACTGCACTGCCTGCCGCCCTGCATGCTCCCTGCAGAATCACATTAACCTTGAGGCACCGTCTATTTGTGTTTCTAACCTGGGCCATACCATCTCATCCTCCCACTGTGCAAACTAAACAGCAGCAGTATATACCGGAATACTGGATTTCATAATCAACATCCCACATGTTGTGCATGTCTAAGATAAGCTCTCTTTCAGAACAGGGGTCGCATGTGTCTGTGAATCCAGCCTCGAATACAAATTTGTGTTTTAAATTCTGAAAAGTCAGGTTTGAAAAATAACCAACATGGCTCAGTTAAAAAATGTTTTTTCTAAAAGACACCTCCTTATCCTCTCTTTTACAGGATTTTAACATAAAATGATTTGCAGTGTAGACATGTCTGTGCTTTAACATAAAGTTAAATCTCATTTGTTTCTGATTCATATTAACACCTCTGATTTATTTCTATAAAAATATTGATTAACCTGAAATCCTTTACAGAATTTGACAGTTATATCACTTCTATAGTACATCTGGCAATCAGGGATTATTTTTGATCTCTTTCTACTGAAATATTCTCCTCGTATTTCAAATACTTAAGCAAAGCTTGAATCCGGCTTTGCTGAAGCATGAATAATACTTTTGTTTTCTAAATGCCACATTAATGCACCCAGGGTAATACAGTACAGCACACTTTAAAACACACACTCACAATAAAACATAAGCCAGCATAAACACTGTAAAAGTCTGCTGCCTCACAGGTACTTGAGCACAAAGATGATCCCTTCTCGCTTTATAATGTTCACTGATCCGTAACAGGGGGAATTGGACAAGCTGCACGATTTCAATATTTATGGTGTGATAAGTTTAGGGCACAAAATGTTCAGCAGTACAGCTTTTAATTTGCTTGTAAACGCTTATAAATCATTTAATTTGCAAAATGTATATTTTTACAATCAAACTTGTTTCTGTAAGTACAACAGTTTGCAACATTTTATACAGTTTATAAGAAAACAAATTTGAATTTTATCTCCTCTGTGTTTGGGCCCCTTTTCTGAAGCTCTACACAGCTTGTATAAGGAATGGGTAAAAGTACTCGAGTTGTTTTTGATGTTATTACCCGGGTAGCGTTTCATTACTCGCACAGCCGTGCATGCATTTGCGTTCAACTCAGTTAGCGTTAGGTGTGTAACCGTCTCTGTGGGTTTGCCTAGCTGAAAATACTAGAAGTGAGAACATGGTAAACGGTACACAGAGGTGTCACTTCTTCAGCTTTATTTGACATATACGCAGCAGGTGAAGCGCGGTGCAGCGAGCCACATTACAACCGCTTTTCAGCAGCTACAGTTACTCTATAGGAACACTCGAAAGACGAGAGCACATAAAAGAAAAAGACGAAGATAAAGTACGGTGCAATATAAGTGGCGTTAAACTTGCAGTTGGATGTTCAGTCACATTAACCACATGAGCTTAAAGCACAAGGAGAATCCAGTGGAGACAGACAACCGCCATATCATTTGCTAACCATGTTAGCACACGTCGTTGTGATGATACCATAGCGGAGAACATGAGCCGTATGTACAGACAAGCTAATAACGAAATAACAGTGATTGGAGATATGGTCCCATTGAGTGTTGTGGAAGAAGAAGACTTCTGCGATTTGATGTCGTTTGTCGAGCCGGAGTACAAGTTACTGTACCATCACGGCTAACAGCTGTTGTGAGAGTGGAAAAGATGTATAAGGAAGCAGCAGCAGAATTGTGCTAAACATCAGTGTCCGTTACTACAGTCTCTGGGACAGCTCTCTCCATGGAGTCATATCTTAACATCACTTCTCATTTAATTCAGAACTGGGATTTAAAGGCTGATGTCGTACAGAAACACAGCACTGACGAGCGACACACCCCAGAAAACATAGCGTCTGTGTCTGCCAGAGGGTCTGCGTCTTTGTGGTAAAAAAAATAGAAAAACCAAGAGTACCCGAGTGCTAGTTCATAATGTGAGAACTGGAGCATTTGGATTCCTGTAAATTCCCATCCCTAGCTTGTATATTTTCTCCGTCTTTTATGATTGTACTTGTAGTCCTACTTTTTTTATTTTTTTCTGAAAACTGAGCAACATTTTGAATCTCCATTATTAAAGAGATATCTTCAAACAGTGCAGTATGTGTCCTCTCAAGAATGTAATCTTAAATTGGACCCTAACAACAACAACAACAACACAATTTGCTTGATCCAGTGTAACAAACAGCCTGGATGACAGCGCTTATAACGACAGCCACAGTCAGACGGCGAGGGACAAAAAGGGCGCTGTGGGGCAAGGACGCTCAGGACGAGGTGTGTCAGAGAGCGGGTAGCTCATTAAAAAATAAGGGCTCTGTAGTCAGCCATTTATATTTTTATCTCTGTTACATTACAAATAAAACAGGATGTAATTCTGCTTTGGTCATGACGTGCAAAAAGTATCCATCTGCAGGAGTGATTCGGTCACGATGCAGAGAAGCACAATCTTTCTATCAATCAGTGCGTAATGAAATTGTTACCAGGAGAAGGAGGAGAGTCGAGCTTTGTTAAATAGTCTGAGTCAGGGAGTGCAATGACTCAATGGAGAGTAATAACATATCACTCTCAGTTATGTCCGGTGGGGTTTGACCTTGTGGATGTTTGCACCAAATGCACAAGAGGCAACTACAACTGCTTTCACCAGCAGATCACTGAGACAGAAGATAATGTAGCCTCTTATATGCCTTATTGGATACCTCTTCACATAAAAGGTAGACTACAGAAATGTATGCCTGAATCCATACAAACCATCATACGTATAGTAAGAAGTAGAGCATTTCAGGCTAAAAAAAAAATGGAGGAATGAATTAATTTCACCCATCAATGAGCCGAGACTGGCATTAGCAGTTGTTATCCATAGATAAGCCCCCTGACTAGAGGTGATTGACAGCACCTATTAGTTTTATACGTGCACAGTCATATCCTGTGCAGTAACCTTTCAAGGTTGTTACCATGCTGCTGGGGAAAGCACCCAAACAGAGGAATACAAAAAAAAAACCATAAAAACCTTCCCCAGCATCTCTTTCCTGATTTGCTTTCAAATCTATACTCTCTGTAGTTTTTCTGCTCATGATATTCACAAAGACAAACATACGCACCTCCTCCCACTGATGAATGTATCTGATGAGTCGGGACAGTCTCAACAGGCGAAGAAGACTGAGGATCTTGGTGAAGCGGACGATTCGCAGGGCGCGGGCTGTTTTATATACCTCTGAGTCAAAGCCTTTCTCTACTATTAAAAAGATATAATCCACTGGAATGGACGAGAGGAAGTCCACGACGAACCAGCTCTTCAGGTAATTCATCTTGATGACCTTGGGGTCGAGGATGATCTCAGAGCTCTCCTCGTTGACGATCCCCGTCCTGAAGTTCATGACCAGGTCCACCAGGAAGATGGTGTCCGAGGCCACATTGAAGACCAGCCAGGTGGTGGTCGTCTGCTCTGAGAAGAAGGTTATTCCCACAGGAATGATGATTAGATTCCCCATCATCATGATGAGCATTATCAAGTCCCAGTAGAACCTGCAGAGCGAGAAATAAATCAGTAATGCAAGAGAAGAAAACATGTAGAAAATAGAAAGAGTACCAGAATGTACTTGAAGCAGCAGTCAGAGTAAACTACAGTTTTCCTTTGGTCTCTTTAAACACTAGACATAACTTCGCTGTTAACACCTCTTTGTGTACTCATTTTGATTCCGGTGTATTATTGGTTTTTCTGCGTTTAGGCGTCGCAGAAGAATTCTACCGTGAGCGTGGTCAAAATGACCAAACAGCTTTTTAAATATTTGTTTAACCTTGAGTTATGGCCAAAATAAGCCTGCAGATTTTCACTGATCACTGTCTTTTCAGTTGCTTCTCAGCCTAGCAGCAGTGAAATGGTCAACTTTGGGTTTTTTTTTCCCCCTACATTTCTTTGCTGAACAACAAAGAGGACAAGACTATTTACATTATAACTGCATGAGGGTTCGTTTTGACGTCAGAGGAAATGGCTGCTGTGTGATTGTGATTGTAAATGTGTCTGAGCAAATAAAAACGTAAGAAAGGAAAAAATGTTCACGACTGAGGTGTGTGGATACGCAGAGGACTCGGAGTTCTCACATGCTATCCTACAATAGTAATATGATGAGTAATAGATTCAGCTATGACGGCTATGTCGGATAGTGTTCTTATCAAGTCTATTTTTTTGTCAGATAGAGCACAAAGTTATGATTCAAGGACACGGAGGAAAGCGCTGCTAGGCTAGCACTTACTGTAAGTATTAAGGGCCTTCTTAGAACGAGACCCTCTCTGACTGTGTTAATGTCTCTGCCCTCTGTCCTGTGATGAACAGAGTCAGCAGTGATTCATCAGCACCCCGCTCTGCTCTATTCACCACGTGTCCCGCGCCTCGATAAAGGCAGAGCAGCCATGAATGAAAATAGATGCTTTCAGGAATCCTATCTCATGCTAAAAACTCTCCACTGACGCCATCACCGCTGCCTGTTTCTGCTCTGCCTTGCTGCCTGCGCACCGCTGATGTGCAGGATGAAAATGGACTTGCTGGCTGGTTGGCAGGCTGCCTGTCTGGCTGGCAGACCGTCCGTGCAGTAATGGATCTGTTTGAATGAGTTAAGATGGGGCCTTGGCTTTATAAATATCCACAGATCATGTGTCCGATAATTGTCTTCGCTTCAATCACACAGCAGCCATCTAGGTGGTTCAGAATATCCACTATAGGTATTTTTACACCAGCAGGCATTGAACTGGGGCCTACTGAGTGGCCTCTTTAAATGGAGATTGACTTAACACCCTGAGTGGCACATCAAAGTGCAGAAGAGCTTTGATTTATGTGTGCTAGCTATTCCTCTTAAGTTTGGATGGTAGTAGATCACTTAGAACTAGCCTGAACTATTGTCAGGCTTTCAGTCCACTGATGCCTGTTTCTCTGACACGTCAGAAACAAATGTTATTTATATCTAAATGCTTATAAAGAGGCTGCCGTAAAGACATCTGCAATAATTAATTCTTTAATTTGCTTCATAATAAAACAAGACTGAATAGAAATATTCCATATTTGAAGGAAAGGAAAGATAATGGTGATTAAAGTGTGTTGAGTTGACGATCGATGAAACATCATTACCCTCTCTAGTCAGCAGCACAATTACTAGTTGGTTCAACTAATTATTCATTTCATTGATTTAGGCCGCCAATGCGGGTCAAATGTTGTGTGTAAGCTGTAACGCAGCCACTAGCTGGGGCTGTAGCTTCCCACTATGCTGCCTGATGTAAACGAGCACAGTGGACGGATGGCATCTGTAGTGCGGAGGGGTGTGGCAGTATTAAGATCTGGAAAATGGAGATAAAGTTGTACTGGATGTAGGCTGTGTCCGGTGAAGGTTGAATAAAACCACTTGCTGGTGGTGTTAGCACTGTTAACGTTTGCCACATTCGGCACATCGATTTGACATTGTCTACCTGCTGACACTGTGTTCCTGTTTTTAGCTGTGTTAACTAGACTGTCCTTAATGTTATCTGAACGTTTTCTTAACTTCAGACTAGTGGAATATTCTGAATTTAAATGTGCATTTAATCAACAGGGAAATAAGTCGCTAGGAAGTGAATTTAAGCTTTACTTCACTATAGTTAAAACAGAGTAGTATTATGACAACAGGGGAAATAAAATGGGAAATTATAAGGATAAAGCCCTAAAAAATAAAGTTTATGATCTGTTGTGAAGTTATGCATTGCAAAAGTTTGCTGAAACAACTTCTTTTATCAAAACTTATATAGTCATACAAAATGTTATTATATATTTATATGAATCCAAACAAAAGCTTTGGTTTGAAATTCAGAGCCCACAACGTGCCCACATTTCCATGACATTTCTATTCCACTGATGGCTTGAGTAGGTGGTATTTATACTGTTCATGACCTCTAAGACACCCACTCATCTAATGAATAAAACATTGTTTCACTACTAGATTTAGAAGCTAGAAAATGGTAGACTGCAAGCCACGCTGCATGAGACAGACTATGTTTACCAAGTTCAAAGTTAGTCTCTGAGGAATGAAGAGCTTTTCAGATGGTTCTGGTTTTAATGCATTTTACCCCTTTCTTTATGAACAGCAGGCCACGAGGTGGGCCAACGCAGTTTGCTCCAACCACACATGTGACATCATTTATTTTCATTTATATTCAACTCCTGCTTTAAAGGTCCACCTCTTAGAATGAACCAAGCTCCTGTTAAACCAGTAGCTGAACATAGATAATCAAGCTGCTGCAGTCACCTGCATCCTTAGGGTTAGGGTTAGAAGACAATCCCTGAAGCTCTAATGGTCGTACTTTAGCGCATAACCCTTGCAACGGATCAGAGAACCAGATCAGGCTCAGGTTGAAGAATCCTTATCGGAACAATTTCGCTCCTGTTCCTTTCAGCTCATAAGTTTCAAAATAATCAAGTCCAGAGCTCTCCTGTCAAGCAGCCAAGAGAACCCCACACAATCTAACTCAGTCTGCCCCTGTCCAATGTGGGAAGTAACAAGTGCTCCAAACTTTTATCTACTTAATGGATGTTCACAGTGAGAAAATGTGGATTTATGGAAGACTTAACGTCCTCTATCTATTATAAGGCTTATCTTAACGCAGAATTAAACTTCTAAAAATCCTTATATCTGCACATTTAAGTACGATTAAATTTAGGGCGTCCAACATCCCAAATCTAACATTTAGGAATGTAATTCATAAGAATAAAAACACACATTTCTATATGACCTCTAGAGGTTAAAATAAATGTAATGTTCCTAACGTTCTGCACAATACCCTTTAAGTGGCAGGGCAATTTAAAAAGACGAGAAAAGTGATTGTGAGGACATATTACCAGCTACGGTATGAGTATAATAAGATGTTACTTTGTAATGGCTCAGAGCACAGCCATGTGTCCACTCTGAAAGAAGACATCACTGAGAGTCTTTCAGAGTACCACAAAGGCCTCTCCTTAGTATAAGCAGAGGTGGATGAGGCCATGCATGAGGCCTCTCTGAAAATCTATGAATAATGAATATTACTAACCTGCCATTAAACTTTAAGCAGCCACTGTGTCCAAAGAATATGTCGGATATTAAGTTTCAAACACTCGCACAAAGCGATATAAAGCCCACGTGAATGGTGGTGTCATTCAGGGACTGTGCTTACGTAAGAATTTTAATTAAAGCACCACGCTGTGTGTTTTGTTTCCTGTTTTGGAGTATGCATGGATCTGCCACACTAAATGTTTAATATGTGATGTGACAATAAGGGTTCCTAGTGGTGAAGTTCTGCAGCAAAACACATCGACAAAAATAATTAGATGGTTAAGTTGATCCCTAAAGTAGAGGAACAGATTACCTTCTAAGCCTCAGTACAAGGGGAGCTGCCAGACAAAGTGTACCCTTCACCTCCATCATTTATGAACCAGCAGGAGAGGCAGCTTGAAGCTAAGGGATGTAACCTCACAGCACCGTAGCACTTTCAAGCCAGGAGGCAATTTCTCTGGTATAGAGGGACTGTGTCTCTAAAGTGGCTCGAGGACAAGGACTGCCTCTGAAAACCGCCCTTTGGAAAATGTCATGTGGAAGGAACCTGAGCAGGGCTGCAATCGCAAAAACAGTTTCCAATACAGCAGAAATAAATTGGCCAATCTCCTTGTGCTTGGATGACATCAAAAGATGCCCACTTACGACTATATTTGTCTCCTCGTTTCAATAATCTGATTGTGCTTTAAGTCATACATGGACTTAATCCATCATTTCCCATGAGGAACTTTTTATTCCTGTGCTTCCCGACCCAAAATTGTACCACCATAGTTTAAAAATACAGCACACACACCGAAGCCAAAAGGTTTACTGGAAATAAATGTTTTGTTGGTTTTCAATCAAATACCGTTGAGTTATCTTGTGAAATGAAAATGCTTTTTTATTCAATTCCTTTTTGTCATTCCAAAAACGAGACTCAGAAAGCCCCTTCTGCCAAAAAGAAATAAAATTGGAAACAATAATGACCACTTTAAGATATGGTTAGTCATTCCATTGGCAAGTCGAAATTTGGACTTCTTAATACATAAGATTCTTGTACTAAGGTTGCACTTGTGGTTTTGTATGTTGGTATGACTTTTCATATGTCTTTGGGGTTTTTTCATACACGCTATCTACAGGTTTCTACAACATCCACAAACATGCTTTCATAGCACCGTCATTTTTTCGATGTCTGTGTGAAACAAATAAACTAAACTTAACTCAACCCAATATGACAGAACTGCTCAGCTCCTGCCCTTTAGTCATTTTTTGGAGGGGGCAATCTCCTTACATAATTGTTTTCAGAGACTGTTAAGCCCATTGACTGTTGTTTTGGGCTTTTAATCCATGCCCACTGTCATTGTACATCTGTGTGTGCAGATGGGCGTGTGCATATGCCTGCGTCTTTGTTTGGGTGGGTACAGGACATCCCAGTGAGGATTAATTATAGGAGTGCAGTTCAGAACTATGGAGTGTTATCCTAACATCTAATGGTTTTTATTTAAATATTGGTGTATCAATAACAGCGAGGCAGTGCTCCACAGTTACACAGGTCAGAGGAAGAGGACCAGTAACTTTAAAATTCAGCGTACAGTCTCTGAAACTGAGCCCTGCACATACTGAGGCCTGCTGTGAGTTCAGCACCATGGACAGCTCCGTGTTAAAGGCAGAGGCCAGTACCACATGTCCCGACACGTTACATGAAGCTTCAGTGGAAAACAGAGATGATTGTCACCATCAAGCTGTGTCGGGGGACACTGGTGCACAGACTGGGCCAGATGAGATGCTTAATTGGTTTGAGTGGTGAACTGTAAACATGCAGCTTGTGGAGAACCAGCTTGGTGCTCTACCTGATCTCATTTGTTTTGCTGTTTGGAGTCATCGTGCTGGAAATGTGAAACAAATGAGAAGCAGTTTGTCTAGAGTCAAACTGACCGGCCTCATCTGCTACACACATGGTTGCAGTTTCCATCGGGCTGTTTTTAAAACAGTTTGCCATTACATTGCCAATCTTTAGAACAATAGTTCAATGCACTATGGTCTGGAATTCATTAGGTGGAAACAATTGACACTTATTGAGATTCACTGTTAAACTTTTAACTGTGAATGTATTCTTATTTACTTGTAGCAGCTTTGCCTAAAGAGTGTTGTACAGTGTTATAATAGAATATGAAGCATGGTTTAATGCTGATTCTTGTTCATTTATAACACATTAAGTCTTGTGATGTTAAAGTATGTAAATGTAGTTGAATGTACAGTATTTACACTGTTTTTAGTGAATGTTACTGTATGTGACATTTAGATAAAGCCAACAGAGGAAGGGGTTGCAGGATGCTCCTGCAGCTCCTCTCAAACACATTCCATCACGTTTCCTGTCCAACCCTCATGCATTAGTGCAGCTAAATGTTTTGTGCATTTCTAACAATGTATTCTAATGCTGATTTTGGCTAATTAATGCAAGACACGCACATTTTTCCCCCTTAAATCGTCTTCCTGCACGATTTTTTTTTTCTCCGCATTCTGTGCATATTTTTCGGTGTGCAGGCCCGTCGCTGTCTACCGACCGCATACAATGAAGTGTTTACACCCGTGATGGTGCATTGGCACTGTCACGTTGTGTCCAGGTACACAGGGACATGTCGCAATGAGGACCTGGCTCTGTGTGTACGTGTGTTGTTGTGGCTCCAGACAGAAAAACGTGCGCCTTCCCCTGCGAGTGTGTGGGTTTTAAAATGATGACATTCAGCATGCTTTTCCAAGGACATCTCCTCCACACACCTTTACAGCCTTAACGCTTCCCTTATATTAGAATAGAAATACCGCAATGAGACACACACTCAGACGGAGCGCGTTGAGGATCCTTATAGTCTGAACACAGAGGTAGATTAGAGCTTCTGGGCTGTGTGTGTGTGTGTGTGTGTGTGCCGATGACAGAGCGTTATGTGTGAACGTGTATATCTTGCAGACCCTAGGGTGACGGGAGGAGGGAGGGGGGGGGGGATGAGGAGTATAGGTGTCTTTTCCAGCCCTTACCTAAAATCGCTATATGGATGAATGATCCAGTATCCGGCCGTTTGTACCCTCTCCTGCTCTTTCTCCACCGCTTTCTGACTGCCGAACATACGCAAGGAGAACTTATTGACTCCGGGCTGCATCATGGCCCCAAATTGCCTCTGCATAAACCCGTGTTGCCTGGCCGCCGCCTCCAGATCGTCAAAGCCGACCATGGCCTCTTCCCGCTCCCCCTTGAAGCCCACGGAGTTGCCATGGTCCTTCTGGCTGCCCGTGTTATTTTTCTGTATCGAGTCTTGTCTCTGAAAAACATTATTCCCGTCCGCCTTCTCCTCCTTGCTGCTGGAGAACGAATTCGATTTCTCTTCCATGGTGTTTGGACTTTTCCCGTTTTTCTCTTCTTCGTCTTTGCGGCAAAAAAAAAAGCGTTCCGCGCTTCGGGCTCGCCGTGAGATCTCTCTCTCTCTCTCTCTCTCCTTCTCTCCCTCTCTCTCCTGTGTGTGTGTGTGTGTGTGTTTTTGTTAATGTCCTTCAAAAGTGTTCAGCTCCTCTGCCTTCAGTGTGAGTGCTGCAAACTGAGACAGGGCGCCCGAGAAGCCGCTGGATCAGGTTTCTTGGGTTACCGCCATCTACCGACGGCCCCGTCTCCTGCCGTCCAAAGCCTCCTGTTCTTCCTCGCGCTCCGCACGGCACTGCGGTTTAACTGGCACATGCCCCTGCACCTTATTTACATAATGTGGATCATGATAGCCCCCCCCCCCCCCCTTCCCGTCCTACTCCTCCTCCTCTGTCATCACTTTCACACATGACAGGAGGAAGCCAATATCACCAGGAGCGCAGCGAATTCAATTCAGTGATAAATAGAGTTAATAAAGAGCATTTTTAAAAATCAATTGCAGCATGAGTGTGTTTTCGTGTGTGTGTGTGTGCGCGTGTGCTGCCTGTGGCACGCTTCTGGCTGCAGGTCTGTTTCCCACTGAGCAGTGATAATAGAAGACAACACGGTGAAACAGATTGTAATGTCTGGTCATATGAGAAAACTAGTAGAACATCTTGTGGAAATCACACCTTGTAAGGTGTTGCGGATATGATCCAACGTTTACAGTTTGAGTGCACTCTTCTGCTGTAGTTGCAAGCTGGAAGCACTTGTTTGCGTGAGCCACCTCGACCCCATAATGCATTGCAACTTCTATATGTGCTCCAAATCAAATCATAGCCTACATGGTGCATTTGAAATCTAAGTGCATGTCAGCAGAATGCTTCATGGGTATATTCAGGGAAGACAAGCTGCTCCTACATACCTTCAAACATTTTTAACAGTCATCTTCAAGCTCTGTTGTCGCGACATATTTACTTTTAAGGGGCGACACATTAGCTTGGCTGGGTTGTTACAACTGAACAATAATTGGCTTTGATAAAGCTGTTTATAGCTACATGGTGCAACCAGCCTAAATATTTAAGTTGATTACTGAAAAGTAAAAATGTCCCAAACATAATAATATCATCCTGAAAAACAGATCATTTCTTTTAGGGTTGAACAATAAATTGCAATGGTATTGTTATCACACTATTAGTATTCCCATTAAACACACTGCAAACCCATTCATCTGTTGAGTCTCAGTTCAACTGTAGAATTAAAGGTTTCCAGCAGCTTCACTCTGGCTCAATTCAGAGGAATAAGCCCCCAAAAAAAGTTATTTTTAAAAAAAACAATGATGCAGATTTGGTAAAAGGATAACATCAAGCTTTGCCCATGTTCATCTGAGGCCACATCTGGCCATTTCTTTCAATATGCTTTAGGACAAAGGTCGGTTAAGATACCTTCAACTAATGCTTGGACAGAACTGTCGCCCTAAATACTTAAAAGGTCTAGCACCTCACTGTCCCCTCCACTGACTGCCTCCATGGTAGTTTTCATGGACTGTGCGTGACTCCTGTTTCCGCCGTCCTTTGAACTTACTGCAGCAAAAAAAGAAAACATTGTCACTGAGTATACATAATGCTATAAGTATATGAGACATCAAATCAATTTCCATGTAGCTTCTATGTAAGCTCCCATCTGGATAATCTTGTATACCTTTAGCTTGATCCTCTTTAGTTACCATAGAGGACAAATGTGTGATTTCTTGGTTTAATCAACTGTGAGAGATTGTCACTTATAAGCTCTGTCTGATCTGATTTAATTACAGTAATACGCCATAGTGCTGTGGTATGTTTAGTGGTAACACATGCAAAGAAAGGTTCAACACTACATACTAAACTTAGTTTCTATTTTTTTTTCTGCGTGTACTCCACTATGTTTTAAAAAGGAAATACTCTTTATTCAGCTCTATTTATCTAACACTTTTTACTGGTTATATTAAGTATAAATATAAAAAAAAAAAAAACAATGATCAGTGTACAAAATGTCATGCACAATTATGGTTTAAGCCTTCAAATAGTAGCAGACTAACTAAGAAGCAGAATATCAGTAATAATTATCAAATAATAAACTTTTTAAAAAAAACATTTGAGTAAAATGTTGAATGCATAATTTTTTTTTTTTTTTTTTTAATTAAAGTCTGGATTTTTTTTTTTTAAGTTGGGGGTTCTGGATGGTTCGCTCACACAGTATCATCTTAATACTTCCTGGATTTGTTGGTTGGACCAGAGAGCAGTACACAATGTGGTGTTAAAAATCCACCCTGAACCGTCATGCTCGTAATTTCATGGCCACACAAAACCACAGCTGGCTGTGTCCACCACTAAAGAGAACATTAGCTCAGATATTTTGCATGTTTAGTGGTGGATTATTACGTAATGATCCAAATGTTATCCTAATTGAAACAGACATCCCTTGATTTCTGTGTATTTTTTTCTCTCGGCTGGAGTTGGATTAGTTGGCATGCCAACTGTTTCCCCTCAACAGCGCTTGTGTAACTGTAGTCCCACAGTTTGTGGGGCAGGGAGGGGTACTGATGGAGAAAAAAAAAACATTGCATAAGATTTCTGGCTTAAAGTAATACTGATATTGAACAAAGTGCAAATCCCAGTTGGCCCCTTCACATGTTAGAGAATAAATACAACAAGAACATATATTCGAGGCGGTGAACATTCATCAGGAGGATTCATGTGAGGGAAACTAATTCTAGGTTTGCAGAAAGATCATCAATGACTTCAAACGTCATCATGCATTTAAATCTGCATATGAAAGCCTTGAATAAAAATAAAAAAGAGTGATCAGTTAGAAGAATAAGTGATCTAGGTGAAAACTGCAAAATTAGGTTTTTTGCATATATTTCATAATTCTTTGGTGATAATTACCATAATTATAGAAAATTGCCATTTCTGACCCAAAAAGTCATCTTGATTCTGAACATAAGGATCTTAACTGATAAAAGGCAAGTGAATGTTTAGTGAGTACTCGAGGTTAAGAGTCAAAATAGTTTTTTACAAGTTTTTTACACAATACATTTTTGCACACTTGACTCCATGTTTCATCCAGTATCTTAATGTAACTCCTAGTGTTGTAGTCAAGAGCATGCTAACCGAGACCAAGACATACCCGAGACCAAGACATACCCGAGACCAGAGTACTTCAAGACCAAGACCAAGGCAGGGCGAG
The DNA here is from genome assembly GCF_963584025.1 of Labrus mixtus. Classification (NCBI taxonomy): domain Eukaryota; kingdom Metazoa; phylum Chordata; class Actinopteri; order Labriformes; family Labridae; genus Labrus; species Labrus mixtus. The sequence continues at coordinate 6,766,907 of NC_083628.1, read as the reverse complement.
ACCGAGACAAGACCAAGACCCTAAATATCCCTGAAAAATCATCATTTTGTGTCCATCGTAACCAAAAATTAAAAATGAAGTGAAGGTATGGTTTCTTTTAGAACGGGATGTTTTTCTTATAATGGAGTGGTCTTGACTGATCTTTATTTAAAATCCAGAGTCCATACAGTCTGAGACCGGGACAAGACCGAGTAAAAACTGAGACCTTCAAGAAGTGGTTTGAGACTGGTCTTGAGACCAAGACTGATTTCGAGCATTAGAAAACAAGCGACTCCTCTAATTAAAAAACATAAAAGTTAATTTTATGAGTTTTGTAGTTAAAATGTATTTTTCTGTAATTTTCTTCTCTTTTGTGAAATTGACTGATTTATCGTGTGGTTGTGCATTTGAATCTGCACGAGGAGCGAGTGCTCCAGGTAAAAATGTCAAAGCGTGTATCATTGCACATTTGTTTTGTGGGAATTACAGAAAAATCCACGTAAATCTCAGTCCTGAGATTTCTAAACTTAAACAATCTAAACATGTAACTGTTAAAAACTTTGTTTGTTGTATATCCAGTTCAAACGGATCATACTAGAACTTAATCCTGCCATAGTTGGTCACATGTCCAGTTTCCAGCAGGATAAAATGTGTTGCTGATTCCTCGGATGGTCTCATTGGCTCTGCAGAAATTGCATGGTGTCTCTGAGATTACATCCAGTCATCTCTGCTTACAGTCAATACCTCATCTGGACATGAAACATTACATAGCTCTGCACTGGCAGTCATTGCTTGTGCCACAAATAGCATCACTTTTGCAGCATTGTGTTACTATGCCCCCCATGGCTGCTTTTCATTTTCTGCAAGTCATTCAATGTACGGAAAGTTTTCAGGGATTCTTACAAAGAAAAATAAAAAAATGGTTTACAGTTACTGTAGTGGAATAATGTATGTAAAGGTTGTAAATAACCTGGAGTATCACTGAAACATCCCAGAGTGAGCTCAATAACTGCCACAAATTAAAAACTCTTCCACCTCCCTCACTGACTACTAATTCACTGGTGCTCTTTGGTCTCTGGTCCCATGACTGACAACTTTAATTAAAGCATGATTGGGGCTGGGAAGATGGTAGTGTTGTAATAGGATTGTGAGCTTTGGTCAGAGTCCAGCTGTGACTATCAGAGTATCATGGACCTCAGGGACGAGGCAGCGGCTCTGGACAGAGACCAGCTGAGGCCAAGGTTGACTTAATCTGATAGAAACAAATGAGAGCTTCATCAAGCTCAGACAAGATGATTACGATAAAATGATCCAAAATAATTCAAATTTAATTGATAAAAATGTTCTTAGTTTCATCTGTGGCAAAGACATGACAAGTTTTCGTTTGAGTCACACACAGATCAACACCAAAATGTAATATATTGTCCTTTGCTCACGATGACGCTTCCTTCCACCATATGTAGAGCAGTTTAGGAGTTAAAGTTGTTCTGTCATTTTGCATACAAGCTGACAAAGCAACAGCAACAAAAACATTTTCTCCTTGGCTGAGGGAAAAAAAAAACAACAACAAAAAATCACTTCAGATTATCCAGAGGTGGCAAAAGGACACACATTATTAAGTCGGGTAAAAGCAGGTTAAACAGTTTCAAAAAGTTCAATTTGAAGTTCATGACTGAAATAAAACTCAAAAAGAACAGTCTCTAAAGGAAATCACTGCTGGCTGTTTGTGTGCATAACTTCAAAACACATTCTGGAAACTATTAAATCAAATCATCCTTCCTAAAAAATCAAAAATGACCGTTTCTCCACCAAGGTCCCTCCTCTGAAATCATAAGCAGTTTGTTCATTATCACTGATGTTGCTCCAAGTTCTCCTTGTTCATCATGGTATCACCTTCTTTTGGTCAAGTTTTTCTTCTGCCTGTTCGAATGTGCCCGTCTTTAACATCAGTTTACCATGTTACGTTGATCCTGCTTGACCTTCAATGATGGATACATCAAGGATTTCTGTTTTCTTTGATTTATGTCCCACAGGTTACAATATGTTGGATGTTAGTAAATTGACATGCAATCATTAAAATCATGTCCCATACACACACTATGTTAAAATGCCAATTTTGACAGCAGGAATGTACATGTTGACAGCCCGGTTAAAAAAAAAAAAAAAAAGATTTTGGTCTTATTAGTTAATATCTGAAACCAATGGGTGATGTCAATCAGGCATCGTCCACTATTGTTTACAGTCTGGGGTTTCGCCACAAGAGTACAATTCAAAGAGAACCATCAGACGTGTTTTAGTCTAAAATATTTCAAAGAAATAAGAAACCAAATCAACTTTTGGCAGCATATCAGAATGGAGATCAGTCTTACACACCTCTTGGTCTGAACATTGAGGGAGGGGAGGGGGAGGAGGGGAATCATAGCAGGGCAGCTTTGTTTTGGTTTTGAGAGACTGGTCCTAAAATGCGACATCTATTAGACATTACACTGAAAGTTGTATATTATACCTTTAAGGTCTTCCTCAGCTATCACTCTTTGCCTATTTCTAGAATGTTTGAAAGTTACGTCGAGTCAGCATTTCCATGTATTATACCGTCTATTTACATGCATAAGGGGATGACTGTATGTGTGATTGTGTGCATACTGTTTTGTAGTGTAAAGCGTGTTGATGCAGTCTGTTAACCGTTTGTCATAGATGAAAACTCCACCAACATACAATAACAAAATATTTGTATTATTTGCAATATATCTAATTAAAATAACAAGAATAAGAATGAAAATTTACATAACATCCCATCCCTCTGCCTCAAATGTAACATGAGTGGGGCGGGGCATGGTGCATCAGTTCAATACATAAAACAGTTATCTGTCAGAGGGGTTAATGTGACAGTTGGCAGAGATATCATAATTAGATCCACACAGCTGAGCTCTTAGTTAACCTTCATCAGATTAAACAGCAACAAGGCTGCAGCTGTACTTAACTGTGCTCATATACATGAATTTATGGTCAACTACTGCAACTACTGCTCATCACCATTATGTAAGAGAGAGAGTTTGTGTGCCTCAAAGCTAACGAGGCCGTTTGAAACATTGTGCTGTCAGTGGACAAAGTTACAATAGAGGATAATTAAAAGGACGACTGTTGCCTGACGAACACATACAGCTCTCGACCAGATGTATCAAACAATCCCTGATTTGAAATGAAATACTGGTTAGGACTTTAAACTAAATTTAAACTCTAATGCAACATACCATACAATGATGATCTGTAAGATTTTGATTTGATTACCTCAACTGACAGTTTGTTTCCCTTTTTTGTCAACAAATTATAGTGGGTCATCTTACTGCCTACAGAATTTTTTTTTACTGGAATTGGGAAATTTTTACCGACAGTACAGGTTAGACAATGGTTACTTCAACTCACATTGACTCTAATGTGACATGAATAGAGCAAAATACTCATTCAGACTATCATAGATTGAAAGCAGGGGTACATAACAACGTTGTACACCCCATATCCACGCCAAATCATATTTCTTTGCATGTTTCAAGTTTGTAGCCCATTACATAAAGCACAATCAACTTCTTTACACAATTGTTCCAAGGTTGCAATTAAAAAAGGAACGATAGAAGTTACTCCCAATAACAAAAAATCACTAACGAACCATATATTGTATAAAACATGGACGTAGTCTCAGTGACGTCAACAATTGGTTTCTGAAGAGGTATTTTGAAGCCCCTCATTGACGGTCGCCATATTGAAAATGCTAATTCAACATACATTGATCAATCGAGTCACAGGCAAAGAGGTGGTGCGCAGTGCGCCTGCCTGTCAGTAAACTCAGTCACTCCTCTAATTATACACTTGTATGAATAACTCCTAAAGTCTTTGCACATGAAGTCAGTTGTTTTCGTCCGAAATTGCTGCAAGTTTAAAACAAAATATGATATCATGTTATGTTAATCATGTTTGCACACTGACTCCAAAACTTTCGTCCGTCGTTATCTTTTTGGGAACAGGTTTTATTTTCTGCATTTTATCGCAATTGACCAAATCTTTAAGAGGGTTTTTTTGACTATTCAGAGTTTGTGTCCCTACCTCAAAATACTACCAGCCACCGTTCAGGATCCATTCTTTTGGTAATTGGTGGTTTTATTTTTAATGTGTGGTTCCAGGCATCAAACTGGACCACTGACATCCTGAAATATACCTGGAAGCGATCAGGCTAATCCTCAGCTCCTTCATCAAGAGGTGAAACTCTCCTTGCCCTTGTCTTGTATCAGGAGGATGGACCCAGTGTTTTCTTTTTTTCAAGCATTGAAAGAACCACAAAATCATCTTCACTGCTTGATGACCCCATTTTATCTCGAACTCTCGTACTGCATATTGTTCATATTTAACAGAAAAATAAATGCATCAGACTCAGGGTGAAAGGTTCCTCCGTGTACCTTGTTTTTATCTGATTAAGGATCTGAAAAACACATCAAATAAAGACAGATTCAGTTTCCAAAGACCTTTAGGTTGATTAAAATCAAACAGGAAGAGAAACTGCAGTTTGATGCAATTCCACATTAGCTTCATTTTACAACATAGGAGGTTACGGTTCGCTAATGACTTTACTTTCTGTTTCTGAAGTCTACAGCACTTAAAGTCACAGGTTCGTTAATGTGCATTGGTAAATATCCTGTACAGTACCACTTTTTAGTGTTTTCATCTTGACTTCTTCGTCCTCAAACGGTGAACTACAGAAACATCTGTAACAAACTGTGCACTCAAACTGTCCCATGGAGTAGACTTGAGTCACAGCCAAAGTTAGCTCCTAACACTGTACCACAATGGGCCGGCTGCCCAACCTGGATTCAACCCAGCTTTCCCAGACTCCAGTGTGACCCAACACCTGAACTTGATTTGTGTGGAGTACAAACTATTGCTGGCTACTACAAATAAATCTCTTCAGGTCAATTAGGTGTATTAAAGAGCCCATATTATGCCCTTTTTGGGGTTCATATATTTAATCTATGTACTAAAGTATGTTCACAATAGCTAAAGTTCGAAAAAAGTGTCTGTTTTCATGAACTGCCGCTCCATGCACCGGCTCGCTTCTGACTCTCTCTCTAAGGCTCTGAAGTGCCCACGTTCAGAGTCCCCACGTGTGCCAAGTCTGATCTGATTTGTCGGCCTGTCGGCTCTGTCGTTATTGGTCAGTTGCTCAGCACGCTTCTCGGAAATGTCCCGCCTCTTTTACCATATTGGGAATGCAGCCACTGGCTCCGTCTGAGGGGAGCAAAAACATTAGCACCTTAGCACTACTGTGCTACCGCAGGCTACGGCATAACGTGGGCGTGCTACAGAAGTTAACGGGCGTGCAACATGAGCTGCAGGGCTTGCCACAACGAGCCAATGGGCTTAGATCAGTGATCTCACACTGACAATGACGTCGGACTGACACATTTTTATCGAGGGGGGCTAGAACCGAGCGTTACATGCAGCTAATGCTACAGCTAACAGGACTTTGAATTTTTGCACATAGGTGTGCCTAAACATGCACAGGACCCTTGGAAAACACACTAAAGAGCATATAAAACCAGAAAAAGCATAATATGGGACCTTTAACGGACTGTGTACACAAGACCTAAACAGGAAAGAAGAACCTCTAGCTGATGTTTTCTCCTTTATAGTATTTGTTAAAGCAATGTAATACTCCAACAAACAAATACACAAAAACTGTACACTATCACTGCCTATTATATCCAAAATAAAAATTCATTTACACAGTTATTGTTATAGGATCTTACTGTTCATTCATGCTTCTTTTACAAAGTGTAATACTACTATATTTCTAGTAGTGGCACAGAATATTTAAAGCCTTTAAGCCTTTATTTTCACCAATAAAGATAATCTTCTCTTCCACCTTTTTCATGAGAGTTTACAAAGTTCAGTGTAACATGTGGTGCAGGTCATTTCAAGTGGCACACTCAGCCACCTTTGCCCTGGGAACAAACACATAGTGGATCAGGTGCTGATGCGCCATTGACAGCCTTTCAGCGCCTAATTCCAGCTTTGTGGCACACACAGTGTCCACTTGCTACACGTAGTAATCCCAAAGGATTGGCAAGTATTTTTAGTAATGGATTTACTGGCGTCTGTTGATCCCTTGATGGGTGGCGTCTTTCAGGACAGTCATGGAGGTGTGGGCCACCCAGCCTTTGCTGAGCAAAGTACTTATAAATATGCATGTGTGTGTGTGTGTGTGTGTGTGTGTGTGTGTGTGTGTGTGTGTGTGTGTGTGTGTGTGTGTGTGTTTGCGCATTCATGGGCTTCTGCGCTGTCTATTTGCAGGGCCTTGGATAATAGAGTTAACCCAATAGAGAAATTCAATCAGGTGACTTCCATTCTAACTTAGATATTGGAAATGTTTTACTCTCGGCTGTCTTGTCTTATCTGAGACTCACTTTAAAAACAAACAAAAATGTATTTCAAGTCACCTCATGTTATTCCTCTGTCTGCTTGCTTAGCAATGTCAGCCTTGTCCGTGGCTCATCCAGTCGAGGCAGATGGCTGTTCTCCAAGTCTGAGTCTGGTTCTGCTCAAGTTTCTACCTGTTAAAAGGAAGTTTTCCATTCCACTGCTGCCTAGGCGTCTGCTCGTGTTGGATTAATGATGGTTCTCTCTGTGAAGTACACTGAGTTTATGTATGTATGACATGTGCTATTCAAATTGAATTGGATTGGATTGTAGGACTAAGTTTGCTTTCTTTGGTGGACAACAAGAGCAAATTCCCTGCAACAGTCAAAGATGTTTGTTTTCCAGAGAAATGGCCTGCAAATCCTGAAAAAAAAATCAAATTCAAAAACATGTTTAAAAGCTCCACAGTGACAGAAGCCAAACCTGGTGGGGAAAAAACCTCACTACACTTTTTAGTATCATTGAAGCTACCCAAGTTAGTCTCAGGTTCTGATTTTGTCCTGGACATGACTAGTCTTCTCTTGCAGGCATGAAAAACTCTGCTTCCAGGCTGCCCCAATCTCTTGAAAAAAAAATTCTCAAGAAATATAATTAACCAAAATCCAGCTCAAAATAGTGCCCCCTACAGGCCTGGACCCATTCTGTTGTGATAACGGATTTGGATTTGGATTTTGTTTTGTACCTTTTTTTAAAGGAGATCTTTTAATCTGATCCATATTTTAATACTTACATATAATGTTAAGATGTGGGAAGTCCATACTAAACCTTAAATTTTTTTAAACACAAGTTGTTGGCTTAATCCCCTGACGTGGTTTCCTGCTGCTCTAAACAAAGCTGATTTTAGACTGAGTTTGTCAGTTGCTACTTTAATGCTCTGACCGTACTGTACTGTCAGAAGAGAACTTGAGGGAATCACCATTTAAAAACGCTAAAAACTCTTTAAAATCTTTACAAGATAGCAATGTTCCCTCCTTCAACGAGTTCCAAAACAGTTGTTAAACATAACCTGCACTGACCCACACAGATTATTCTGTTTCAAGAGATCTGTCTTCAGAGTGCTCCTGCTAATGCACCAGTAATTGCTTGGGCTCTTACCATTTCACTTTTGTGTTTCCATCCGAAGAATCAGGATGAAATTGGAGTGTTTTTCACCTCTCCAAAACTATTTTTGTCCTGCAATTACAGAAGCAGAAATGGGAAAACTGCATTACTGTATTGACTATTTTATGAGCAACCACATATCTGTGCAGTTCAAGTCTTTTCTTTACTTTGAACAAAATAATCTGAAAACAAGCATCAGGTATCTCAGGTTTTTGCACTACATTTCTGTCTGTTTGCATTATGACTGTCAATATCTGATGAATAAGTGTTCGTTGGTCTCGGTAACTGTGGCTGTCTGTCTTGGTATACAAGTCACCTGCAGTCTTTATCCCTTGCATTTGGTGGGGCCACATGCTTATTTTATGGTAACCGAACTGGCAAACCTCCAGACACAGTTAAAAGGGACTCAAATACTGTATTTCCAGAGGGAGCTACATGTGTGAACACTGGAGGAATGCTTCTTCGACACAAGCCGGGGTCTGATCAGCCTTGGCTGGGTCGCCCAGGTGAAGGTGTCGAGACTCGAAACCCCCTTTGACCCCGGAATACATCACTAATGATGAGTCTGAGTGCACCGTTGGATGTATGTTGCACAACTACACAAATCCGGCCACGCCTGGGACATCCGGGAACAAAGTGGACGACGTCGACCAACAGAGTGGTGACAGCTGGAGAGACCGTGGGTAGCACAGAGAGACAGCACATGGTACATAAAGGGCGAGCAACCCTTTCTGCATCCTCTGAATGAAGAGTCCGTCAAGAAGCTACAGAACACTCAAAAGGAACACCCCCCCCCCCCCCCCCAGGGGAGCCCAAGAGAGGGGTGGCTAAGATCCCTACATGGACAGACCTACAGGTATCGACCCACGCTAATGATCAACAGACAACGACAGAAATGTAAAATGGGCAAGAAAGATCAGCCAGCTCACGCAAAGACTTAAGTCTCTGAAACGAAAAGAGAAGATTTGTCACGGTTGAGAAAACAGGGAACTGGACCAACGTGCAGAATTAAACTAAAATATTTATTTTAAACAAAAATCCAAAAGGGGAAAACAAGGAGCCACAAGGAGTCACAGGAGAACAAGGTAAACCGACTAGCCACTAGAAAATCTTACAACTAACAACATACAACATTTATCTGACACCAAGAGGGAAGGAACACTGACACTTAATAGACAGGGGTAATCAAACACAGGTGAGGCCAACAAGACACAGGTGAGGACAATCAGGGCAATCAAGGCTGGAGGGGAACACACAGAGGCAGGGAGAAAACACAAGACAAGAAACACTGAGGACAATACAAAATAAATCCAGAAACACTGGAGTCACAGAGAACTCAACATAAACAATAATACACACTAAGACATAGAACACTGGGATAAGAAATTACCAAATACAACAGGAAACACTAAAAACTAAACTATGAAACATTAAGACAAAAACACACAAGGGAAACGAGCCACACTAGGATAAATAACAAGGAAACCTAAACTTTGAAATAGACAAAAAACAAACTAAATAAGACTAAATCATGACAAGATTTGAAAACACCCACAGTCTATCATAAGCTTTGCTCGTTGACTCTACATTGCCTGTTGGAGTGAGTCTATAACTGTTGCCTGTCTCTGTGTGATTGACTGGTGACATGTTAAT